>NC_135338.1:4194365-4501734 GCF_023851605.1 Tamandua tetradactyla
AACCACTGTAGAGACATTTCAGGAATGGCTATCACAATGAAAATGCACATACTCTGATTCAATCATTTTTCCTGTAGAGATTTTTAGTAAAGATACATTTAAACATTTGTGAGTCATCTTATAGAATGGTACTCTTTGTACCTTGTTTGTAGTGGTAAAATAATGTAAAAAGCCTTGATTTCCATCAATGGGAAGGCAGGAATTGAATGCCAAGAGGTTGCTAAAATTTAAAAAATCAAAGTACAAATAATACCTAATTTGGTAGGTTTCTTTAAAAGTGGCAGGGGAAAAATATATGTGTTCATACCTAAAAATGCACATACGCACCAACACTCATACGCACACACAGACACGTGGATACACCAGGAAAAGAAACATGATTAAAGCACAGAAATGGAAGGATGAATGGTTCACTTTTATATCCTTTAAAATTATTTAATTTTTTCTCTCACCTGCCATGTCGGAGACCCAGATTCAATTCCCAGAGCCTGCCCATGAAGAAAAAAAAAAAGAGTTTAAAATTATTTAATGTTTTCATATAAATATATCACTTTTTTGGACAAAAGTAAAAAGCTGTAAAAGTCAATATTCATACACTTTGATTCAGTATTCTCTTTCTAACACTCCATCCCCCCTCAAAAAAAAATCTGAAATACAAACAAAAATTTATGCCCAATGATGCATCAAAAACTTGAAACAACCTAAATATCCAATACTATGGAATAGTTGTGAAAATTACAATGAATTTGTATAACTTTCAATGATATGATTATTAAAAAATAATAGAGCCCAAAAGACTATGTACTATATTCTCAATTTGATAAGAAAAGGAAAAAAAGAAAGAAAGAAAGAAAAGAACTGAGTAAAAAGACAGCAAGTATACAATCAGCACTAGGGGTGTTAATTATTCTGCTTCATTATGCCTTTTTGTTTGATACAACTCTTCTGGTTGTAAGTTACAGAAACTTGAATCAAATCAAGCTTAATAGAAAAATATCTTTATTTGATCACTGGACCAGTTAGGGCAGGAATGTTGCTAGGACTGAATAATTCTCTCCACCCTCTCCTTTCTGCTTCTCTTGGCATATTAGGGGCAATGTCTCCTATCATAGATCTGCCTTCCCCACAAGACTTAGAATCTTGTTGCCAACAGCTCCTAAATTCATATTTTCTAGTTTTGCCACCATGGAAGAATTTCCTCCAAGAAGACCAATGAGCGATTCACAGTGGCCTAGTTTTAGGTCACAGACCCGTTGCTGACCCAATCACAGAGGCCAGGCTGGTGGTCGCAAGACACTGGGATTAGCCACTGTGGGTCAGTTATCTACTCTTAAAATAATCGCTTTAAACAGGAAGATGGGTTTATGAAAGAAGACAGCAGCATCTGTACCATTCTAAAAAATGGTAGAATAATTTTGTCTACCATCATTATTCATAGTAGACAAAAGGCAGAAACAACCCAAGTGACCACCAACCGATGAATGGATAAACAAAATGTGATCTCATTAGCGCAGAAAGATAAGGGGTGTGCTATGCCTATAAGAGAAGAGAGCTGCAGGGCTATCAAAATGACAAATGTCCTAGACACTACATTTTCCAAATTCTCAACGAGTATGTTTTACTCATTAGAAAAAAAAATTGAAAGTGGAAAAAGAACAGTGCCTGCGTCTCCTTGCTGCTCTGTGCCTCAGTGGTACCTCTAGAATACTTCTGTGAAAGTGTTCTTTAAAGACCTTCTAGCAACGGGGAAAAACATTATGAAGTCGGACGGCCCCTGGAGTTCTTGAAGAAATCTAGACCTCAACTAAGGGCTGGCACTGGGAGGGTTCTTGACTCAGACACAGAAAAGAATTCAAGGACCAGTCAGTATGTACAGCTGAATGACAGAGAACCCAGACGTTTTAGACTGAATACTGGAGAGCTCGGGGAATTCTAAGAGAAGTCTAGATTCCAACCAGGGCCTGAGGCAGTCGAGATTTTTGACTCAGCTGCAGGGAAGAACTCAAGGACTAGTCAGCGCAAATAGCCAAAGAATCCCAGGGCTACCAGTGTGTAGAGCTCAAAATTTATAATGCACAGTGAAAGTAAATGCTGGAAGGGAGATGAGTATGGGCATTCTCCAAAGGAGGAGAAGTAGTCTCAGGCCATGATGCTTGCATTATAAGGACTTGGAGGGGCCCTTCCCCCTCTGGCTATGCTAATAAAGGACTGATAAGCTGCCCTTTTCTTCGGTTCTTTTTAGGCACCGACCTGAGTGAGGGCTAGGTGGGTGTAGGGGCTGGGTAGGTGTGTGAGAACCAAAACGAACTTTTTGTTGTGGGTCTTAGGATCACCTCCCCTACCCACCTCCCCTACCCAACCTGCCTCAGATTATATTCACTTTCTGTTTAGAATTTGGAATCAAACTTGTTCACCCTTAAATGGTTTCCTTAAACCCAGAACTTGGTTGGTTGTTTTGTCCCAAGTCACCTTCCAGGCAACAGAGACATTGCTTGTGTCTGAGTCCTACCCTGTGGGTGGAAGTTTAGGGTGATGCTCAGTTCCACAGGTCCTGCCCTCTACACTTCTCTGCCTCTTCCATTTGCAAAGCCCGAATTTATTGACCTTCCCAGCACAATAGAAAATACCTTTGTTTGCTTTGCCCTGTCCTGATACGTGAGGAGTCCTGCCTGAGTTTGCCTTCCACTGTTTGATTTGCTAAATCTATTGTGTGTTTAGTCACTTTCTGTACACAGCATTAGACACCTCTGTTAATAACTCATGTTTCAGTGTTTTTAAAATAAATATAATATACTCTCCTTTTTTCTGACAATGTATTTCATTTTGTAAAACTATAAGTTAAGGCACCAGCCCATAAGGGAATATGTTTCATTTCTTATTTCTAAGTCCAGCAGTAGCAACTACTATTACACTAAATATAGGACAAAAAATACACAGAATTATAAAAAATTTGAAGGTGAAACTCATTCGTTCTTAGCTTTTCATTTTGTGCATGAAGAACTAAGACCCAATGGTTTTTTTTTTTTTTTTACATGGGCAGGCACCAGGAATCAAACCTGGGTCCTCTGGCATGGCAGGCAAGCATTCTTGCCTGCTGAGCCACCGTGGCCCACCCGACCCAATGGTTTTAAACAACTCATCCAAGGTAATGCAAATCACTTGAGTGAATAATGTAGTATTTAGAAATTTTTGAGCTCTGGAGTTAGATTCCTGTTTCTGAATCCTGACTGCCTCTGACTGACCTTGGAACTGTCGGCAAGTTATTTAACCTCTCTGTCTCATTTCCTTGTCTGTAAAATGAGTTATGATTTAAGAGTATCTACCTCATAAGACTGATGCAAGGATAAATGAGATAATACATATGAAGTGGAGAATGAAGATGGATAAGAATCCTTTGGCATTCCTCCCCTGGAGAGGTACAGTTGAATTCCCTTCCCCCTGAATCTGGCCTGACTGTAGGTAATCACTTGACACTAATAAAATGCAGCTGAAGTGACAGAAGTCTTGCCATTTCAGCCTTGGTCTCCTAGCCTGGGAGAAGCCAACCCCGTGTAAAAAGTCTAATTACCTTCCTAAAGATGATACACAAATCGCCAATAAACACAGGAAACGATGCTCAGAATCACTGTCCTAGCGAAATGCAGATCATAACCATAATGAGATAACACTTCATATAACACTTCATCCCACTAGGATGACTATTTTTTAAAAGGAAAATAACAAATGCTGGTGAGTGTGCAAAGAAATGGGAATCCTTGCTAGTGGGAATGTAAACTAGTGTACTAATGTGCAAAACAGTTTAGTGGCTCCTCGGAAAGCTAAACACAGAATTATTATATAACCTGACAATCCTACTTCTAGGTATATACCCCAAAGAACTGAAAAGCAGGGACTCCAACATATTTTTACACCAATGTTCATGGCATCATTATTCATAGTAGACAAAAGGCGGAAACAACCCAAGTGACCACCAACCGATGAATGGATAAGCAAAATGTGATATTTACATACAATAGAACATTAATATAATATTTAATATTATATTATTAAATAATAATTAATATTATTATATTATAGTAGAATATTACATATAATAGAATATTATAAAAAGAAATGAAGTTCTAATACATGCAACAATGTGGCTGTTCTAATACATGCAACAACATTCAACAACCTTGAAAACATCATGTTGGGTGAGATAAGCCAGACAGAAGAGGATAAATATAATATGATTTCATTCATATGAAATATCTAGAATAAACAAATTCATAGAAACAGAAAGTTGATTACAGGTTACCAGGGGCTGGGGATGGAGTATTGTTGCTTAAAGGGATGATGAAAAAGTTTTGGTAATGGATGATAGTGATGGTAACACAATGTTGTGAATGTAATTGATATCACTGAATTTTACACATAAAAGGTAAGAATAGGAAATTTTTTTAAAACCTTTTTTATTTATTAAAAAAATTACAAACAAAACATTTAGATATCATTCCATTCTACATATACAATCAGTAATTCTTAATATCATCACATAGTTGCATATTCATCATTTCTTAGTACATATGCATCGATTTAGAAAAAGAAATATAAAGACAACAGAAAAAGAAATAAAATGATAATAGAGAAAAAAAAGACTATACATACCATACCCCTTACCCCTTGCTTTCATTTACCACTATTTCAAACTGAATTTATTTTAACATTTGTTCCCCCTATTATTTGTTTTTATTCCATATGTTCTACTCTTCTGTTGATATAGTAGCTAAAAGGAGCATCAGACATACGGTTTTCACATTCACAGAGTCTCATTGTGAAAGTTATATCATTGTTCAATCATCATCAAGAAACATGGCTACTGGAACACAGCACTACATTTTCAGGCAATTCCCTCCAGCCTCTCCACTACGTCTTGAACAACAAGGTGATATCTACTTAATGCGTAAGAATAACCCCCGGGATAACCTCTCGACTCTGTTTGGAATCTCTCAGCCATTGACACTTTGTCTCATTTCACTCTTCCCCCTTTTGGTCGAGAAGTTTCTCTCAATCCCTTGATGTTAATTCTCAGCTCATTCTAGGGTTTTTCTCAGTCCCTTGATGCTGAGTCTCGGCTCATTCCAGGATCTTTGTCCCACGTTGCCAGGAAGGTCCACACCCCTGGGAGTCATGTCCCACGCAGAGAGGGGGAGGGTGGTGAGACTGCTCTTTGTGTTGGCTGGAGAGAGAGGCCACATCTGAGCAACAAAAGAGGCTCTCTTGGGGGTGACTCTTAGGCCTAAATTTTAAGTAGACTTGACCTATCCTTTGTGGGGTTAAGTTTCATGTGAACAAACTCCAAGACTGGGGGCTCAGCCTATAGCTTTGGTTATCCACACTGCTTGTGAGAATATCAACTGCTTGGGGAAGTTGAATTTCTCCCCACTCTCACCATTCCCCCAAGGGGGCTTGCAAATACTTTTCCAGTCACTTATCAAATCACTCTGGGATTCATCAGGGGATCACCCTGGACAAACCAACAAAATCCCATGTGCTACCTGAGATTCCAAGTACTTATGACATTCAATCAAACCATCTACATGAGTTATATTAGGAAATGCTCTAGTCAAAATATTAATTTTGTAACAAATAAACGTTTTTTGCTTTAGTCTCACACATAAGGTGACATTTTAAAGTATTAATTATCATCTATTTTCAGCACCCTGCAATAATGACATTCCTTTGTTCTTCCTCATGCAAAAACATTTTTAAAATTTGTACATTGTACATTTCACTATTATTATACACTCTAGGCATTCCTAGATTATACCATCTCGCTCTTTAACATCTATCTTTCTTTCTGATTTCATTTATGTCCCCAGCCCTCCTCCCTCTATTATTCTCACATGAAGCTTCATTCAGTGTTTTAACATAATTATATTACAGTTAGGTAGTATTGTGCTGTCCATTTCTGAGTTTTTGTATACAGTCCTGTTGCACAGTCTGTATCCCTTCAGCTCCAATTACCCACTACCTTACCCTATTTCTATCTCCTGATGATCTCTGTTACCAACGACATATTCCAAGTTTATTCACTAATGTCAGTTCATATCAATGAGACCATACAGTATTTCTCCTTTAGTTTTTGGCTAGACTCACTCAGCATAATGTTCTCTAGCTCCATCCATGTTATTACATGCTTCATAAGTTTATTCTGTCTTAAAGCTGCATAATATTCCATCATATGTATATACCACAGTTTGTTTAACCACTCGCCTGTTGATAGAAGGAATAGGAAATTTTGTGTTGTATGTATGTTACCACAAAAAATGTGGAAAAAAAGATAGAACAAGAAGTCTTACTGCCCTGTTTGAAAGACCACGAGGAGAGACCCTGAGTCTATATGGAAAGGAGAGTGGCCCCCTGAGCTCAGTTTTCCTATCCTCCTGACAAGGTAGCAGACATCTGAAAGAAGCTGTTTGGGACATTCCAAACTAGTCCCTCTGTCGGCCAGGGAAAAGTCGCCCCAGTCAATGCCACATGGAGTGAAAGAATTGCCAGCCAAGTTAAGCTCCAATATTTTTACATCATTAATTTTTATATTAAATTATACTACAGTTGATAACTAGAACAAGTGTCTTGTGTATAATAAATGCCACTAGAATGTAAATTCTCGCAGGGCAGGAATTTTTGTCTTTGTTTTTCACTGCAGTTTCCCCAACCCTGGAAAGATGCCTAGCATATAGTTGTTGCTCAATAAACATTTGTTCAATGAACTAATGAAAGTCAAGCTCTTACTTTTATCAGTGGTAGATAAGAATCAGAATTAGTCTGCTGAACAGAGCCCTTTGTATCACTCCAAGCTGACCTGAAAGCTGCTGACAATTTTATTTATTTCTCCTGAGATTTCCAGGTCTGTAGGACAAAATTCCTGTTGAATCCTCAATAAAGTTAGTGGTAAAGTATATCCTAACTTGCAATGGTTAGAAACTATCAGGAGAGCCTGCATGGTGATTCTTATATTAATATTTCAATACCAGGAATCTAAAACGTGTAGCTCATTAAATTCTAACAAACCTGCAAACTTTGTATACATTTCTAACATTCTGCAGATGAGGACACTAAGGCACACACAACCAAAAATGGAGGATTTGGGATTTGAACTCAGATCTGTTTCCTTCTTGAAAAGCACTTTAAAGCTTAGAAAACCATTCACAAGGGTCATCAGCATCTAACAGAACTCTGAGAGGGCCTGGTGCTTCAAAAGCCAGGGATACTCCATTTAGGTTCTGCCGCTACCATTAGCCAGCTTTGCGACTTGCTTCAACTCACTTTCCCCATCTCAGTTTCCTTAACCAGAAAATGAGAAGAATAACTCCTATCCTGCCTACCTCACAGCATAATTTGGGTGATTCTTACAACCTAAAACACCTCAAAACAGGCACCTGCTGAAAGGACTTCCCATGGCAGCAAAAGATAGAAAAAGATGAGCGGAGCTATTTATGGAACTGAATATTCCGGGTAGAAGTGTAAAGGTGGGACAGGGTCAAATACGTCAACCAACCCTTTTGGGCATCTTCAAATGAACTTTATACAGCTACTCCCTTCTGTGGGATTTGAATATGTCCTTGTTATCATATGTCTATTTTGATATGGATGAATAGAGGGTTTTCCCTTTTCACAAGTCTACTGCCCTCACAGTAGCTAAAAAAATTATTAGACTTCGTTCTCCCTATCTGGGGAATTCTTGCTATTCCCTCAAATGATAGAGGCTCCCAATTTACTGGAACTGTAATCAAGGAGCTTTGCAAGGCCTCACCCGTCAACCAGAAGCTTCACCATCCCTATTATCCTCAAATGTCAGGAAAGATACAATGAACAAACAGTAACTTGGAACTTAAAATAGCTAAATTGTTCAAATCCCTCTCTCAGCCTTGGCCTAGGGACATGACGGTCATAGGATCTAACCCATCAGAAAAACATCAGCCAACCCCCTGTGAAATTATAACGGGATACCCATGAGGCTCAACATTTCCCCTACTTTACTGGACTCCAAACTATTATAATGTGAAATTGCTAGTTATTATAAGGGATTAATCACACCTATCCCTTTCCACCATTCACAAACCTAGGCTGCCTTTCCTGATTCTTCTGTACAGCAGACTCTACGTGACCTCCAACCCAAAGACTTGATATACAGGTGAGACATTAATGAAAGACTGCTTTAGAACCTAGAAGATTTTACAATTATCCTCTTATCAGTTCTTCCCGACCACCGCTACGTCAGTAAAACTACAGGAAATTGACCCCTCAATCCACATGTCACAACTAAAACATGCTCCAAGCCCTTGAGAGGTTCCTTCCATTCTGGAGCTCAACCTAAAATGGACATATGGATCCCACAGGCAGATGGCATCTGATAGAAACAGCTTCTGCCCAAAAAGTCAGAACAAGCAGATGACACCCAAGATCATGGAACAAGACACATATGAATAGCCTTATCTTATTCTCTGTCTCTTCCTTTTCATCAGCATTCTTTTCTTCATGCCATACCCTTTACAACAGCCAGCCTGCATCCCCATAATACCCTACCTTCACCATGATGTTCTCTTATCTCCTCTTTTTCCTATTCCTGCCTTATGTATTCCTACCTTGAACACAATTCCTTTGTCCTTCTAGAACCCGAAGGCTCTAAAAACATGAGAACTTATTCCATTCAAGGCACACATTTCAGGTAGGCTGAAGGGTCAGGCAAAAGATATTATTGATGAAATGTGCTTAAGCTATCAGATAACAATGAAAATAATGGTGGCTATGACTCTCTTTTTTTGGAGTTTCTGCCCAATTAGCTCTACACACAAACATCCTATTTCTTTAAGGGCAATCATTTTCCTTTTAAGCTCTTCCAGGACATTATTTCATATGTGGACACAAAACATACCAAGTGCTTCATCATCTATGGGACTGATTCCTGTTATATAGTGTCTGCTGTTCCCCAAACGGCTATGTATGATAAGCTTCTAAAAGGGGAAATTAGAAACATGAGAGTTCTTACGACCTCTTCCCACACTATAAAAACTCATGAAGCTATGATTTCCAGACTATAGACAGCTTTTAACGGATTATGGAAAAAGCAGTAACCCAGGTTAAACCCGTGGGTGTTCTTTCCTTGGCATTGGGGAAGGTGTCTCTGTGTTGGAAGGTGTACTAAAGATTACAGATAGTGTTAGAAAAGGCGTGCCTCTTAACTAAGGCAGGGTATATATATATATATATATGCCCCATGGAGTTTCCTCTTTATCTTCTGAAATTTGAAATCCCCACCACGGCAGCTGACCCAAGTGGCCAATCAAGCCTCTATTTTTGTCCTTCACCCAACACAAAATAAAACCCACCTGTCCAACCCCACCCCCATAAGATGGACAAACCCTGATGCAATCAAGTGCATTTCCTTTCTATGTCTATAAAAATCCTTGGCCATCACTAGCACCCCGAAACGAATTGCCTTCTGCCTTCCTTTGCTGCAGCAAACCTTTGGTGTTCTGAATAAAATGCTGTAGCCTGCTAATGCTACTTCAATTTGTCTTTCACAGATCCAGCACAAACGCTTGTGACAAAGAAGTGGGAATAAATGATTCCAAAACTGAAATAATTTTCAGTAAAGCAAATTGAGTTCAAAGGAAATAAATCTTAGGACTATTAAGGTATTCCCCAATAAAGCATATTTATCTAAAGTGAAAATTTTACTAAAACTATAATAATCAAATGTATATAATTGTCAGTGGGTCAAAATCTGAGGTTTGGGTATCAGATTGCAGGGTGGGAGAGGGATTGTTATGTGTGTTAAAATATTGCTGTTCATAGCCCAACTACCCCTAAAGATTGGGAAAAAGATCAAAGGTGAAGGTGGGGTTTATAACAAAGAAGATAGGATTCAACAAATGAGTATGACTGCTAAATCATTATGTTATTATTTATTTTGGTCTCCAGTGTCTTGGGGCAGCAGGAAGGAAAAACCTAAAATTGTGGAACTGTAAAATCATAACAAACTCTGAACTCTGTTCTATAGTTAATTGTTGCGGTGTACTTTGAAATTTATTGCTTTTTTTGTACATATATTCTTTTCCACTATATATATATATATATATATATATATATATATCGCTGCTTTTTCCACTGCAATAGCTTGGGATACAAATAACTTATTTTGCTTTCAAATGACTGAACCAAGAGAGAATGAATTGCTCCTTCCAATACCATATTCAGCCCAGACGTTTCAGAGTTGGGGTACCTACTGGGTTGCTTTACCCTCAATGCTCAACTCTTATTTCCAAAGTACACCCCCTATGCCAAGGCGACAGGGGGCCTCACTGATACTGTATCAAGACCATCCACAGTCCCGGAGCTCTGTGGCTGAACCAGGCCGCCCGATCAGGCTTTCCTTTCCTTGCCACACTTTCCACTTGGAGGCTATTGGTGTCCCTTCCTAACAGTTGGCTGCAGTCAAGGTTATCTCAGCCCTTCAGAGATGTTCAAATAATGCTGAGCCACAGAAGAGAAAATGTTGGTTCTCCAACATCTCTGCAAATAGCCTCATTTTTCACCCCTCCCCTCTCCTTTCCCAGTCCACCTCTGCAAACCAGGAGCTCTTGATAGCAGCAGCCTTTGTCATGCCACAGAAGACTCTGTTATGCAATTTCCCCAGGGCCCAGGTGGCCTACTTGACACATATTTGCATAACTATGATCGGCTTCTCAAGTGATTCTTGAGAACAAAACAGAAGGAGGGAAATCTGCACCCAGAGATTGTGCTGTTTTGAAATGAAGACAAAGTTTAAACTGAAATTTGTTTGGCTGAAGTTTGTTTAACCGAGCACCTCACCACACAAGCTCAGGTCCACGTGTGCATGCGCACGCACGCACACACACACACACACAGAGCGAGGTTTACAAACCCACCCCCCAGCCCACACCGACTCAGATTTGTGAATGTTTCTAAGATCTGAGACGTGTATACTCTAAGAGTCCTCATATAGTAAATTTGGGAAAGTAAAAATTTAAACGTAATTTTATAAATTTCACTATTACAATTATAGAATCCAATTCAATAAACAAAATTTAAGGCTATAGGGGGTATCAAACTGAACGAGAGAGCTTCTGCCAGCTAAAATGGTAAATATAAGAGCAAGTACTGAATACATCAGTCTTTTGAATTTTCCATCTTTAGAGGCACATTAAGACTCTGTTTAGAATATCTAAACTTGCAATTGCTGAAACACAGCATAGAGGCTGCAAATTCTGGATCAGCTGTCCACAGACCCCGGCTTTTACCCAACACCACCACTTCCCAGCTGCGACTTTGTGGAAGGCACGTCCTCCTTGACTCATGCATTACCCTGTTTCATAAGACTGTTTTGAAGACCAAATGATAAAAATAAAATAACAATGACAAACCATCCAGTAAGTGCTCAGAAAAGGTCTGCCATTGTAATTATAATCCTTTGTCAAATGTGAATGCTGATATTTTAGTTTTGCAAACCACACACACCTCTTCCACCTGTGTCACTACCTTCATTTCTATGACTACAGCAAGTTATTTACAGTGTCCCTTACAACAAGAGATATTTTTCAACTCTGTTAAAAATCATGCTCAGTGTTCAAAAATGCAGAAAGCAAAGAATAATTCAATTGAGAAGATTCAGCCTCTAGTCAGTGTTGTAATGTTTAAACATCCAGCTTAAGTATTGATTCTTTTTTCATTTAAATCTATTTTAGATGTTAACAATAGCTAATCTAATTGCCAGTGACTCTGCAATTAACACAAGAGCACAGATCATGGGCATGTAAGAGTCAGATAACAGGTAATTCTTTCTCCTAGTTCTTTGAGGTTATTGATCAGCTCAACGTAATTTCTCTTTCCAAATGGAATTCCGGCTCATGTAAGAATGAGGAAATAATACCATCCCTGTAGAGGACTATCAGACCTTCCTGACTGGGTTAGGATGTCTGTTGAAAAGAGGAAATGAAAATATACAACACAGCTGGAAGACTGGATAAGCTGATCACCCTCTATTTGATTACTGCGGCATTTGCTAGAGCTAAATGGCTGTTCTGTGTTTGGCAATGACAGTTATCCTGCTAAACAGAAAGGAAATGAGTGATCCCCTCTCCGTTGTGGTGTGGTTGAGATTTATCTACACTGAATCTAAGCATGTTTGGGATATGTTGAAAATCTGATCTACTTTAAAAGTCCCAATTTGGCAGAACTTCCTTCCCTGTCAGCACTCAGAACAACCTTTGAAGTGGATAGGAACTCGACAAATGAAGGGGCGTTTTGTAGAACTCCAAATGTCTTTTCAGACGCCGCATTCGCCTCCTGTGATTCCCCTGCGCTTATTTCAAGGGAAAGATACTCAGTGTATCCGAAACTGAAGACGGTTTCTGGTGGCTTCTACTTAGCGTCTTTGCTGAGGTGTCGGTAGTTCGCAGAGCCCCTCCCAGCTCACAGCCTCCTCCTCCCCACCTCACCTGTTGTGGTTTGGGCCAAGAAGAAATGGATGCAAATGCTTAGTGTTTCCCTCTTTAGCTTTTCCCACTAGGATCAGCAGAGGTGGTGTTTAAATCTGGTGCGACCTGTTATGCTCCCCCTAATCCTAACCTCCTTGGTTCGCTCACAGCATCTCATCAAATGCGCCCGTGAAATGGGATCCATCACCCTGGCCTGGTACAGCGGATGTGGATAGCTGTTTGCTTTTGTCTCCATCTTCAGATACAATCATTTGACTCTTCCCTGAGGAATACAACTTCCCATTCCATCCACGTGTCTTTTTGTTTTTGTTTTAAATTTTTTATTGTGAAAAATATATACAAAAAAGCACTAAAATTCAAAGCACACCGCACAGTTCGTTATAGAACAGATTTCAGAGTTCGGTATGGGTTACAGTGCCACTATTTCTCTGAAGGTTTTTCCTTCAGGCTGCTCCAAGACACAGGAGACTGAAAGAGATATCAATATAATGGCTCAGCAGCCATACTCATTTGTTAGATCCTAGCTTCTCTTTTATAATTCCACCTTCTCCTTTGATTTTTTTATTTATTTATTTTTTTACTGATGTACATTTATACATTCACATACCATATAATCACCCAAAGTATACAATCAATGGTTCACAATATCATCATATAGTTGTGCATTTATCATCACACAACCGACTTTTTTTCTTTATTGTGAAAAACAGCATATATACAAAAAAGCAATAAATTTCAAAGCACATTGCAACAATTAGTAGAACAGCTTCAGAGCTTGATATGGGTTATAATTCCACAATTTTAAGCTTTTACTTCTAGATGCTCTAAGATACTGGAAACTAAAAGAAACATCAACATAATGATTCAGCAATCATATTCATTTGTTAAACCCGACCTTCTCTGTATAACTCCACCATCACCTTTGATCTTTCTCCCACTCTTAAGGGGTATTTAATCCATGTGTTTTGCGTGCTATGACCCAACCCAGACTCCAAAGTTGGGCATATGCATCAGGCTGATAGAGACAGCACACGGAGTCCTACTACCTTATCTTTTGGTACAGGAAAGCTGAATGAAGAGACAAGAGAATAAGATCAAGTCCTCGTGACATTCTTTGGACCCCCAAATTCAGCTATAACTGAAACACGACCTTCTCCTGGATCTTGTTTGGCATGGAGACTTACACCATTTGCATTGGGTTTTCCATCACTATTAACCAAGAGGGACTTGGTACAGTGTACCTGGCTGCCCCACTAGGTTATTGTAAAGATTACTGTAAGGACCAGTGCCAAAGCTCTCTCTAAACCATAAAGTGTAAAACAAGGTGCTGGAATATTTTATGATATCTTACTGCTTCATTACTTTATAAAAGACTGTGGTGATGAAAGTAAAAAGTTTTGTCTCTCCATGAAATTTTGGGATGGGAATTACATTACATTTATTACTGCTGAGAAGCAGAGCCTCCCTCACCTTTCAGAAGCTGAGAAGAAACGATTTTTCTTTCCAACCAGAAACAGCCCAAGTGCTGGCACGTGTTCTGGTTTCAGCCAATTAAATGTTTCTTCCCAGAACTCTGAATCTTGAAGGCATGACACAAAAATGTAAGAACATTTTAGCTTTATAGAGAGCAGCATCAAGTGGGGACAGTGTCAAGGGTCAGTGGTGGCAGCATTCCATGTCCACTGGGAGTGGTGTCCGGAAGTGGGAATAATAGCAGTTCCAGGGACAATGTTGCCAGCAGTGATATCCTCACAGCCTGCTTCTGTGACATTATCTTGGCGGCTTCCTACAATGGCGCTTCCTTTAGTCCTGCCTGTTTTCCAGCCTTTCATTAATCCAACAAGCAATAAATACTCTATCAATAAAATTCCTTCTCTAGCCAACTTTAAATTGCTTGCAACTAAGGACTCTAATTGGCACAAAATATCAGAATGATTGACGATGGGTGGGGTTGGTCAGGGTGCAGCAAAGTAGGCCTGTCATACATTGCTGGTAAAAATAAAAACCGGTATAATAATATTTCTAGAAAACAAATAGTCTCTATATATCAAGAACCTTAAAAATTAACGAACCCTGGTAGAATGCTCACCTTCCATGAGGGAGACCCGGGCTTGATGCCCAGAACATGCACCACTTGCTCCCCCAAAAGGAATGTACCCTTTAAATAAAAGGGCAAATATTGTATTCTATTCACTTATATGAAAATAAGTAGAATATGCACATCCGTAAAGACAGAAATTAGAATACAGGTTACCAGGGACCCAATGGGGGTGAGGAATGGGGAGTTAAATGTTTAATTTAACACAACTGAAATGTAAATTTGAAGGTAAATAAAATGGGAAATATTAGGTTGTACAAATTTTTTTTAGAAAAATGAACATATCTTTGAACCAGCAATCAATTTCTATGAACTTATCTATCTGAAGGAATATATATAAAAATATTTATCACAGCCTTATTTATTTTTTATTTTATTTATTTATTTTATTTTTAATTTTTTTAAATACCAAAAAAGACAAAGTAAATGCAAACATCCTATTTTGATCATTCCGTTCTACATATATAATCAGTAATTCACAATATCATCACATGGTTGAATATTCATCATCATGAACATTTCCTGGAACATTTGCATCTATTCAGAAAAAGAAATAAAAAGAAAACAGAAAAAAATTAATATATACCATACCCTTACCCGTCCCTTTCACTGATCACTACTAGCATTTCAAACTAACTTTATTTTAACATTTGTTCCCCCTATTATTCATTTTTATTCCATATGTTCTGCTCATCTGTCGACAAGGTAGATAAAAGGAGCATCAGACACAAGGTTTTCACAATCACACAGTCACATTGTGAAAGCTATCTCATTATACAATCATCATCAAGAAACATGGCTACGGGAGCACAGCTCTACGTTTTCAGGCAGTTCCCTCCAGCTTCTCCACTACATCCTGATTAACAAGGTGATATCTCTTTAATGCATAAGAATAACCTCCAGGATAACCTCTGGACTCTGTTTGGAATCTCCCAGCCATTGACACTTTGCCTCATTTCGTTCTTCCCCCTTTTGGTCGAGAAGGTTTTCTCAATCCCTTGATGCTGAGTGTCAACTCATTCTAGGGGTTTTCTCAATCCCCTGATGCTATCACAGCCTTATTTCTAATAGGAAAAATTGGAAACAACTTTAATGTTCAACAATAGAGGACTTGGTAAGAAAATTAGGGTACAACCATGTTAAGAAATGCAAGGCAGACATTTAAAATCATATTAAAGAGTAATGCTATTTATATGGGGAAAGTATCATGAGAGTTGCCAAGGAGAAAAAGTAGACAATAAGGAAGTATACACAGTATACTACCATATTTGTAAGAAAAAAAAAGATGCATTAAAAAAATAAAAAACCTCAGTGGGCCATTGAGGCTCAGCAGGCAGAATTTTCGCCTGCCATGCTAGAAACCTGGGTTCGATTCCTGGTGCCTGCCCATGGGGGAAAAAAAAAAGAAGCCTATAAGCCAAAATATCCATGATGGTTATCATTGGATGATAGGATTCTAGGGGATTATTCTTGTTGTACCTTTTCTTTTCTTTTTTTCTTTCTTTCTTTCTCCTTTTTATTATACAACTCAAAATTTCCATTTTAGCTATTTTCAAGTGTATGATTCAGCAGTATTAATTACATTCATAATACTGTGCTACCAAAATCAACATACATTACCCACACTTTTTCATGCCCTCAAACAGAAACTCTATACCCTTTAATCATTTACCCCCCCATTCCCCTCTTCCACTCCAACCCCTGGTAACTGGCAATCTGCTGTCTTTTTAAGCTTGCTAAGCTTTAGGTATCTCAATATTAGCAAGATCATAAAATATTTATCTTTTTGCTTTTGGCTTATTTCACTTTCTCATGCTTTTTCTAATCTATATGTTTCTGTTTTCCATGTCTTTTGCAGCAGAAGTCTATTACTTTTGTAATACAAAAAAAATTGCTAAAACATAAACAAGAAGAATTGGGTTGATTGATCATTTTGAATGTCAATAGGCAGCCAGAAACTCGAACTTAAGTATGATCCATTACGGCACGTTGAGAATTAACATTCCTTTCCTAATTGGGACATGCTAAGGTTACATAATAATAACATTTAAAATTATGCACTTCAGAGAAATCTTATTTACCACATTCTCTAAAAATATTGCAATAAACCTAAAAATCAACAATAAGAAAATAGGCAAAATTTGTTTATAAGTGCTAACACTATAGTAGAGTGTGACATAACTTTAAGGGATAAGAGCAAGATGAAAAATATTGTATCTATTAGGATAGCTTTGGTTCATAAACAATAGTAACTATCTAAAAGAGACATAATGTGAGAGGTTTATATCTCCTATGACAAGAAAAAGAGAGACTTCTTGATTTGGTCAATGACACAGCGATGCCATCAGTAACCATGTCACATTCATCACCCTGACCTTGCCCAATCACGGCTGTTAAATGGCGGTTACCGCTCTTAACATCATGTTCAGGACGATGTCTAGCCAAAAAGAGTGAGGTTTTCTCCCATAGATCACTTTTATATATGAAAAAAAAAAAACCTTCTCAGGTTGGCTCCCACCCCAGCAGAACTTCAGATTCCAGTGGCCAGGAATGGATCAAAAACCCTAGTATATTTTTCTGGAGTGCTGCAAATATTCTAAAAAATGATCATGGTGATGAGTACACAACTATGTGATGATATTGTGAGCACTGATTGCACACCACGTGTGGAATGTTTGCATGTTAAGAAGTTTGTGTTTGTATGTGGTTTGTTCTGCCAATAACAATATTTAAACCCTAAAAGACCTTGTATTAAAAACAAAAGAGACTGAGAAAGTGTACATCTGGCATTTTTAGCCACTATAAGGAGTGAAGCAGATTATGTCATCAGAGAATAAATGGGGCAGACAATAGCTGGGTACACTGAGATCCCCTTTGTATAAAATAAGAAATTTGCATGATAAGTAAAATATAGCATAGTAATTCAGCACATGACCTGTGGAGGGGAGCCATGCTGCCTGGGTTCAAATCCCAGCTCTGTCACTACCTAGCTATGTACGTTATGCAAGTTTTTTTCTTTTTGTTGTTCTGGTTTACAGAAACAGAGTCCCCATACCCTTCCTGCTCCTGCACACAGTCTTCCCTATTATTCACACATTTTGTTGGTGTGGTAACTGTTACAATTGAAGAAATGATAACATTATAATTACACTATTAACTATTGTCTGTATTTTACATTAGGGTTCATTGTGTTGTACAATCCTATGATGTCGTCAAATTTTTTTTAAATTCTTATTCTTGTAACATACAACCTAAAATGTCCCCTTTTAACCATATTCAAATATGCAATTCAGTGGTGTTAATTACACTCACAATGATGTCCTACCAACTGAACCATGCATTGCCAAAAATCTCCATCACAACGAACAGAAATTCCATACAAATTAAGCATTAACTCCCTATTCCCTTCCCCCACCACAGCCCCTGGTGATCTATAATGTAGTTTCTGATTCTAGGAGTGTGTCTATTCTAATAATGTCATAACAGTGAGAATATACTGTATTTGTCATTTTATCTCTGCCTTATTTCACTCAACATGATGTCTTCAAGGTTAACCCACATTATTGCATGCACCAAAACTTCATTCATTTTTACAGCTCAATTATATTCCGTTTCCTGTATAAACCCCATTTCGTTATCTGCTGATGGACACTTGGGCCTCTTCCAGTTTAGGCAATTGTGAATAACGTTGCTGGGAACATCAGTGTGGCGCTCCCTGCTTTCAGTTGTTCTGAGTAAGTACCTAGTAGTGGGATTGCCAAGACATGCAGTAATTCTATGCTTCCTGAGAAATAGCCATTGTTTCCTAAAATATTCATTCTGCCCCTGTTCTCTTCTCTTCTCCTTTCAGGACACCCACGACGCATATGTTTGTGTACATAATGTTGTCATTCAAATCCCTGAGACTCTGATCAATTTTTTTCATTCTATTTATTCTCTATCTGTTCTTCTGTCCGTAATTTTTTAATGTCCTACCTATCAGGTTCCTGACTCTTTTTTCTGTCTGTTCAAATCTGCTCTTGTATGCCTCTAGCATATTTTTAATCTCTTCTATTGTGACTTTCATCTCCATAAGTTTTGTTATGTTTTATACTTTCAAATTCCTTTTTATGCCCACCCATTATGTTCTTAATATTCTTTATCTCTTTAGACACATTTTCCTTTATTTCCTTGAATTGATTTAGGAGATTTGTTTGAATATCTTTGATTAGTTGTTCCAAATTCTTTTTTTTCCTCTGAAGTTTTAATTTGATCCCTTGACAGGACTGTATCTTCCCTTTTCTTAGTATGGCTTGTAATTTTTTGCTGATGTCTAGGCATCTGATGATTTTGAATAAATTATTCTGAAGGTCAGTTTCTCTTTCTTGTCTAGGGTTTTATTATTCATTGGCTTTGTATTAAAGATCTTCTTTGGTGTTTGGTCTAACTTATTCTAATACTTTAGAAAGTCTGCATTTAACTGATCAGATTTTTTCAGCTCTTCATCAGATTCTTGCCCTAGATATGAGGTATAATTTTTAAGATTGCACTTTTTGTGTAATTATTTCACCTCAGGGAGAAAGCTTCCTTTCCTCTCTTCCTTCTTGATCTATCCTGTTTGTTTTTGTTTTGCCTCTGTAGTTTTTCACACCTCTTTCTTTGTCTCTAGCTGCTTTTGCCTGAAGGGCAGATTCTGGGAGGAGGGTCACCCAGAAGATGGCTTTCCCAAGTCAGTATTTCCCAGTGAAAACAGGATCAGGAAACCTTGAGGGGGGCACAGAGCACCTCCAAAGTGTCTTGGAGAGGGTATCAGGAATGTTGTCAAAAACCTCTCAGACAGCTCCACAAATCTGTGCTTTCCAGGCCTGCACAGCAAATGCAACCCTTCCACTCACCAGCCCCTGGAGCCCTGAGGGAGCACCACATCTTAAATCTCCACCAGCTTCACCCTTGTTCAAGCTGGAGTTGAAACAATGGCGGCCACCACTTTTATCCAAGGCAAGTTGAAATGTCAACTCTGAGCCAGGACCCAAAGCTCTGAATTCACTAACCAAAAGCCATGATCAGTGATACCCAACCCTGTTCACGGGAAAGAGGATTTCTAGGTTCCTTTCTGTCCCCAGTGTGGGGATGGGCACCAGAAGATGCTGCTCTGAAAAGGAAATCCCTGTTCTTTAATGTAGTTTATCATCTTCTCCCTCCCACTCTTCCTAGGATACTGTATTTTCTTCTGGTCTCTGGACTCCAAAATAGCTGTATCAGATAGTTCCTGCCTGTTTAACAGCTGTTCTGGTGGAAGGACAGAGTCCTGGAGCTCCCTTCTCTGCCATCTTTCCCAGAAGCTCCTCCCACATACTGTTTTTTATTCTTTATTTCTTTATTTTACCTCCACTTAAATCTTTTATTTCCTTTCTTCTGCTCACTTTGAATTTAGTTTGCTTTTCTTTTTCTAGAACCTCTAGTTGTGAAGTTACATTTGGGTTTGAGATCTTCTTAATGTAAGCATTTAAAGCTCTAAATTTCCCTCTCTATACTTTCTTGCCTTTGCTGTACCCATACATTTTGACATGTTGTGTTTTCACTTTAATTTGCCTCAAGTTATTTCCTGATTTTCTTTGTGATATCATCTTTGACCCATTGCTTGTTAAAAAGAGTGCATTGTTTTAGTTGCCCATATTTGTGGAATTTTCAGTTTTCTCTCAGTTACTGATTTCTATTTTCATTCCCCATGGTTGGAGAGGGTACATTTTATGATTTCAATATTTTTTAATTTGGTTTTTCAAGTATATTGCTGTTTATTCATTTGATGTTTTTACAACCTATAAAACACTGTCCTGTCATAATTAAATCACCATAAACATCAGAAACATCAATCAAGAGCAAACACAATAGTCTGCAGAATATCTTGCTCTAAGAAATTTCCACCATTTGAACAATATCATTCAAAAGCCTTTCATGGAAACAAAACATATAGAATTATTAGACTACCCCAACTGGGAAATTACTGATATTCTCTCAAACATTAAGAACCTCAAATTTAATAAGCTAATTCCTCAATCTTGAGGCTTGCCTTATGAAACTTATTTCTATAATGGCGAAGCCAAGCTGACTATAATTATGCCTGAGAACCTCTTTTGTTGCTCAGAAGTGGCCTCTCTCCCTAAGCCAAACTCTGAAAATAAACTCACTACCTTCCCCCTCCCCATGAGACATGACGTCCAGGGGTGTAAGTCTCCCTGGCAACATGGGGCATGATTTCCAGCGATGAGCCTGGCCCTGGTAATGTGGGACTGACAATATCTTCTTGACTAAAAGGGGGAAAAGAATGCCACAAAGTAAGGTTTCAGTGGCTAAGAGATTTCAAATAGAGTCGAGAGATCATTCTGCAGTTTAGTCTTATGCAAACTTGCTTCATTGTCACACTATGCTAAGCTCCAACCAACAATATTCCTGAAGACCCTAAAGAATATCCTGGGTTCTGTTGAAGACTCTATAAAGGTTTTACTTACTAAGTTTATCTTTTCAGCTACTGAAAACCTCCAGATCGTTCCTGTGCCAGATAAGCCATGAAGCCCAGACTTAGCAGTCTCTCCAAGTACATTAACCAGTTGCATTCCTCTACCGCATAATGTCAACACCTCTTTTCAGCGTGAAAAGAGGTATTTGGTCATTGCCCAAATACCCCTGAAGATTGAGAGATCAGTCAAATGAGTGCAAGGAGTTGTAACAGATGAGTTAGGATTTAAGAAATGATTATAGCTACTGAATCATTATATAGGTATTTCGTTTTTTGTTTCTAGTTTATTAGAACAGCCAGAAGGAAATACCTGAAATTGTTGAACTGCAACCCAGAAACTTTGATCTTTGATAATGATTGTATAATTATGTAGTTTATATCTTGCAACTGCACGATTGTAAAAACCTTGTGAGTGATACCCCCCCTAGCCAGTGTATGGTTGGATGATAATAAAATAAAGGTATGCATGGGGAGAAATTGTAGAATATAGGTTACCCAGAGATAGACAGAAGCTAGAGAAGGGGGAGTGGTTACTAAATATGTGTGCCAAATTGTCGATGAGGTTCAAGTTAAGTGTTTGAGAATGGATAAAGGTTCCAGTAGCTTGTTTTTAAGATTATAGGAAATTGTAACATACTGTAGGTGAATTTGATTGAAGGTGGTTGTTTAAAGTCATGTATGTAAATAAGTTCTTTCAGAAACCACTATAAATGTAAAAAATAATAGAGGGGTATGTGAGAAAAGACATAGCTATTGCAAACTATGGACTATAGTCAATAATAATATTTTAATCATTTTTCATCAGCAGTAACAAATTCACTACACTAACAGTATGGGTTAGCAATGGCAGCCCCCATAAGAGGTATGGGAGGATTTGGGTTTTATTTTTTATTCTTATTTCTGTTCTGGAGTAATGAAAATGCTCCAGAAGTCGATCAGGGAGATGTATGGACAACTCTGCGATGATACAGTGGGCCAGTGATTGCATACTTTGGATGGTTTCCATGTTGTATGAATGTATCTCAATAAAACTGAAGGGGAAAAAGCAATGAAACAATAACATTATATTTAAGACTGGCAAAAAAAAAAAAAGCCTTTCATGGCTCTCATGGCCTACAAAGTCATATCCAAACACAACAATTTGTTTTTTTAAAAAAATATTTTTATTGAGAAAGACCCACACACATACAGTTCAACCATATTATACAATCAATGGCTCACAATATCATCATAGTTGTTTATTCATCACCATGATCATTTTTAGAACATTTGCATCACTCCAGAAAAAGAAATAAGAAGAAGAAAAAAAGAACTCACGCATCCCATACCTACCCCTCCCTCTCATTGACCACTAGGATTTCAATGTACCCAAGTTTCCCCTTGTATCTCCCCTATTATTTATTTATTTTATCCTTGTTTATTTGTTTTTTACTCATCTGTCCATACCCTGGATAAAAGGAGCATCAGACATGAGATTTTTCACATTCACACAGTCACATTGTAAAAGCTATATCATTGTGCAATCATCTTCAACAATCAAGGCTACAGAACACAGCTCAACAGTTTCAGGTACTTCTCTCCAGCCACTCCAATACACTATAAACAAAAGGGGGATATCTGTATAATGAGCAAGAATAACCTCCAGGATAACCTCTCACTCTGTTTGAAATCTGTCAGCCACTGAGACTTTATTTTGTCTCATTTTTCTCTTCCCCCTTATGGTCAAGAAGGCTTTTTCAATCCCATGATTCTGGGTCCCAGCTCATTCCTGGGAGTCATGACCCACATAGGAGAGAGGACAGTGAGTTCACCTGCTGGGTTGACTTACAGAGAGAACCCATGTCTGAGCAACAAGAGAGGTTCTCTTGGGCTGACTCTTAGGCATAACTAGCAGTAGGCTTAGCTTCTTCTTTACAGGAATAAGCTTCAGAGGGGTGAGCCCCAAGACTGAGAGCTGAGCGTATTGAATTGGTTGCCCCCACTGCTTGCAAGAATTTCAGGAATTTCCCAGATGGAGAAGTTTAATATTTCCTCCTTTTTCCACCATCCCCCAAGATGACTTTGCAAGTATTTTTTTATTCTCTGCCCAAATTACTCTGGGATATATTGGGGCATCACACTAACCTGGACAAACCAATAAGCTCTCATACTCTGTTCAGATCCCATGTAATTTGGGGGTGCAATGGTGGGTCAGTGGCAGAATTCTCACCTGCCATGCCAGAGACCTGGGTTCAATTCCCAGTGCCTGCCATGCAAAAAAAAAAAAAAAAGATTCCATGTAATTAAGATATTCAAGTAAACTGACCATACAAGTTAAAGTAGATAATGTGCTGCCAAAAATAAAAATTTTACACTGAATAAACTTCTCCCCTTTTGGTCTTGGACAGAGATCTGAGTTTGAAAATGTGGGTCATATCATCCTTTACCCAGTATTCTGATTTACCTTAGTTATATCCAGATCAGCTTCATTCATATGTCTAGACAAAGTCTGATCACTTTTTCAGCTTTTTTGACAGTTTTTGAATGGGCTTTCATAGCTTCTGCGCTCTAACTCAGAGTCTCAGGGGTCACATAAACACTTGAAGTTTCAGAGAAGGACCACCTTATACAACAGCTCAGTATCTCAGAATTTAGAAATATCAGTTACAACTCCAAAATATATGTGTCTGCGTTAAGAGCTTACAATCCAGGCATCTTT
This sequence comes from Tamandua tetradactyla, assembly GCF_023851605.1. Lineage (NCBI taxonomy): Eukaryota > Metazoa > Chordata > Mammalia > Pilosa > Myrmecophagidae > Tamandua > Tamandua tetradactyla. Next base: position 4,218,164 of record NC_135338.1, read on the forward strand.
ACAATAGAACCCAAACTGATAACCCATGCTCTCGACATCAATTCTCTGAATTTGTAAATTATAGTAACCCATATGATTGAGACATGATAACATTTGCCTTTTTGTTTCTGACATTTTATTCACCACGCTGTCCTTAAGTTTCATTCGCCTAGCTGTACGCCTCACAGCTTCATTCCTTCTTGTAGCCACTCAGCAGTCCATTGTATGTGAATACCACGGTTCCCTCTCCATTCCTCAGTTGTTGTATCCTTAGGTCACCTCCATCCATTGTGAATCCTGAAGTCTGCAACCACAAACAACAGTGTGCAAATGTCCATCTGTGTCCTCACTCTCAGTTCCTCCAGGTATATACCTAGCAACGGGTTTCAGGATCATATGGCAGCCCCACCCCTAGCCTCCTGGGGAACCACCACACTGCCCTCCAAGGGGCTGCACCTCTCAGTTTCCCTACCAGTAGTGAATAGGTGCATCTCTTTCTCCACATTTTCTCTAGCACTTATTTTTCTCTGTTCATTTTAAACAATTTTATTCGCACATCAAACAATCCAACCTAAGTAAATAGCCATGCCTTCACCACCATAATCTATATAGAGATATTTCCTATATCTCTATATAGATATATAGAGATATATATACCTATATATATATATATATAGAGAGAGAGAGAGAGAATCTATACCCCTCCCTCATATCCCCCACTTACTGACATTTAGTTTTGGTATAATGTCTTTGCAACAATTTAGTTCTTAAAATACACCATAATTTTGTTCTAACCTAACTTTTCAACTAGATTCCCTGTTTTCCTGCCTGCTTCACAATCTAAATTTAAAATACAATGATTATTTAATTTTCCAAAAATACAATTTATGTTTCTGTGTCTTTGCCCAATTCTGGATCACCCCTAAAATCTGCTTTTTCTGTTTCTCTAACTTCTTCTTCCATTTACCCAAGATGTCTTCCAAACTATACCCAGTCTAATGAACCCCATCTTTCTCCACACCTTGTATTGAGACTTTTTTTTTAACCTAATATATAGTCAATCCTGAAGAGTGATCCTTACACACTAGAAAAGTAGTGTTCTGTTGGAGTTGGGTAAAGTGTTCTATGTATGTCTGTTAGGTCATGTTGGCATATAGCATTCTTCAAGTCTTTTATTTCCTTATTGATCTTCTGTCTAGATGTTCTATCCATTATTTAAAGTGGTATATTTAAAGTCTCCTATTATTAATGTATGATCATCTATATTTCCCTTCACACCTGTCAATATTTGCTTAATATATTTTGGGGCTCTGTTGTTAGGTGCATATATATTTTAATTTGTTATCTCTTCTTATTGCATTGACCCCTTTATCAGTATATAGTGACCTTTTTTGTCCCTGGCAACTGATTTTTTTTAAAAATATTTTTATTGACAGATCTTCACACATATACAGTCCATACGTGGTGTGCAATCAATGGCTGACAATATCATCACATAGTTGTGTATTCATCATGATCATTTTTAGATTTTCATCACTCCAGAAAAAGAAATAAAAAGAAAAAACTCATGTATCCCATACCCTTTATCTCTCTCTCTCATTGACCACTAGTATTTCAATCTACCCAATTTATTTTACCCCTTATTCCCCCTAGTATTAATTTATTTTTACCCACATTTTTACTCATCTGTCCATACCCTAGATAAAAGGAGCATCAGACACAAGGTTTTTCACAATCACACCCAAACTGTACGAGCTATATCATTATACAATCATCTCCAAGAATCAAGGCTACTGGAACACAGCTGAACAATTTCAGGTAGTTTCCTCCAGCCACTCCAATACACCACAATCTAAAAAGCAATATCTATATAATGCATAAGGATAACTCCAGAATAAACACTCGACTCTGAAATCTCTCAGTCACTGAAACTTTATTTTGTCTCATTTCTCTCTTCTCACTTTTGGTTAGGAAGACTTTCTCAATCCCACTCATAACAGTTTTTTACTTAAAGTCTATTTTATCTGATATTAGCTCTCTTTGCTATTTACATGGCTTATTTTTTCCATTCTTTCACTTTCATCCTACTTGTGTCTCTGAATTTAAGGTGAGTCTCTTGTTATTAACAAATAAGTAATCATGCTTTTTATCCATTCTGCCAATTTCTGCCTTTTGACTGGAGAATTGAATATATTTACATTTAAAATAACTATTGCTAGTGCAGCACTTTCTTCTGTCATTTTGCTCTTTGGTCTTTGTAAATCTTGTATCTTTTTTGTGTCTCAGTTCTTCCATTAATGCTTGCTTTCCTATTTATTTAATTTTTTGTATTTTATAATTTTGATTCTCTTCTCAATTCTTTGTGTATATTTTTTTTCATATTTTTGTATGATTATCATGGGACTAAAATTTAACATCCTAAGACTATAAAAATCTATAATAATCATCTTTTCTTACATTAACAAGTTCAGAAGCATACATAAACACTGCTTCTATATCCCTCTGTCCCTCCTCTTTTCCTTTGTACTTGTTATGCATTATGTGTTTATACATTGTAAGCTCTGAACCATAGATTCACTACTTTTTACGCATTTGCTTTCTTATACCCATAAGAAATAAAAAATGGAGTTACATATCATAAAATACAAGAGTATTGACTTTTATTGTTGCCCATACAATTATCTTTATCAGAGGTGTTCATTTCTTTATGCTGTTTCAATCTACTGACTAGTGTCCCTTCCTCTGAATCTGAAGAACTTTCTTTAGTACTGCTTGTAGGGCAGGCCTAGTGATGACAATTCCCTCAGCTTTTGTTTATCTAGGAATGTCTTACCTCTCCCTCACTTTTGAAAGACAATCTTGTTAGCTATATAATTCTTGGTTGATGATCATTTTCTTTGAGTACTTTAAATATTTTATCCCACTGCCCTCTTGCCTCCATTGTTTCCAATGAGAAATCAGCACTTAATCTTATTGGTGCTCCCTTGTTTATAACAAATTGCTCTCACTTGCAGTTTTTAGAACTCTCTCCTTGTCCTTGGTGTCCAAGAATTGCACTACTATGTGTCTGGGACTGGTTTTCTGTGAGTTTATCCTGTTTTGGGTTCTGCGGGATTCATGACTGTGCATATTCTTGTCATTAGTTAAGTTTGGGAAGCTTTCTGCCATCATACTTTTGAATATTTCTCTGTCCCTTTCTCTCTTTCTTCTTCTGTGAGTCCCATAATATGTACTTTGCTATGCTTGATGGTGTCACACAGTCTCTTAGGTGTTTGTTTCAGTTTGTTAAAGCTGCCGGAATGCAATATATCAGAAATGATTTGTCTTTTACAAAGGGGATTTATTAGGTTACAAAGTTACAGTTCTAAGGTCATGAAAATGCCCAAGTTAAGGCATCAACATGAGGATACCTTCACTGATAAAAGGTTGATCATGTCCGGGGGTTCTCTGTCACACGGGAAGGCACCTGGTGACATCTGCTGACCCTTCTCTCCTGAGTTGGAGTCAAAATATCCCTCTCAGCAACTTTGGGTTCTTCTGGTTCTTCCTAGGGCATTTCCCTTACTTATAACATTTCTGGTTCTCTCTCATAAAGGGTTCCAAGAAAGGATTAAGACCTGCTTTGAATTGGGTTGGTCACATCTCCATGAAAACAATTTAATGAAGAGGTCCCACCCAATAATAGGTCTGTCCCCACAAGATTGGATTAGAAGAACATGGCTTTTCTGGAGTATATAATAGTTTCCAATCAACACAAAGGACTAGCAATTCAAGATGGTAGGCAGAGCACGAGTGTTTGCCTACTCTTTTTGCAGAAAACCCATGGAATGTAGTCATTAAAAAAAAAAAGCATTGAGAATTAGAGAATAAACTTGGACCAATGATAAAACAGGTCTCAGAAGGAACTGCTTAAAGTACAAATAGAAAGAACAAAGATGGCAGCTGTTTTTCATGAAAAAGCTCTCTTACTCATTATGCAAGGAATACAAAAATAGGAGAAGGAGTAGAAAGTCAAGTTAATCAGAGAGAAGCTGTTACGGATTGAATTGTGTCCCCTAAAGATATATTGAAGTTCTAATCCCTAGTATTTCATAATGTGACCTTGTTTGGAACTAGGGATGTTACAGATGGGATTAGACAAGTTAAAATGAGATCATACTGGAGTACAGTGGGCCATTAATTGAATATGACTGGTGTCCTTATAAGAAGAAGAAATTTGGATACAGACAGAAGAGGAAAATACCATGTGATAGCTTGGGCAGTGAACACTGTGGATTGCCAGCAGAATACTGGCAGCAGCCAGGAGAGATGTATGGAAGAGACTCTTCCCTACAGACTTCAGAGGAAGAATGCACAGCCCTACTGAAACCTTGACTTCAGACTTCTAGCCTTCAGAACAGAGAGACAAGACATTTCCATTGTTTTAATCCACCCAGTTCATGGTACTTTGTTACCACAGCTTTAGCTACTGAAGATGGGCAGCCCAATTCGGCCCCTGCCTCCTCTCCCAAATCCCTACTAAGGTCCTGTGTCCCACTGGATTTTGCCCTCAAGCCAAGTTAGAACCATCATCCCTGAGGAAGTTTAGGCAAGTATCTAGGGTATCCATACTATAGCCACTCAGACTAGGGGTTGGAGCATGAGAGAGAATCCTGTCTGCTTTGGCATTTGGGAAGAGACCAGCGCGCCCTCCTTCCCCCAGCACTCTAAGCAAAGCCAGCGATTCACATTTACACCTACATACACAAAACCATCAGTCAGCTTAGGACAAGGAAACCCCAGCTAAGCCATCAACAGTAATCAAACTCATTTTTATGCACAAAATGATGAGTAGAAGTCTATCAATAAATAAGAATATCTGTAGCTCAAATGAGAATAACCAAGATACACATCACAAGAACTGATCCAGGGCCTGCTGCATGCAAGATGGCAGAGTGAGATGCTTCAGGACTCCATTCTTCCACAGAAGCTGTGAACAAACAGCAAGAAATGGTAGCCCCTCCTGCACCCCTCACCTGCTTTGCATGGGGAGCTGGCCTGCAATCCCAGTGTAAATCCCTGGTCTCAGTTACACAGAGATCAGAGTACCCTTGTGCACACACTACAAACATATATGTGTGTCCCAAGATGTCTGGTGATGGACGAAGGTACTCACTCTCAGAACTTGTCTGTGTGTAGAGAGAGGCTCATTGAGCTCTCCTACAGAATGCCATTGGAGAGCAGTCAACACGTGCTGACTGGGGCTGTAGTGTACACAGCGCAGTACCCAGGAGCATGAGGTACCGTTTATTACACAAGGGGGATCTTTCATTTCCGTGTAAACAGGGCAATTCTTAGGGCCACAGGGGCATCCCCAAGACAAGATACGTGTGCAGAAAGGATCAGGGAGGCCCCTTCACTTTTGCCAGGTGCTAGTCCCCAAATTCAATGTATAGATAAGCCCTGAAGAAGAGTTCTCCCACAGGTAAATCTGCAAAAACTGAGAAAGGAGGGTTTTTTTCCCTCCTTTTTTTTTGTTACCTCCTGGACATAAAGGAAAGTTCTGTCATATTATTAGCAGGATACACATTTAAGGAACAGTTGTCTCAGAGTCTAAATTTCAGTGATAACACATTATAATATCAAAATGCTCAGGTTTCAAGAAAAGATTACAAAGCACACAAAGAAAGAGGAAGTGATGGCCCAAGCAAAGGAGAAAACCAAAGCATTAAAAACCACCAATGATTTGTAATGTCTTTCCGCTTGATGTTCTGAAAACATTTGCAATTTTAACAGTCAAGCAATGGTATTTTTATTTCTGTTTTTTTAATTAATAAAACCAATCAACATACAATACGAACATTCTTTTTTTTCATCACATAGTTGTATATTCATCATGATCATTTCTTAGGACATTTGCATCAATTCAGAAAAAGAAATAAAAAGAAAACAAAAAAATTCATATACACCATACCCCTTACCCCGCCCATTCATTGATCACTAGCATTTCAATCTACTAAATTTAATATTTGTTCCCCCTATCATTTATTTATTTTTAATCCGTATGTTTTAATCATCTGTCTGTAAGAGAGATTAAAGAAGCATCACACGCAAGATTTTCACAATCACACAGTCATGTTGGGAAAGCTATATTAACATACAATCATCTTCAAGAAACATGGCTACTGGAACACGGCTCTACATTTTCAGGCAGTTCACTCCAGCCTCTCTGTTACACCTTAACTAAAAAGGTGATATCTATTTAATGCGTAAGAATGACCTTCAGGATAACCTCTCGACTCTGGAATCACTCAGCCATTGACACTTTATTTTGTCTCATTTCTGTCTTCCTCCTTTGAATTGCAGCTGATTCTAGGGTTTCTGTCCCGCATTGCCAGGAAGGTCCACACTCCTGGGAGTCATGTCCCACATAGAGAGGGGGAGGGCAGTGAGTTTGCTTGTCGTGTTGGCTGAGAGAGAGGCCACATCTGAGCAACAAAAAGAGGCTCTCTTGGGGGTGACTCTTAGACCTAATTTTAAGTAGGCTTAGCCTATCCTTTGTGGGGTTAAGTTTCATATGAACAAACCCAAGATTGGGGGCGCAGCCGATTGCTTTGGTTGTCCACACTGCTTGTGAGAATATCAAGAATTCTCCACTTGGGGAAGTTGAATTTTCTCCCTTTCTCAACATTTCCCAAAGGGAACTTTGCAAATACTTTTTATTCACTGTTCAAATCCTTCTGGGATTTATCGGGGCATCACTCTGGACAAACCTACAAAATTTCATGCCCTACTCAAGTTTCCATGTACTTATGGTGTTCAATTAAGCTGTCCACGTAAGTTATAACAGGAAATGCACTAGTCAAGATATAAATTTTGTACCAAATAAGCATTTCTTTTGCTGTAGTCACACACGTAAGTTAAAGTTTTAAAATATTAATGGCCATATGTTTTCAACACCCTGCATTATTGACATTTCTTTATTCTTCTTCATGTAAAAAACATTTTAAAATTTGTACATTTAGTCACTATCATTATACATGCTAGGCATTCCTAGATTATACCACTTCAGTCTTTATCATCTATCTTTCCTTCTGAGTTCATTTGTGCCCCCAGCCCTCCTTCCTCTATCAGTCTCACATTCAGCTTCATTCAGTGTTCTAACATTACTGTATTACAGTTAGGTAGTATTGTGCTATCCATTTCTGAATTTTTACAATCAGTCCCATTGCACAATCTGTATCCCTTCAGTTCCAATTACCCAATATCTACCCTATTTCTATCTCCTGATAACCTCTGTTCTTAACTGAAATTCTCCAAGTTCATTCATTAACATTAGTTCAGTGAGACCATATAGTATCTGTCCTTGTGTTTCTGGCTAATATCACTCAGCATAATGTCCTTAAGGTCCATCCATGTTGTTACATAATTCATAACTTTATTCTGTCTTACCACTGCATAACATTCCATCGTATGTGTATACCACAGTTTGCTTAGCCACTTGTCTGTTGATGGACATTTGGGCTGTTTCCATCTCTTAGCAATTGTAAACAATGCTGCTATAAATATTGGTGTGCAAATGTCCATTTGTGTCTTTGCCCTCAAGTCTTCTGAGTAGATACCTAGCAATGGTATTGCCGGGTCATATGGCAATTCTATACTTAGTTTCCTGAGGAACCGCCAAACTGCCTTCCTCAGTGGTTGTATCATTTGACAACCCCAACAGTGGACAAGAAGCAAATGGTATTTAAGTTAGTGTTAGATATTTAGAATTTAAGAAACTCTGATATCTGTATCTTATCAGAATAAAAAATTTTTTTAAGTTATGAAGTATATAAGAACAAGAATGGACATTAAGGACATTATGCTGAGTGAGATTAGCCAGAAACAAAAGGACAAATACTGTGTGGTCTCACTGATATGAACTGACATTAGTGAATAAACTTGGAGAATTTCATTGGTAACAGAGACCATCAGGAGATAGAAATAGGGTAAGATACTGGGTAATTGGAGCTGATGGGATACAGATTGTGCAACGGGACTGATTGTAAAAATTTAGAAATGAATGGCACAATACTGTCTAACTAGAATACAGTAATGTTAGGACACTGAATGAAGCTGAATGTGAGAATGATAGAGGGAGGAGGGCTGGGGGCACAAATGAAATAAGAAAGATAGACAATAAAGACTGAGATGGGCTAGTGTGGGGCCAAGATGGTGGCTTAGCAATGTGCGCGTTTTAGTTTGTCCTTGAGAACAACTACTAAATAACCAAAAACAGTACAGAACAGCTCCCGGAGCCACATCAGTGACTGGACACACAGTGTACCCCAGTCTGGACCAGTTGGACTGGCTGTAAGCCTCCCCAAAACCGTGAGTTCCTCAAGCCGCGGCAGCCAGTGCCTGGTGCCCCTCCCCCACAGGCGACTTACCAGCCGGAAAGGAAAGAGACTCTAAACCTGGTCAAGGCAGAGGTCGCTCACTGGGCTCACGGAAAAAAGAGGAAAGGGGAGGAAACAGAGGTTTTAGTAGCTGTGTTTCTACGGAGACTTGGCAGCCTCTGGATCTAGTGGTGGGACTTCTCAGGCTGCAACTGCCCCAGGCATAGGCAGAAATGGGCTGCTTTGAGGGCTGTCTCCCAACTGTGCCTTCCCCAGAGGAGGGGTGAAGCCCAACTCAGGTGGAATCCCTCCCTCAAGGAATTCAGACCCCAGGGCTTGGCAATTTGAAGCCATTAAAACCAGCCTACAACCTCTCCTCTGTCTCCACCATGGCCCCAGCAGGGAGAGTCTTCCAAAGTTAAAAGTGCCACAACATTTTTTCCTGGTGCAACCCGCAGGCAGAGGCGCCACATACAGGGCAGGATAAGAAAAACAGAGCCCAGAGATTTCACAGGAAAGTCTTTTAACCTGCTGTGTCTCACCTTCAGGGAAAACTGATGCAGGTGACTACTTGCCCCTGGTAGGAGGCCAGTTTAGTCTGGGAAAACCCGGCTCGAGTCTATAATACTTATGTAGACCCTCCTAAGGGTGGGGAGGGAAAAGGCACCATACAAGCAGGGCAAGAAACAAGAAAACAAGAATGGAAAAATTATCCTCTGTTAAACAAAACCTAAGCTAGAGGTCCAGAAAAAACTGAACTGAAGGTCAAAGAATAGATAGACAACAAATTCATCTAGCAAGAAAACCCTAGGTAAGAGAAGTGAAAGCAATCTCCAGAATAAACTAATTAAGGTAATTAAATGTCTAGACACCAGCAAAAAATAACAAATCACACCAGGAAAATTGAAGATATGGCCCAGTCAAAGGAACAACCCAATAGTTCAAATGAGATAGAAGAGCTGAAACAACTAATTCAGAATATACGAACAGACATGGAAAACCTCATAAAAAACCAAATCAATGAATTGAAGGAGGATAGGAAGAAGGCAAGGAACAAACAAAAAGAATAAATGGAAAGTCTGAAAAAACAAATCATGAATGTTTTGTTTGTTAATTTTTTTTAATTAATAAAAAAACAAATCATGGAACTTATGGAGATGAAAGATACAGTAGAAGAGATGAAAAAAACAATGGAAACCTACAATGGTAGATTTCAAGAGACAAGAGACAAAGGTTAGGATTAGTGAACTGGAGGACAGAACATCTGAAATCCAACAAGATACAGAAACTATAGGGAAAAAAATGGAAAAATATGAGCAGGGACTCAGGGAACTGAATGATAATATGAAGCGCACAAATATACATGTTGTGGGGGTCCTGGAAGGAGAAGAGAAGGGAAAAGGAGGAGAAAAACTAATGGAAGAAATTATCACTGAAAATTTCCCAACTCTTATGAAAGACCTAAAATTACAGATCCAAGAAGTGCAGCATACCCCAAAAGAATAGATCCAAATAGACATTCTCCAAGACACTTACTAGTCAGAATGTCAGAGGTCAAAGGAAAGAAGGATCTTGAAAGCAGCAAGAGAAAAGCAATCCATCACATACAAGGGAAACCCAATAAGACTGTGTGTAGATTTCTCAGCAGAAACCATGGAGGCGAGAAGACAGTGGGATGATATATTTAAATTACTAAAAGAGAAAAACTGCCAACCAAGAATTCTATACCCAGCAAAATTGTTCTTCAAAAATGAGGGAGAAATTAAAATATTTTCAGACAAAAAGTCACTGCGAGAATTTGTGACCAAGAGACCAGCTCTGCAAGTAATACTAAAGGAAGCACTAGAGACAGATACGAAAAGACAGAAGAGAGAGGTGTGGAGAAGAGTGTAGAAAGAAGGAAAATTAGATATGACATATAAAATGCAAAAGGCAAAATGGTAGAGGAAAGTACTACCCAAACAGTAATAACACTAAATGTTAATGGATTGAACTCCCCAATCAAAAGACATAGACTGGCAGAATGGATTGAAAAACAGGATCCTTCTATATGCTGTCTACACAAACACATCTTAGACCCAAAGATAAACATAGGTTGAAAGTGAAAGGTTGGGAAAATATATTTCATGCAAATAACAACCAGAAAAGAGCAGGAGTAGCTATACTAATATCCAACAAATTAGACTTCAAATGTAAAACACTTAAAAGAGACAAAGAAGGATACTATGCACTAATAAAAGGAACAATTCAACCTGAATACATAACAATCATAAATATTTATACACTGAACCAGAATGCCCCAAAATACATGAGGCAAACACTGCAAACACTGGAAAGGGAAATAGACACATCTACCATAATAGTTGGAGACTTCAATTCCCCACTCTCATCAATGGACAGAACATCTAGACAGAGGATCAATAAAGAAACAGAGAATTTGAATATTACAATAAATGAGCTAGACTTAACAGACATTTATAGGACATTACACCCCACAACAGCAGGATACACCTTTTTCTCAAGTGCTCATGGATCATTCTCAAAGATAGACCAGATGCTGGGTCACAAAGCAAGTCTCAACAAATTTTAAAAGATTGAAATCATACAAAACACTTTCTCAGATCATAAGGGAATGAAGTTGGAAAACAATAATAGGCAAAGCGCCAAAACATACAAAAATATGTGGAGGCTCAACAACACACTCTTAAACAACCAGTGGGTCAAGGAAGAAATTACAAGAGTAATCAGTAAATATCTCGAGGCAAATGAAAATGAAAACACAACATATCAAAACTTATGGGATGCAGCAAAGGCAGTGCTAAGAGGGAAATTTATTGCCCTAAATGCCTATATCAAAAAAGAAGAAAGGGCAAAAATACAGGAATTAACTGTCCAATTGGAAGAACTGGAGAAAGAACAGCAAACTAACCCGAAAGCAAGCAAAAGGAAAGAAATAACAAAGATTAGAGCAGAAATAAATGAAATTGAGAACATGAAAGCAATTGAGAAAATCAGTAAAACCAGAAGTTGGTTCTATGAGAAAATCAATAAAATTGATGGGCCCTTAGCAAGATTGGCAAAAAGAAGAAGAGAGAGGACGCAAATAAATAAGATCAGAAATGGAAGAGGAGACATAACCACTGACCCCACAGAAATAAGGGAGGTAATTACAGGATACTATGAACAACTTTATGCTAATAAATACAACAATGTAGATGAAATGGACAAGTTCCTAGAAAGGCATGAACAACCAACTTTGACTCAAGAAGAAATAGATGACCTCAACAAACCAATCACAGGTAAAGAAATTGAGTCAGTCATTAAAAAGCTTCCAAAAAAGAAAAGTCCAGGACCAGACGGCTTCACATGTGAATTCTACCAAACATTCCAGAAAGAATTAGTACCAATCCTGCTCAAACTCTTCAAAAAAATTGAAGTGGAGGGAAAGCTACCTAATTCATTCTATGAAGCCAACATCACCCTCATACCAAAATCAGGCAAAGATATTACAAAAAAAGAAAACTACAGACCAATCTCTCTAATGAATCTAGATGCAAAAATCCTCAACAAAATTCTAGCAAATCGAATCCAGCAACACATTAAAAGAATTATACATCATGACCAAGTAGGATTCATCCCAGGTATGCAAGGATGGTTCAACATAAGAAAATCAATTGATGTAATACACCATATCAACAAATCAAAGCAGAAAAATCACATGATCATCTCAATTGACGCAGAGAAGGCACTTGACAAAATTTAACATCCTTTCCTGTTGAAAACACTTCGAAGGATAGGAATACAAGGGAACTTCCTTAAAATGATGAAGGGAATATATGAAAAACCCACAGCTAATATCATCCTCAATGGGGAAAAACTGAAAACTTTCCCCCTAAGATCAGGAACAAGACAAGGATGTCCACTATCACCACTGTTATTCAACATTGTGTTGGAGGTTCTAGCCAGAGCAATTAGACAAGAAAAAGAAATACAAGGCATCAAAATTGGAAAGGAAGAAGTAAAACTATCACTGTTCACAGATGATATGATACTACATGTCGAAAACCCTGAAAAATCCACAGCAAAACTACCAGAGCTAATAAACGAGTACAGCAAAGTGGCAGGGTACAAGATCAACATTCAAAAATCTGTAGTGTTTCTATACACTAGTAATGAACAATCTGAGGGGGAAATCAAGAAACAAATTCCATTTACAATTGCAACTAAAGCAATAAAATACTTAGGAACAAATTTAACTAAAGAGACAAAAGACCTATACAAAGAAAACTACAAGAAACTGTTAAAAGAAATCACAGAAGACCTAAATAGATGGAAGGGCATACCATGTTCATGGATTGGAAGACTAAATATAGTTAAGATGTCAATTCTACCTAAATTGATATACAGATTCAATGCAATACCAATCAAAATCCCAACAACTTACTTTTCAGAAATAGAAAAACCAATAAGCAAATTTATCTGGAAGGGCAGGGTGCCCCAAATTGCTAAAAGTATCTTGAGGAAAAAAACGAAGCTGGAGGTCTCATGCTGCCTGACTTTAAGGCATATTATGAAGCCACTGGCATAAAGATAGATATATTGACCAATGGAATCGAATAGAATGCTCAGATATAGAACCTTTCATCTATGGACATTTGATCTTTGATAAGGCAGTCAAGCCAACTCACCTGGGACAGAACATGTCTTCAATAAATGGTGCCTAGAGAACTGGATATCCATATGCAAAAGAATGAAAGAGGACCCGTATCTCACACCCTATACAAAAATTACCTCAAAATGGATCAAAGATCTAAACATTAGGTCTAAGACCATAAAACAGTTAGAGGAAAATGTAGGGAAATATCTTATAAATCTTATAATTGGAGGTGGTTTTATAGACCTTACACCTAAAGCAAGAGCATGGAAGAAAGAAAGGAATAAATGGGAACTCCTCAAAATTAAACACGTTTGTGCATCAAAGAACTTCATCAAGAAAGTAAAAAGACAGCCTACACAATGGGAGACAATATTTGGAAATGACATATCAGATAAAGGTCTAGTATCCAGAATTTATAAAGAGATTGTTCAACTCAACAACAAAAAGACAGCCAATCCAATTACAAAATGGGAAAAAGACTTGAACAGACACCTCTCAGAAGAGGAAATACAAATGGTCAAAAGGCACACGAAGAGATGCTCAACGTCCCTGGCCATTAGAGAAATGCAAATCAAAACCACAATGAGATATCATCTCACACCCACCAGAATGGCCATTATCAACAAAACAGAAAATGACAAGTGCTGGAGAGGATGTGGAGAAAGAGGCACACTTATCCACTGTTGGTGGGAATGTCAAATGGTGCAACCACTGTGGAAAGCAGTTTGGCGGTTCCTCAAAAAGCTGAATATAGAATTGCCATATGACCCAGCAATACCATTGCTAGGTATCTACTCAAAGGACTTAAGGGCAAAGACAAAAACGGACATTTGCACACCAATGTTTATAGCAGCGTTATTTACAATTGCAAAGAGATGGAAACAGCCAAAATGTCCATCAACAGAAGAATGGCTAAACAAACTGTGGTATATACATACGATGGAATATTATGCAGCTTTAAGACAAGATAAACTTATGAAGCATGTAATAACATGGATGGACCTAGAGAACATTATGCTGAATGAGACTAGCCAAAAACAAAAGGATAAATACTGTATGGTCTCATTGATATGAACTGGCATTAGTGAATATACTTGGAATATTTTGTTCATAACAGAGACAATCAGGAGATAGAAATAGGGTAAGATATTAGGTAATTGGAGCTGAAGGGATACAGACTGTACAACAGGACTGGATACAAAAACTCAGAAATGAACAGCACAATACTACCTAACTGTAATATAATTATGTTAAAACACTGAATGAAGCTGTATGTGAGAATGATAGAAGGAGGAGGGCTGGGGACATAAATGAAATCAGAAAGCAAGATAAATGTTAAAGATTGAGATGGTATAATCTAGGAATGCCTAGAGTGTATAATAACAGTGAAATGTACAAGGCACAATTTTAAAAATGTTTTTGCCTGAGGAAGAACAAAGGAATGTCATTATTGCAGGGTACTGAAAATAGATGGTAATTACTATTTTAAAGTGTCACCTTCTGTGTGAGACTAAAGCAAAAAATGTTTATTTGTTACAAAATTAATGTTTTGACTAGTTCATTTCCTAATATAGCTTATGTAGATAGTTTGATTGAATGCCATAAGTACTTTGAATCTCAGGTAGGGCATGAGATTTTGTTGGTTTGTCCAGAGTGATGCCCCGATGAATCCCAGAGTGATTCAATCAGTGAGTGGAAAAGTATCTGCAAAGCCCCCTTTGGGGAGTGGTGAGAACGGGGAGAAATTCAACTTCCCCAAGTTGAATCCTTGATATTCTCACATCAGTGTGAACAACCAAAGCTATAAGCTGAGCCCCCAGTCTTGGGGTTTGTTCATATGACACTTAACCCCGTGAAGGATAGGGCCTAAGAGTCACCCGCAAGAGAGCCTCTTTTGTTGCTCAGATGTGGCCCCTCTCTCCAGCCAACACAACGAACAGTCTCACCATCCTACCCCTCTCTACGTGGGACGTGACTCCCAGGGGTGTGGACCTTCCTGGCAACGTGGGACAGAGATCTTGGAATGAGCGGAGTCTCAGCATCAAGGGATTGAGAAAACCTTCTCAACCGAAAGGGGGAAGAGGGAAATGAGACAAAGTGTCAATGCCTGAGAGATTCCAAACAGAGTCGAGAGGTTATCCTGGAGGTTATTCTTATTCATTAAGTGGATATCACCTTGTTATTCAAGATGTAGCAGAGAGGCTGGAGGGAACTGCCTGAAAATGTAGAGCTGTGTTCCAGTAGCCATGTTTCTTGATGATGATTGTATAATGATATAGCTTTCATAATGTGACTGTGTGATTGTGAAAACCTTGTGTCTTATGTTCCTTTTATCTACCTTGTGAACAAATGAGTAGAATATATGGAATAAAAATAAATAATAGGGGGAACAAATGTTAAAATAAATTTAGTTTGAAATGCTAGTGATCAATGAAAGCGAGGAATAAGGGGTATGGTATGTAAATTTTTTTTCTGTTGTTGTTTTATTTTTCTGTTGTCTCTTTATGTCTTTTTCTGAATTGATGCAAATATGTGGGAAATAATCATGATGATGAATATGCAGCTATGTGATGATATTGTGAATTGCTGAGTGTATGTGTTGGGAATGTTTGTGCTTCTTGTAATTTTTTTTAATTAATAAAAAATTTTTAAAAATTGCACTAAAGAAAAAAAAAGACTGAGATGGTATAATCTAGGAATGCCTAGTATGTATAGTGATCATGACTAAATGTACAAATTTTAAAATATTTTTGCATGAAGAAGAACAAAGGAATGTCATTACTGCAGGGTGTTGAAAATCGATGGTAATTAATATTTTTAAAATTTTAACTTGTGTGTAAGACTAAAGCAAAAAATGTTTATTTGGTACAAAATTTATATTTTGACTAGTGCAGTTCCTGTTATAACTTATGTAGACAGCTTAATTGAAAACCATAAGTACATGGAACCTTGAGTAGGATATGTGATTTTGTTGGTTTGAGCAGAGTGATGCCCAGATAAATCCCAGAGTGATTTGATCAGTGAATAAAAAAAATTTGCAAAGTCCCCTTGGGGGAATGGTGAGAACGGGGGAAAATTCAACTTCCCCAAGTTGAATTCTTGATATTCTCACAAGCAGTGGGGACAACCAAAGCAATTGGCTGTGCCCCCAATCTTGGGGTTTGTTCATATGAAACTTAACCCCACAAAGAATAGGCTAAGCCTACTTAAAATTAGGCCTAAGAGTCACCCCCAAGAGAACCTCTTTTGTTGCTCAGATGTGGCCTCTCTCTCAGCCAACACGACAAGCAAACTCACTGCCCTCCCCTCTCTATGTGGAACGTGACTCCCAAGGGTGTGGACCTTCCTGACAACGTGGGACAGAAATCCTATAATGAGCTGAGACTCAGCATCAAGGGATTGAGAAAACCTTCTGTGCTGGTTTCAAATGAAGTACGTACCCTAGAAAAGCCATAATTTACTCCTAATCCCATTTTGTAGAGGCAGCCATTTCTTCTAATCCCTATTCAGTATTGTATGTTTGAAACTGTAATTAGATCACCCCAAAGATGTGATTTAATCAACAGTGGCATTGAGCTGGGTTAGGTAGAGGCATGTCTCCACTGATTTGGGTGGGTCTTGATTAGTTTCTGAAGTCCTATAAAAGAGGAAACATTTTGGAGAATGAGAAATTCAGAGAGAGCAGAGAATGCTGCAGCACCATGAAGCAGAGAGTCAAAGAGCCAGCAACCTTTGGAGATGAAGAAGGAAAACGCCCTCCGGGGAGCTTTGTGAAACCAGAAGCCAGAAGAGAAAGCTAGCAGATGATGCTGTGAACACCATGTATCCTTCCAGATGAGAGAGAAGCCCTGACTGTGTTCGCCCTGTGCCTTCTCACTTGAGAGAGAAACCCTGAACTTCATCGGCCTTCTTGAACCAAGAAGATGCTTTAGATTGGACATCTCTACAGACTTGCTTTAATTGGGACATTTTCTCAGCCTTAGAATGGTAAACTGGCAACTTATTAAATTCCCCTTTTTAAAAGCCATTCCGTTTCTGGTATATTGCATTCCGGCAGCTAGCAAACTAGAACACCTTCTCAACCAAAAGCGGAAGGGCAAAATGAGACAGAATAAAGTGTCAATGGCTGAGAGATTCCAAACAGAGTCGAGAGGTTATCCTGGAGGTTTTTGTTACGCATTAAGTAGATATCACCTTGTTGTTCAAGATGTAATGGAGAGGCTGGAGGGAACTGCCTGAAAATGTGGAGCTGTGTTCCAGTAGCCATGTTTCTTGATGATGATTGTATAATGATATAGCTTTCACAATGTGACTATGTGAATGTGAAAACCTTGTGTCTGATGCTCCTTCTCAGCAGACAAGTAAAACATACAGAATGAAAATAAATACTAGGGGTGTACTGGTTTGAAAGGAAGTATGCCCCCTAGAAAAGCCATGTTTTGATCAAAATCCCATTTCATAAAGGTGGAATAGTCCCCATTCAATACTGTATGTTTGAAACTGTAGTCAGATCTACTCCCTGGATGATGTGATTTAGTCAAGAGTGATTGTTAAACTAGATTAGGTGACGACATGTCTCCACCCATTTGGGTGGATCTTGATTGGTTTGCTGGAGTCCTATAGAAGAGGAAACATTTTGGAGAAAGAGATTTGGAGAGAGCAGATCAGAACAACGCAGCCACGAGGAGCGGAGTTCGCCAGCAAGCGGCCTTTGGAGATGAAGAAGGAAAATACCTCCCATTTCATGAAACAGGAAGCCAGGAGAAGAAGCTAGCAGATGATGCTGTGCTCGCCATGTGCCCTTCCAGATGAGAGAGAACCTCTGACTGTGTTTGCCACGTGCCCTTCCACTTGAGAGAGAAACCCTGAACTTCATTGGCCTTCTTGAACCAAGGTATCTTTCCATGGATCCCTTTGATTGGACATTTCTATAGACTTGTTTTCACTGGGACATTTTCTTGGCCTTAGAACTGTAAACTAGCAATTTATTAAATTCCCCTTTTTAAAAGCCATTCCATTTTTGGTATATTGCATTCTGGCAACTAGCAAACTAGAACAAGGGGGAAGAAATGTTAAAGTAAACTTAGATTGAAATGCTAGTGATCAATGAAAGGGAGGGGTAAGTGGTATGGTATGTATGAATTTTTTTTCTATTTTCTTTTTCTGAATTGATGCAAATGTTCTAAGAAATGATCCTGATGATGAATATGCAACTATGTGATGATATTGTGAATTACTGATTATATATGTAGAATGGAATGGTCATATGTTAAGAATTTTGCGTTTGTTTGTTGTTATATTTTTTTAAAATGTAAAAATTAATAAAAATAAATAACAGAAAAAAACAGTTAAAAAAAAAAACAGACTGTCTCAGCCTTAAGGTCTGATGGAGGTGTCGAGTAAAAGGTGCTGCAGAATACCCTCAGTGCTGTATTAGGAGCGTGTGCTCTGACGGTGGATGGTGTGAAAGGGAGGGATTAACTCTGCTGTGTATACAACAAAGACACATTGATTGAGAGCCCGCCAGGTGCCCCAGGTGCCAGGCATTGCAGGGCATATTGAACAAGACAGAGGGACTAGCCTGGGCACTGGTGTGGAGGCAGGAGCACTGTGGTCACACAGGGCCTGCTTGGCCAAAGGGGTGGGGATGGGAGGATAGGACTGGAGAAGGAGGCTAGGCCGCCTCGTGGAAGGCTTTCCAGGCCAAAGTAAGGTTTTTTATTTTTATTTTTTTAAATACCAAAAACACACCAAACAAATGGAAACATTCCTATTTTGATCATCCCATTCTACATATATAATCAGTAATTCACAGTATCATCACATAGTTGCATACTCATCATCATGATCATTTCTTGGAATGTTTGCATCTATTCAGAAAAAGAAATAAAACAAAAACAGGAAAAAAGAGTATGCATACCATACCCCTTACCCCTCCCTTTCATTGATCACCAGCATTTCAAGCTAAATTTACTTTTAACATTTGTTCCCCCTATTATTCATTTTTATTCCATATGTTCTATTCGTCTGTTGACAAGGTAGATAAAAGGAGCCTCAGATACAAGGTTTTCACAATCACACAGTCACACTGTGAAAGCCGTATCATTATGCAATCATCTTCAGGAAATATGGCTTAAACTAAGGGATTTTTACCCTATAGCTGAAGGGTTTCCCAGCCTTTCTGAGGGTGAAGACCACTTTTAAAAACAGAGGGGGTGGGCCACGGTGCCTCAGAAGGCAGAGTCCTCACCTGCCATACCACAGACCTGGGTTCAATTCCCGGGGCTGCCCATGCAAAGAAAAAACAAACAAACAAACAAAAAAACCAGAGAGAAGGGTAAATTCTAGATAACATAAAAAAAATAGGGCTTCTCTTTCCCTATCCTCCACCACCTCCTTTTTTTTTTTTCTCACCACTTCCTTTTAATACAAGCTTAGGTCTCAAATCCCTGTGTATTAAATAACTCAAGAATATGCTTTGTATGTTGCAGTAGATTAGAAAGTATCAGGCTGTTTCTGTTAACAATTCTATCAAAAACCAACTTACACTGAATTATATACTGAGAAATGGTTAGGTAAACATGGACAATGAACCAAAGGAAATCAGGAAAGCAGGATAGATGAAAGCAAAGAGAATATCAATAGGGAGATTGAAATTATGGCAAGGAACCAAATAGAGCTGAAGACCACAGAAATTAAAAATTCCCAACAGGGCTTCACCAGCAGATTGGAGCTAGCAGAAGAAAGAATCAGTGAACCTGAAAATAAGGCAATTGAAGTCACTCAGTCTGAGGAACAGAAAGAAGAAAGAATGAAGAAAAGTCAATATAGCCTGAGGAACCTGTGGGACACCATTAAGAATACTAATGTATGCATTACGGGAGTTCCAGAAGGAACAGAAAAAGAGAGAAAGAATATTCAAAGAAATAATAGCTGAAAACTTCTCCAACTTAATGAAATACAGAAATATACACATCTGAGCTGCTCAATGAGTGCTCCAAACAGAACAAATACAAATCAACCTATGTCAAATCATATTATAAATAAACTGTTGAATAGCAAAGAGAGAGAATTCTGACAGTTGCAAGAGAGAAGCAATGGGTCATGTACCAGAGAGCCTCAATTAGATTAAATGCCGATTTCTCATCAGAAACCATGGAGGCAAGAAAACAATGGGGTAACATATTTGAAGTTTTGTCAGCAAAAACTTGCTAACTAGGAATTCTGTATCTTACAAAACCATCGTTCAAAAATGCAGGAGAGATTAAGACATTCCCAGAGAAACAAATGCCAAGGGACTTCATCAATATCAGACAGGCTCTTCAAAAGATGCTAAAGAGAGCTCTGAAGCTTGAAAGGAAAGGACTACAGACAACAACTCAGAGCCACATGAATAAATAAAGAGCTCCAGTGAGGGTAGTGTGAGTAAATACAAATGCCAGTATTATTGCATTTTCTGTTTGTAACCACATTTTTTACCCTAAAGGACCTAAAAAAGCAAATGCTTAAAATATAATGATAAATCAGTGGTTTTAAAATTACAATGTATAGACATGTCATTTGTGATAAAAACTACATAAAGTGGGTGGTCAGAACGGCAGAGGGACATAATTTGTGCCTATTATTGAAGTTAACTTGGTATCAACACAAATAAGATTGCTCTAGATTTAGAATGTTAAATTTAAGCCCCATGGTAATTACAATGAAAGTATCGGAGAACATACAAACTTCTAGAGACAGAAATGAGAATACAGGTTGTCAGGTACAGAGGGCAGGGACAATGGGAAGGTAACACATAGTGGGTGCAGGTTTTCCGTTTCGGGATATGGGAAAGTTTTTGTAATGGAATGTGGTGAGGGAATGCAATATTGTGAATTTGATTCATCTATTGAATGGTTTGCTTAAGAGTGGCTGAGTTTGTCCAGAGTGATGCCCCGATGAATCCCAGAGTGATTTGATCAGTGAGCGGAAAAGTATTTGCAAAGTCCCCCTTGGGGAATGGTGAGAGCGGGGAGAAATTCAACTGCCCCAAGTTGAATTCTTGATATTCTCACAAGCAGTGTGGACAACCAAAGCTATAGGCTCAGCCCCCAGTCTTGGGGTTTGTTCATATGAAACTTAACCCCACAAAGGATAGGTCAAGTCTACTCAAAATTTAGGCCTAAGAGTCACCCCCAAGAGAGCCTCTTTTGTTGCTCAGATGTGGCCTCTCTGTCCAGCCAACATAACAAGCAAACTCACCACCCTCCCCCTGCCTACGTGGGACATGACTCCCATGGGTGTTGACCTTTCTGGCAACATGGGACAGAAATCCTAGAATGAGCTGAGACTCAGCATCAAGGGACTGAGAAAACCTTCTCAACCAAAGGGGGAAGAGTGAAATGAGACAAAGTGTCAATGGCTGAGAGATTCCAAACAGAGTTGAGAGGTTATCCTGGAGGTTATTCTTACGCATTAAGTAGATATCACCTTGTTGTTCAAGATGTAGTGGAGAGGCTGGAGGGAACTGCCTGAAAATGTAGAGCTGTGTTCCAGTAGCCATGTTTCTTGATGATGATGGAACAATGATACAGCTTTCACAATGAGATTCTGTCAATGTGAAAACCTTGTGCCTGATGCTCCTTTTATCTACCTTGTCAATAGATGAGTAGAACATATGGAATAAAAATAAATAATAGGGGAAACAAATGTTAAAATGAATTTAGTTTGAAATGCTAGTGATCAATGAAAGCGAGGGGTAAGGGGTATGGTATGTATAATCTTTTTTTTTCTCTGTTATTGTTTTATTTTTCTGTTGTCTTTTTATTTCTTTTTCTGAATTGAAGCAGATGTTCTAAGAAATGATGAATATGTGTTCTAGTTTGCTAGCTGCCAGAATGCAACACACCAGAGATGGATTGGCTTTTAATAAAAGGTGATTTATTTTGTTAGTTCTTCAGAGGAAAGGCAGCTAACTTTCCACTGAGGCTCTTTCTTACGTGGAAGGCACAGGATGGTCTCTGCTGGTCTTCTCTCCAGGCCCCTGGGTTCCAACAACTTTCCCCGGGGTGACTTCTTTCTGCATCTCCAAAGGCCTGGGCTGAGCTGCAAGTGCTGAGATGCGGAATGCCGAGCTGCTTAGGCTGTGCGTTCTCTCATTTAAGCACCAGCCAATTAAGTCAAATGTCACTCATTGCAGCAGACATGCCTCCTAGCCGACTGCAGATGTAATTAGCAACAGATGAGGTTCACATGCCATTGGCTTATGTCCGCAGCAACAAAACTAGGTATGCTCACCTGGCCAAGTTGACAACTGAATCTAACACAATATGCAACTAAGTGATGATATTGTGAATTACTGATTATTATGTAGAACAGAATGATCACATGTTAATGTTTTAGTTCATTTGTTGTTAATTTTTTAAATTAATTAATTAATTAATTAAAATAATAAAAAAAGAGTGGTTGAGTCAGGAAAGTTTATGTTGTATATATGCTCCCATTATTTTTTTTTAAAAGAGGAACTAAAACTACAATTACAATTAAATGCAATACATGATCCTGGATCTAGCAAGGGAGAAGAAAAGGCTCAGAGGTTCATTGTTGGGATACATGAGAACACTGGAATATACACTCTGAGCTTTATATCTATATTAAGTTTCTTAAGCTTAATAAGTACACTAAAGGTGGTTACATAAGTGAACGCCCTTTTTCTTAGGAAATGTACAAATGAGAGTATTAACTGTTCAAGAAGCATGATGAATAAAAACTACACTCAAGTGTTCTTCACTAAAAGGGGGAAGAAATGAGACAATTAGTTTCAGTGGCTAAGGGATTTCTACCAGAGTTGAGAGTTTATACTGGCGGATGTCCTTATGTATTACATCCTTTTTGGTTTATGGTGTATTGGAATGGCCAGAGGGAAGTACCTAAACTGTTGAACCGTGTTCCAGTAGCATTGATTCTTAAAGACAATTGTGTAACTATAAAACTTTTGCAATGTGACTGTGTGATTGTGAAAAAAAAAAAAGATGTACGGCTTAAAGGTGATAAATCAAGAAACACAGACACAAGGATATTATTGAGAGTTCTAGAAATAAGCTTTAAAAGGACCAAAATTAGGAATGGTCCAAAGTGGCTAACTCCAAGGCATGAGACAAGTTGTGAGTTGGAGACAGGAGAGCAGAGAGATTTTTTCTTGTCAATTTATATTGGGGGTTGAATTTTTATTCCCATGACCATATATTTCTTTATATATAATTAAGAAAAAGTAGAATTTTACATAGAAAAACCAATAGGATACAATTTCAGAGGAAAATCCATGGTGATAATTATATTGTCATATAAAATAAAATGTATTAAATAAGATAAATGACCAAGATTTCAATTCAGAAGCCAAAAAAGAACAAAAAAGGAAGCCTAAAGAAAGGAGACGGAATTAATAAAGACAGAAGTAAAAACTTAGAAGTGAGAAAGAAGACAACAAATAGAATTAATAACAGTAGTTGTTAGCTTTTTGAGACATTAGACATATTAATAGAGATATTTGTAAGTTTGATCAAAGACAAAATTTCTACTTTCCACAGTGAAAGAAAGATACATTCTTTTCCTTCTGAATGTGTGGACTTTTATAAAAGCAAGCTTTACTGCTGTCTCCGATCCTTCTCGGCTATTGTGGGAAACAAACAGGAGGATCCTTAGCCAGAGGGCAATTAAAAGTTCCAGTTACTCTCCATCCCAGTCAGGAGATGAACCCTTTAAGGAGAGGCTGGGCACTACTGAAGCAGCCTGTAGTTCCTGAAAAGAAAATGAATTCCCTAACTAGTTAAAGAAATAGATTTAGTCCTGAGAGACCTTTTAATTAAGTAGGTAGGTAGGTAGGTAGAAAAAGTCAACACTACTTTATTTCAGCATAAAATTTTCACCTACACAAAGTCAATGTGTTAGGATCAAGTTTAGTCAAATGTTTGTTTAAGGTCCACAGGCATCATCTAATTTAGGAGACAGTGAGATGATTACTGAAAAAAAAAAAGTCTTATTAAAAACTGCACTGGTTTAAAAGCCCAGATTCCAAAAGAATTTTCCCAGGGATCATTGGTTAAAATAGATACAATAAATAGAAATTAAAATTCCTGGTAAAATAGGCAATTTTCTAGGAAAAAAGAAATGACAAGAATTGTCTCAAAAAGAAATCAAAGGCCTGAATAGATGACAGTTTTAGAAAACAGATTGTCCAAGGCCCAAAGGACTTTTGACACAAATTCTTTAAGATCTTCAAGGAAAGGAATGAAAGGCAAAGAAAAGAGAAATGGAAGCTTCCATTTTTTAGCACAACTCTGGCACCAGAGTCTGGCAAGGGAGGCAATGAAAAAGAAAATTAGACCATAGTTCTTGACCTGGGGTCTTTAGACCCTGGGATAGCCGTGGTTGAAATTTGAGGTTCAACAAATCCTTGAAATTGTTTGGAAAAACGGGATGTAATGTGATATATGTTTTGTTTTTTTTTTAACCTAAGGAGAGAGTACAAGGCTTTCAACAGATTTTCAAATATGTCTGTGACCCACAAATAGAATCATGACAATAGAGCAATTTCATTAACAAGAATAGATATGTTATCAACAAGTCACAGATTAACAAAATGAATCTAACAATGTATTTTAAAAAACATAATATCATGATCTAGGAGATTTTGCACAAGGAATTTGAGATAGTTTATACAAAGGAAGCCACTTATGTTAACAGTGATCATCTCTGGGTGGCCAGAATATAAAATTTAATTTTCTTATTTTTGCTTTTCTGTATTTCCCAACTTTACTACAATGCACATGCACTGCTTCTATAATAATGAAAGAGTATAAAATAAATCTTGTGCATCTCAAAAGTCGTTATTGGTTGGGCCACGGTGGCTCAGCAGGCAGAATTCTCACCTGCCATGCCCGAGACCTGGGTCCGATTCCTGGTGCCTGCCCAGGTTAAAAAAAAATCATTACTGAAAAAGTTTTAAAAAGAAATCTATAAATATAAGGTACTCTATTTATAAAGGAGACCATCTATAAGTTCACATTTGTAGAGAGCAAAAAGATATCAAATGAAATTAAACAGACATTTCTGTCTAAGAGCTATAGAAACCAGAAATAAAAGGACACTTGTTTAATGTAGTAAAATAACAGCACTAAACATCATATTTTTTAAAAAGAAAGAACTAGTAAAGGCACTGTCAATAATATTAGGAACAAGACAAGGATGCCTTATTGCTAATTTTATCCAGTTTTGTTATTGAATCTCAGGCTAAGGTAATAATACACAGAAAAAAAAATAGGCTGAACAACACAAAAGTTGTCATTTTCATAGGACAAAATGGTCAATAAACACTGGCAATTTCATATGGTTCAATGTGACAGATACTTGAAAAGAAGGGATTTATCATTATCTGCAGGTGATACGATGGTCCACCCAGAAATGCAAGGAGGTAATAGGAAATGGTTACCAAAAAATGAGCGTTCAGTAAGGAGGTCAGCAAAAAGAACAGCTTTCCTAGATCCCCAGTAGTAATAGGATAGAAATTAAAAAAAAAAAAATTTAATTTATAATAGCAATTTAAAAAGTTTTTATTTATAATAACAATGTAAAATATTTTCATTTATAATAAAACTATAACTGAAATAAAATGAATAATAAAATTTATTTCTAGGTATAAATTTAACAAGAATTGTGCATGATCTATATTAATAAAACTTCCCTGAAAGTCTTTGCTTTCGTTTCCTAAGGTTATAACAAATGATTACAAACTAGGTAGCTTAAAGCTACAGAAATTTATTCTCTCAGTTCAAAAGGTCAGAGGTCTGAAATTAGGATGTTGATAGGGTTAGTTCCTTTTCGGAGGCTCTCGGGAAGAAACCACCCCATGCCTCTCTGCGAGCTCCTGCTTGTGGCTGGCTGCCTTTGGCATGCCTGGCTTGTCAAGGCATCCCTCCAGTCTCTGCCCCTGTCTCCACGTCTCCTTCTCTGGGTCTCTGTGTGTCCTTTTCTGACTCTCATAAAGACACTCTCATTGGATTAAGGGATCATTCTAATCCAGTATAATTTCATCTTGATCCTTACCTTTAATGACATCTGCAAAAACCATATTTCTAATTAAGGTCACATTCGAACCTTCTGGGTGTACGTGAGTTGGCAGGAAATACTACTGAATCCACTGCAGGCTTAGCATGACATAAATAAATAAATATACCATGTTCCTGAATAGGCGGACTCGACATTGTAAATATATCATTTTAAATTATTAATTACTTAATTAATTAAAAACCTCTAGTGTTTTGAAGCAGCTAGAAGGAAAAATCTGAAATAGTGAAATGGTAACCGATGAACCCTGAAATCTGTTCTGTAACTACTTGTTGAAGTGTACTTTAAAAAATCACTGCTTTTTCTTTCGTTTGTATCTATGGTATTTTCAACATTAAAAAATGCTTTAAAAAAACTCAAAGAACAACAAAGTTAAATGGACATAAAATAAAATAATTATAAGAAGGCAGGAAGAAGGAATAAAGGTAAGACAGAACCAATAGAAAAATAGTAGACCTAAACCCTACTATATCAGTAAGCTCATTAAATGTAAGTGGACATCAGACTGCTTTTTAAAAGACGAAATTATATGCTCTTTATTAAAAACAGTCTTTAAACATAAAGACATAAATAATTTGAAAGTAAAAGGATGGAAAAAGGACATAGCTGAAAAAACTAATGAAAAAGGCTGGTGTGGTTATATTTATGAGACAAATGGACTTTCAGGCAAAAAGTACTACCAGAGATAAAGAAGGACATTGCACTAATAAAACAGTTGATTAAAAACAATTCTCAATTTGTATGGACATAATAACACAGTTTAAAAATAAATAATGCAAAAAAATGCAAAACTTAACTGAATGTAAAAGGGAAATAGACAAATCCACAATCATAACGAGAGGTTGCTTTTTTTTTGGCATGGGCAGGATCTGGAAATTGAATCCAGGTCTCCGCATGGCAGGTGAAAATTCTGCCACTGAGCCACCACTGCACCACCCAATGAGAAGTTTTAACACTCACTTCCCAGTAACTATTAGAAACAAGATAAAAAAAGTCAAAAGGATATATTTAAATAGCACTATTAAGCAATCCGACCTAATATATATTTATAGAAGACTATACCCAATGTACTTTTCAAATGGACATGAGATACTCACCAAAGATAGGCCATATGCTGGATCATAACACAAGTCTCAACAAATTTCAAAGGACTGAAACCATGCTGAACATAATCTGACCACTAGAAATCAATATAGAAAGATAAGTAGAAAAATCCAAATTGTATGAAAATTTAAAAACATGCTTCTAAATGACCCATGCATCAAAAAGGAAATCTCAAAGGAAATTAGAATACATTCTGAACTGAAGAATAATTAAAATATAACATATCAAAATTGTGGGACACAGCTAAAGTAATGCTTAGAAGGAAATTTATGGCTTTTAGTGAATGCATTGCAAAAGAAGAATGGTGGAAAATCAATACTTATGCAAAACCCCCTAGGTCAAAATACAATGTTAAACAAAGAAGAACAAATTAAACTAAACAAAATAGAAGTAAGGGAATAATACAGGTAAATGTAGTAAGCTATGAAACAGAAACTATACACAATAGAGAAAATCATTAAAGCCAAATTTTTTCTTTAAAGAGAGTAATCTAGCTAGAATGATCAATAGAAAAGAGAGAAAACACAAATTATCAATATCAAGAGTTTAAAAATGTGATATCACTACACATTCTAAAGACATTAAAAGAATAATAAGAGAATACCATTGTCATGGTCAGGTTCATGTGTCAACTTGGCCAAGTTGTGGAACCTGTTTGTCTGGTTGGGCAAGCACTGGCCTGTCTGTTGCTAGGAGGACATTTCATAGAATTAAATCATGATCACATCAGCTGCATCCATAGCTGATTCCAAAAAGGGGAGTGTCTTCTACAATGAGTGATGCTTAATCGGATCACAGGAAGCCTTTTAAGGAGGATTCAGAAGAGACAGGCTCTTCCTGTCTCAGCTGGTGAGCCTCTCCTGTGGAGTTCATCCAGACCCTCCATCGGAATCATTGGCTCCACAGCCTGCCCTGCGGTTTTGGACTCTGCCTTCCCACACGGTCACGTGAGACACTTTTACAAATTTTATATTTGTGAGTGTTCCCTGTTGATTCTGTTTCTCTAGAGAACCCTAATTAACACATTTTGGTACTGGAGAGTAGCTTGCTACTGCAGTTTGCAAATACTAGATATGTTGGAAGGATTTTTTTGATGGCTAAGGAGAAGATTTTGGAGGAACTGTGAAGAGAATGATGGAGAAGTCCTGGAGTGCTTGAAGAGACTATTGGTGTAAATGGAACCACTGCCAATCTGGATAAAGGGGGACACAAAGGGACAGTTTGGAGTTTGCAGAGTGAGAACCATGGAAGCTCAGGTCTGAAGCCAAAAAACATCAGCTAGGACAGTGGACCCATGTACATGGAGAGGGTGAGTTTGCCCTGAGGGCAGAAGATGAGTCTCCCGTCTGATTGCAGTGGAAGAGTCGTGCCACCTCAGGCCTTGGAAAAGGTACAGCATGCTCCTTGGGGACTGGGGAGAACCTGGCTGCCACCACATGGAGGGGTTGAGCATGGCAGAGAGCTCAGGGGTGGCCCCAATGCCTGGAGAGAGTGGAGCTGAGAAAAAGGTGGTCTCCTCAATGTTCCCTAAAGTTGATTTGGAAACAGGTGGGCTACTGCATGGGCCTTGGAAAGGGTGGGACTGCCACTTTCTAAGCTGAAGGATAAATGACTTTCAGACTTCGAAATCCAGTGGTGTTTTCCCTGCAGGTTTTCCTTCCAATTTCTCCCTGTGGATCCTGTGACTGTCCCTCCTTTGCCTATTGGCACCAGACAACTTGTTTTGAGATTCACAGGTCCACAGCTAGAAGAGGATTTTTTGCACCTTAATATTGTTTAAGGTGATGTGTGTAGTTGCCAAGTTGACAAGGGGTGGACATGTGGTAGTTACATTCAGTTGTCAATTTGGCCAGGTGAAGGCACCTAGTTCTGTTGCTGTGGACATGAGCCAATGGCATATGAACCTCATCCGTCGCTGATTACATCTGCAGTCGGCTAGGAGGCATGCCTGCTGCAATGAATGACATTTGATTTAATTGACTGGATGCTTAAATGAGAGAGACTCAATGTAGCACAGCCCAAGCAGCTCAGCGTACCTCACCTCAGTCCTCACAGCTCAGGCCTTTGGAGATGCAGAAAAGAATTACCCCGGGGGAAGTTGTTGGAACCCAGAGGCCTGGAGAGAAGACCAGCAGAGATCACCCTGCGCCTTCCCACATAAGAAAGAACCTCAGTGGAAAGTTAGCTGCCTTTCCTCTGAAGAGCTAACAAAATAAATCCTCTTTTATTAAAAGCCAATCCGTCTCTGGTGTGTTGCATTCCGGCAGCTAGCAAACTAGAACAATACTATGAATGACATTTTGCCAATAAATTTGACAACTTAGATGAAATGGACAAACTCTTTGAAAAATATAATTAATCAAAACTGATACAAGAAGAAATAAAAAACACTAGTAGTCTGATATATGTTAAATAAATTGACTCTGTTATTAAGATAATCCAGGCTCAAGTACCTTCAAAAGTGAATTCTTTCAAATTTTAAGGAAAAAATCATGACAATCTTTCTCAAACCCTTTCAGAAATCAGACAAAAAGGGAACGATAACTCACTTGTTTTATGAAGCTAACATAAATCTGATACCAAAACCAGGATCCTTTCTGAATTTGGGTGCAAAAATTCTAAATAGAACATTGGTCACTTGAATATAGGGATTTAAAAAAGATAATACATCATGAACAAGTATGGTTTATTCCAGGAATGCAGGGCTAGTTTAAGTTAGTCTCAGTCAGTCAGCGTCATGCACAGAGGGCTCAGTGGCAGAATGCCTGCCTGCCCTGTGGGAGACCCGGGTACCATTACTGGCCCAAATGTCAAAAAAGATAAAAATAAGTAAAAATCAATCAATGTAATCCACCAGATTAACAAAATAAAGGGGGAAGAAAACATATAATTATGTGAATAGAGAGTGAGGAAGCAGATGATAAAAATATAACATCCACTCAGGAGAGAAGTTCTCAGCAAACTAAGACTGGAAGGGAACTTTCTGAATCTGATAAAAATGATCTTCCTAAAAGCTACCGTCAACATTACATTTAATGGTAAAATAGCAAATGCTTTCCCCCTGAGGTACAATGCAATTCATGCTGAAAAGCATGTTTTTTTTTTAATAAATGGAGCTAGAACTATTGATAAACATATTGGGGGAAAAAAGGGGAACTTAATCCCTGCTTTACACCATATACAAATAATTGATTTGAAATGACTCATAAATATAAATGTGATCATTAAAATAATAAAACTTCTGGAAGAAAACATAGGCTATCTTCATGACCTTGGGGTCATCAAAGTTTTCTAAAACAAGATACAAAAGACTATTACCATAGGGTGGGCCACGGTGGCTCGGTGGCAGAGTTCTTGCCTGCCATGCTGGAAACCCAGGTTCAAGTCCTGGTGACTGCCCATACAAAAAAACAAAAACAACACTATAACCATAAAGGAATAAGATAATTGGGCTTCATAGAAACCATCTATTGAAAAATAACTTAAGAGAAGAGGAAAGTCACAGACTGGAACAATATTTTTATTGTGTATTTACGTATCTATCAGTCTATGTACCTACCTACCTACCTACTTTTATCCCTCAACATAAGGTATATATCCTGAATGTATAAAGAACTCATATAAATCAAAAACAAAAAATATACAGCAATTTAAAGAATGAGTTAAAGGCCTGAACAAGTACCACACAGAACAGACTATCAAAATGGCCAATAAACATTCATCAGGGAAATGCAAATTAAAACCACAAGATAGCATAATACATCTACCAGAAAGGCTAAAATTAAAAAGACTGAAAATGTCGAGTATTGGCAAGGATGTATAGCAACTGGAACTCTCATTCAATTGGTGGTGGGAGTGTAACTTTGGAAAACTGTTTGACTTTATCTATTAAAGCTAAACGTATACCTACTCTAATGATTCAGCAACTCTACTTCAGCCAAGAGAAATGAGGATGTATATGCAACAAAAGACGTGCATGAATGTTTACAGCAGCTTTATTCATTACAGCAAAAAACTGGAAACAACTCAAATGTCCATTAGTAAGAGAATGGATAATTAATTATGGAGTATTGATATAATGGACTGCAAAACAGTAATTGAAAAGAATGAATTACTGATACACATAACCTGGTGAATCTCACAGATATTATGTTGAACAAAGGAAGGATACAGAAAATTGTGTAATTTCATTTATATTAAGTTCAAGAACAGGTAAAATGAATTGCTGTTGAGAGACGTCAGAAGTGTGATCACCACTGGGTGGGTGGTTGAAGTGGCAAGAGAGAATTTTCTGAGGTGGTGGAATTGTTTTAAATATTAATCTGGTGATGGTTATTTAGATGCATACGTATGTACAAATTCATTGAGCTGTATACTTCAGATTTGTTCACTTTCAAATGTTATTATGTCTATTTTAGACATAATGAAAAATGCTAAACTTCATTTAAAAAACAAGAAGTAAAAAATTAGCCATATTTTGCCAATCAGATTAGCAAAGATTAAATAAATAGTGTAGCGAGGCATTTGAGGAAAGACAGTCTCTTGTTCATTGCTGGGGGAATGCAAAAGGGTGCAAATTTTTAAAGGGCAATCTGGCGATACACATCGAAATATTAATATATATATTCTTTGATCAGCAGTTTCCCTTTTAGCAATTTACCCTAAGGGAATAGTCATGTAAGTCCTCAAAGATATATGTGGAAGAGAGTTTTAAAATCTTTTTTCTATAATAGAAAAAGGTGAGGGGGAAAAACCAGAATGTTGATCAATAAGAGAGTAGTTCGATAAATAATAAAATATCCATGAAATAGAATATCGTAGTCATTAAAAAGATTGAGGTACGTCTACATGTTTTTGCTTACTAGAAATGAGACTATGAACTGGGTAAACAAACTTGGGAAAGCTCAGGCTTCTAGCCGCCACCCTACCACTTATCTAGTCACTTAGCCATGCTTTGTCTCAGTTTCTACGTTTGTAAAATGAAGCTGGCAACGCTGCTCCTACTCAGCCATCTTACAAGTATGGATCCAATGGAAGAACCCCTTTGAAAAGGAGAAAGCATAATAGAAGTGCAAAGTATTATTCTGAAATAACATTCTTTTATTACCCAAAATGTGTGTTCTTCCTCTTAAAAAACCACTCGTTGCAGATTTCTTTTCCCTATCATTTATTCAAACCAATATTTCTAAAACTGTGGGCAGTAGACTAATTTCCAACAAAACAGACTTGGAGAAGTCATTTAAAATACAGATGTGGTGCACAGGTGATTCAGTAGTAAAATGCTCACCTGCCACGTGAAGACTCAGATTCAATTACCAGCCCAGGCAACCCCCCCATTCTCCCACCCAAAAAAGGAAAAAAGTACAGATGACTGAGCCTAGTCCCAAACCTACCAAAAAGTCAGTTTTAGAACCCCTGATTTAGGTGGAAATAGACATTAAGGCAACCTCCTCACTTTCATCTGGGCTGAATCCCAGCCTTGGTAGCAGGCCTTTGAGTCTGGCTTTGATCTGTCTGGGCTTACCGTTGACAGTCCCTGCAGAGGTCAGATGGGCTGGTAAAGTGGGACAAATGGTGCCCTCATTGACTCCAACCCAACAGAAGCTGAAGAACATTCAGTGAAAAGAACAATGTGATTGTCACTTTGTAGACAAACATGAACCCAGTTTAGCTTTTAAGGACTGTAGCTGTTGGAAAACACCGTCTCCTGGGCAGCTGCTTTGGCTACTGTCCCCAATTAACTTAGCAGAGTCTCAAAAATAGAAGGCAGCCTCTGTTCTGTTATATAATAAACAGTTCTTTATTTGAAATGACAATATTTACTTTTCCTATAGCGAACCCCAGCAGCCTACTAGGCAGTGGGCAAATAGTAGAAATGCCTACAATGGAAACTTGAGAAAGCAGTTTAGCTAGTACATTTTAACTTTCGACTTAATCAAGAAGCAATTAGAAGATCCCCTTCATGTTACTTTCATATTCTATCTAGTTTACATGGGGTCATGGATTCCATGTGACTTTGCTACCACCACGGATATCTTCCTTCTTTTTGTGAGTCTTGAAGCATGTAGAACAGATATAAGGTAGTGAGTTCTCCAATACTAGAGTGTTTATGCAGAGCAGGCAACTGTCCCATCAAAAGTGTTTTCTGAGGGATTCTCTCAGAGCGGCAGGTTCAGCTGTTGACCTTTCAGCCTCTTCCAACAGTGAAGAGTCTTGTGTCTGTGTTTCCAGGATCTCATTTTCAAATGATCTTTAAAGGGAGAAAAGTACTTAGTTAAAATCATTATTAACCTTTTCCAGTATTTACTCTCCCTTTATGAGCAAGAAGCTATGATCTATGTGGGCGTGTTTTCAATTGTAAAAACCCTTTATATACTATTATAAACAACAAGTGATCACTATTTTCAGTGTGGACAACTGTTTTTAACTTCCGCATAGATCCTATTTTATTCATATTAGGGCAAATCTCCAGGGTCTCTAGATTTCCTGCAATCTTGGGGGTGGAGTTTTCCAAAAGGATGACACCATCCTTAAAAGGCTCAAACACAATGAAACGATGTTTTTAAAACTTTTGATTTTTTTACCTGAAACTGTTGAGCTGTGTTCCAGTAGCCTTGTTTCTTGAAGATGACTGTATAATGATATAGCCTTTACAGTGTGACTGTGTGATTGTCAAAACCTTGTGTCTGATGCTCCTTTTATCTAGGGCATGGACAGATGAGTAAAAAACATGGATTAAAAATATACAAATAATGGGGGTACAAAGGTTAAAATAAATTGGGTAGATGGAAATACTAGTGGTCAATGAGAAGGAGGGGTAAGGGATATGGTATGTATGAGCTTTTTCTTTTTTATTTCTTTTTCTGGAGTGTTCTAGTTTGCTAGCTGCCAGAATGCAATATACCAGAAACGGAATGGCTTTTTTTTTTTTTTTTTTTAAAGGAAAGACAGAGAGAAGGAAGGAAGGATAGAAGGAAGGAAGGAAGGAAGAAAGGGAAACATCTTTTAAACATTTTCTTGTTTTTATTGTATTCTGTTTCTCCGTTTTTGTTACATGGGCTGGGGCCGGGAATCGAACCGAGGTCCTCCGGCATAGCAGGCAAGCACTTTGCCCGCTGAGCCACCGCGGCCCGCCCTGGAAATGGAATGGCTTTTAAAAAGGGGAATTTAATGAGTTGCTAGTTTACAGTTCTAAGGCTGAGAAAATGTCCCAATTAAAACAAGTCTATGGAAATGTCCAATCAAAGACATCCAGGGAAAGATACCTTGGTTCAAGAAGGTCAATGAAGTTCAGGGTTTCTCTCTCAAGTGAGAAGGCACATGGCGAACACAGTCAGGGCTTCTCTCTCAGCTGGAAGGGCATGTGACGAATACGGCATCATCTGCTAGCTTTCTCTCCTGGCTTCTGGTTTCATGAAGCTCCCCGGGAGGCATTTTCCTTCTTCATCTCCAAAGGTTGCTGGCTGGTGGAACTCGCTGCTTCGTGGTGCTGCAGCATTCTCTGCTCTCTCTGAATCTCTCTGAATCTCTCATTCTCCAAAATGTTTCCTCTTTTACAGGACTTCAGAAACTAATCAAGACCCACTCAAATGGGTGGAGACATGTCATCCCCTAATCCAGTTTAACAACCATTCTTAACTAAATCACATCAACCAGGGAGATGATCTCATTACAGTTTCAAATATACAGTATTGAATAGAGATTATTCTACCTTTATGAAATGGGATTTATATTAAAACATGGATTTTCTTAGGGGGCATACTTCCTTTCAAACCAGCACAGGAGTGATGCAAATGTTCTAAAAAATGGGCATGGTGATGAATACACAACTGTGTGATGATATTGTGAGCCATTGATAATATTCCATGTATGGAATGTTTGAATATTTGTATGTTAAGATTTACCAATAAAAATATATTTTTTAGAACTTTTGACTTTAAAGTTGGCATTCAGGAGATAAATACTGGCTGTTTGTTTTCCATAATACTCCTGGGCACTATTCTTTCAAAAATGAGATTTGCTTAGTTCATGTGAATGCTCTTTTGGATTTTCTTCAGAGATTTTTCTTTCTTGTCTCATTCTTGTGGTCTGGTGTCATTTCCCTGATAACCTATTCAGCAGGAGCAATCAATTAAAGAGGACAAACAATTTCCTATCTAGCTAGTAAGCTAGAAACAATTCCTACAAAATTTTTTAGAAACTCAGATTCTCCCCCCTATCAAAAACCTAATCTAAAATTCCTCTTTAAAAATGGTCCAGAAAATGTGCAAATTTAAAAATGTTTCTGCATGAGGAAGAACAAAGGAATGTCAATAATGCAGGGTGTTGAAAATAGATGGTAATTAATATTTTAAAACTTTAATGTATGTGTGAGACAAGCAAAAAATGTTTATTTGGTACAAAATTTGTATTTTGACTAGTGCATTTCCTTATATAACTAATGTGGACAGCTTAATCGAACACCATAGTACTTGGAACCTTGTGTAGGGCATGAGATTTTGTAGGTTTGTCCAGAGTGTTATCCAGATAAATCCCAGAGCGATTTGATCAGTGAATAGGGAAGTATTTGTAGAGTCCCCTAGGGGGAATGGTGAGAAAGGGGGAAAATTCAACTTCCCCAAGTGGAGAATTCTTGGTATTCTCATAGGCAGTAGGGACAGCCAAAGCAAGAGGCCTAGTCTCCAATCTTAGGGTTTGTTCATATGAAACTTAACCCTGCAAAGGATAGGCTAAGCCTACTTAAAGTAAGGCCTAAGAGTCACCCCCAAGAGAACCTCTTCTGTTGCTCAGATGTGACCTGTCTCTCTTTCGGCCATCACAGCAAGCAAACTCACCACCCTCCCCCTCTCTGTGTGGGACATGACTCCCAGGGGTGTGGACCTCCCTGGCAACGTGGGACAGAAATCCTAGAATGAACTGGAACTCTGCATCAAGGGATTGAGAAAATCTTCTCCACCAAAAGGGGAAAGAGAGAAATGAGACCAAAAAAAAGTGTCAGTGGCTGAGAGATTCCAAACAGAGAAGAGAGGTTATCCTGGAGGTTATTCTCACACATTAAATAGATATTGCCTGTTTAGTTAAGGTGTAATGAAGAGGCTGGAGGGAACTGCCTGAAAATGTGGAGCTGTGCTCCTGTGGCCATGTTTCTTGAAGATAATTATATGATGATATGGCTGTCATAGTGACTGTGTGGTTGTGAGAGACTTGTGTCTGATACACTTTTTGTCTACCTTATCGATGGACAAATAAAACATATGGATTAAAAATAGGGGGAACAAATGTTAAAATATATTTAGCAGATTAAAATGCTGGTGATTGGTGAAGGGGAGGGGTAAGGGGTATGGTATGTATGAATTTTTTTCTGTTTCTTTTTTATTGATTTTTCTGAATTGATGCAGATGTTCTAAGAAATGATCATGATGATGAATATGCAAGTATGTGAGGATAGTGTGAGTTATTGATTTTATAACAAGAATGGAATGATCACATGATAAAAATGTTTGTGCTTGTATGTGGTTATGTATCATAAATAAAAAATAAATAAATTTTTAAAAAATGAACAACATTCTGTACCTTAAATACTTAAGTTGCCAAAATGGGTTTCTAAACTGTATTCAAGCTGATATCTTTAAAAACACCATTATCATAAAATAAAACTTATCAGAATAATGAAAGAAAAAAGTGGTCCGGAGAGGAGACAACCAAATCAATAGACTGAGCCCTCAATCTTGGGGTTTGCCCCAGTGAAACTTATCCCTGCAAAGGATAGGCTAGGCCTACTTAAAATTATGCCTAAGAGTCACCCCCAGAGAACCTCTTTTGCTGCTTAGAGGTGGCCTCTCTCTCTCTCTAAGCCAATAGGGCAAACGAACTCACTGCCCTCCCCCTCTACATGGGACATGACTCCCAGCGTGTAAACCACCCTGGCAACATGGGACAGAAATCCTGGGATGATGTGGGACTCAGCATCAAGGGATTGAGTAGACCTTCTCAACTAAAAGGGGGGAGAGTGAAATGAGACAAACTCAAGTGTTAGTAGCTGAGAGATTTCAAACAGAGTTGAGCGGTTATCCTGGAGGTTATTCTGATGCATTATATAGAAATCCCCTTTTTAGT
Source organism: Tamandua tetradactyla (assembly GCF_023851605.1). NCBI lineage: Eukaryota > Metazoa > Chordata > Mammalia > Pilosa > Myrmecophagidae > Tamandua > Tamandua tetradactyla. The sequence goes on from NC_135338.1 coordinate 4,255,481, forward strand.
TTATGGTGTATTAGAGAGTCTAGAGGGAAGTACCTGAAACAGTAGGGCTGTGTTCCAGTAGCCATGTTTCTTGAAGATGATTTTATAATGATACAGCTTTTGCAATGTGACTGTGTGATTGTGAAAACCTTGTGTCTGATTTTGAAACCTTGTGTCTGATGCTCTTTTTATCTGTGGTATGGACAGATGAGGAAAACATATGGATAAAAAATAAATAAATAATGGGGGAACAAGGTAAAAATAAATGGATTGAAATACTAGTAGTCAATGAGAGGAAGGGGTAAGAAATATGGCATGTATGACTTTTTCCTTTTTTATTTATTTTGCTGGAGAGATGCAAATGTTCTAAAAAATCACGGTGATAAATACACAACTATGTGAGCCATTGATTATACACCATGTATAGAATGTTGGTATGTCAAGAATGTTTGTATGTTTGTTGTTTACAATAAAAATATTTTTAAAAATTTGTTTAAATTGTACAAAGAAAAGTAAATTCTGCAAAGTAAAAACTTGGGATTTGTACTTTTTTACTGATGATAGAATCCTCCTCTTTGATATTGCTACCTCAGGCACAGTGAAGGTTTATTCTCAATGTGTAGCTCACCAACCAGCTGCATCAAAATTACCCTCCCCCTGTCTACGTGGGACATGACTCCCAGGGGTGTGCACCTTCCTGGCAACGTGGGACAGAAATCCTAGAATGAGCTGGAACTCAGCATCAAGGGATTGAGAAAAACCCTACAATAAGCTGAGACTCAGCATCAAGGGACTGAGAAATCTTCTCGACTGAAAGGGGGAAGAGTGAAATGAGACAAAATAAAATGTCAATGCTTGAGAGATTCCAGAGTTGAGAGGTTATCCTGGAGGTTATTCTTATGCATTAAATAGATATCACATTTTTAGTTAAGATGGAGTGGAGAGGCTGGAGGGAACTGCCTGAAAATGCAGCGCCATGTTCCAGTAGCCATGTTTCTTGAAGATGATAGTATAATGATATAGCTTTCACAATGTAACTGTGTGATTGTGAAAACCTTGTGTCTGATGCTCCTTTCATCTACCTTATTGACAGATGAGTAAAGCATATAGATTAAAAATAAATAAATAATGGGGGAACAAATGTTAAAATAAATTTAGTAGATTGAAATGCCAGTGATCAATGAAAGGGAGGGATGAGGGATATGGTGTGCATGAATTTTTTTCTGTTTTCTTTTTATTTATTTTTCTGAATTGATGCCAATGTTCTAAGAAATGATCATGATGATGAATATGCAACTATGGGATGATATTGTGAGTTACTGATTATATAACAAGAATGAAAATATCATATTGTAAAAATGTTTGTGTTTGTATGTGGTTATGTTTCATAAATTAAAAAAAAAATGAAAAAAAATTACCTGGGGTCCTTGCTAAAATGCAGATTTCCGGGGCCCCCTCTTTAGACCTGGGGTTTCAAAAACTCTGGGGGTGGGGCCCAGTGAACTGCCCTGTTACAGGGACCCGGGTCACTTGCTTGTCCACCAACGTTTGTGAGGCATGCCCGAAAGATTGACCAAATCCTTAATTTTCTAGAATTTCTAGTATTTCTTCCCCTAAATAAGCCAAAGAAAGGGTCACAAGTGTTATTCTAGGACAGCCCCAATCTTGTCATAGACTATATATTCTATTGTAACCCTGTTTATGAACACTAAATAGTTTCTCTGTGGGACAGTTAAGCTGTAGTAATTACCTCATGGTTCTGTAATCTGTCGTCTCCTCCCACATGACATTTGTACCAACTAAGGCTGTGGCATATTTCCAGACAGGATGGAGGAATAGCCAGACCTAGGTGGACTGATGCCACTTCACATCACACTTTTTTCTTGGTAATTTAAAGACATTTAAAAAAATCTCTTACAAATCTCCTTCCTGAATTACAGTCTTTAACTTGAAGGGAAAACATTTCATAAGGACTCACTAAATCCAAATAATTTTCATCACTTATCTCTTTATGGAAAATTGTTTTTTTAGATAAATTAGGAAGAATCTGGGATTCATAGTTTTTGTCCCCAAGCTGCCTCTGGATTATACAACCACAGGCAAATCACACAACCTCTCTGCCAATTTTTTTGTAACAGGGATAATCACTCTTTGTAATAAGGTAATATCTCCCAAAAGTTCTGAGGAGATGAATGAGATCAGGCTTGTAAAATGTTAAAGTCTTGAGTGAAGGATGTTATTAAAAATGTAAAGTATTAGTATTCCTTTTATAGGTCTTTGGTGAGTTATCAACTTGTCAGTGATGAATCTGCCTCTTGAAATATTTCACTTCTTGTGTTTTCAGGCTTACCGGAGTGATACAATCTGTTCTTCAATTTTCCTAGAGTATTTTTAAGAGCTTTAAAATATAAAATACAAAATGGCAACATTACCTCTCTCTCCAACATACTTACACTCACATTGCACACACCTGCACTCCCCAAGACTATGGTTTGCACCCTTCTATTCACTTTTTATGGACTGGATTGATTGAACTTAGCATACCATTCGGGTCATCAAGGCCTCAAGTGTTTTGGGTTAGCTAAAGCATCACTAGCTCATTTGCAGTAAATCCTAATGTAGGGAAGTGATTAGAAATAAATTATTTACTTGATGTCACTCTTGGTTATGAAATCGTTCTGCCAATCTATAGTGTCTGTTACTATTATGTGCACACTGTTGTTTTTAATATTCATTCATGCAAAATTAAGGATTTTCGAGAATCTAACGAGAAAGAAAGCAATACCAAAACCTATCTGCAAAATCACACTCATTAAGTTCTTTAGTACTGAGAAATCTCTAATTGGTTCAAGAGATGTTTGAAGGTTATTCTGCTGTTAACAATTTTCAGTATAGGAGAAGGCATTTTGAAATATCACTGAGTCTACCTGTTTGGAGTTGATTACCATACATAATTGTCTTATTTTTTAAAGTTTATAAGGACAAAATATATAACTTTCATGTAAAAGTAGAAAAACTGAAAAACAACCAGAAGCTAGAATATATAGATAAAAAGAGAAAATGGATTGACAGAACAGATATAAAGAAAAATAAATAAAGAATGAATGTAATGGTGTGCCGAGGCAGCTTCTCTTGGACAGTATGTCCATCTGGGAAAAAATTGTATTTTCCAGAACTGAATAAATGACAGATCACTACTGAGAAGTTCCTTGCAGAGTTACATGAAAGAAAAGTATTTATAGCCATCTCTACAGTGGCTGCAAAGTGATCTGGGAGCAGTTCTCCTGCTTAGGTTGAGCTGACTTCACTTCTTGAACAAATTTGAGGATTAAACATTCACAAATGTTCCTAATATTTTCTGAACAAGGAAGTGAGATATTAGCACATTTTTTTTAGTACTGTATTTACCATTATAGCATCTGTCAGTCTTAACTTTAAGCTTTATAGAAGAATCAATATACCCTGATTTGAGTTTCCCCCACATGGTTAAAATAAAATCTGAAATTTCAGTAACCGGCATGAAAATTTTTAGTAGTACCCAGGAATTTTCAGGAACCAGAGCTTTTATATACTATGGAAGTTTTAATGTTTTGAAGGTCCAGTAAATTATGTAGTGTACAAGAGTGAAGTCTAAATTACCCACTCAGAAGGGTAACCCTATAGCCCCCAGTCTGGATTCATGTATGCAGAAGGACAGATACACTTCTCTTCTCCTGGGAAGTCGAATTCTAAAAAGCTATCACTCAGAACAGACGGTTTTATGAATGCGTGAAAAGAAAAGGAAAGATGACAGAGTTGCTATAAAAATGAAAGGCCTTTGGAGTATTAACAGCTAAAAACATTACAGCTTAAAAGGAGCTGTGAAACAAAAATCAGCTTAAAACTACACATACAAAAAAAAAAAAAAGAAGAAGAAGAAGAAAAAAAAACTTGTGCAGAGGGTTTGAAGCATATGGACACCCACCCAGTTTGCAACGAGGGCACTGGGAGTCCCAGACTTTAGCTTATTAAAGATGACCTTTCCCCTCTCTAAAATTTCAAAGCTGACGTTTCAAGTGCTGAGCAGACTGTGTGCCATATGTAACATGACCTCAGCTCCGCTCTGCCTGAGCACCGATGGCATCACTAATGAGAGGTGAAAGGTCCTTTTCTTGCAGCTTTTTCAGAACTCCACCAACTCTTCGCCTGTGAAGTCAGGCTGCTCCCTCCCCCTCCCTTGATTTCAAGAGAGCTGCATATAATACACAGCCTCAAAACACTTTATTGCTGGTCGATTTGCCTATAGCCACAACCAAATGGCAGGATGTACAATCACATGCAGAAGAAAATATTTATTTTGACTCAGAAGGCAAAGGGTTTAAGAGAATATTGTATTAACCTTGCCTTTTATCTATGTCGTAAAGAGGTATTCTCCAGTGGCCTCCACCGAAGTTCAACTTTTTAAAAAAAAAATAAAGAGCATCAAAGACTTTTAGGAGACTAGGTGTGTGTTTAACTGAAAGGAGTAGGAAAAAAGAGAAAGCTTTATTAGGGAGGAAAGGCAGCGTTCACAAAGCTGGTCAGAGACAGCAAAAAAGATGTATATGGTGGAATCTGTTACAGGCATTCCTACCAGCCAGTTCTTTTCTTTCTTTTTTTTCTTGCTGCTTGGAAACAAAATCGCTTTTTCTTTCCCAAGCAGGTTGTTATCATATTCATGGCATGGTCAATTTCCGTTTGCCAAGAAAATATTTAGGTTGATCAAAGAAATTAGAAAATCGGATGACTGGAAACAGACGTTCCCAGAAGAGAAGCGTTTCTCGATGTGCGGAGGCAGGCGGCCGGCAGCCCACCCAGAAACTCGTAGGAAATAGCTCTCCTGCCCAAAGCGGAACTACAAGGCCACCTGGATTCCGCGAGAGGAGCTGAGGAAGAGTCAGGAAGACTGCCCGGGGAATTCCTAGGGAGATATGAGCTGGAGATACAAGAGATGACCGGTTCTAGTGCCTAAGTACAAACCAAGAAGCCCTTTACGTCCATAAATCCAGTGGGACCTTTCAAGGCAGAAGAGAAGTGAGTTTGGGATCTTTTTGTTTTTTCTTTGCCTAGTTCGTTATGAACCTGGAAAGACGGGGACACATTATCCTCTGTAGATAACAGAAGTGTGTACCGTTGGGATGGAAAGATAGGCTTGCGGTTTCTTCCGAATTAATATACATTCGGTTCTTTTAAATTTTGTGGGTTTGGGTAGGGACTGGCTGACAGTTTTCTTTGGGGCACTTCTGGTCTCTGCACGTGCGCCCCAGGCAGTGGGGTACTGGAAATAAGAGCATCTGCCATCTCTCGGTTGTTCCTGGACAAGGAGCGAAACCAGGTGAGGCTCGGCCGTGAAGGGTTAGCTGGCGTCGCGGTGTCCCGCTGTAGGGCCCAGGGGACCCGAAAAGAGGTCTCCTCTTGGAGAAAGAGGACCCTGACTCTCCAGAGAGAGAGAGAGAGAGAGAGCGAGCGAGAGAGAGATGGCGTGAAGGAAGGTGGCCGTGAGAGGAGCAGAAGGGGCCTGGCGGGCTCCCCTCGCGCAAGCCCCGCTCTTGGGGACGTGGCGCCGGCGGGTTCCGGCAGGGGCCGAGCGGTCTCCGGGCCGAGAGTCGGCTCCCCGCCGTGCAGGCCCCTCACCCGGGGGGTTCCTCCGGGCTGCTTTTCTAGTTTGTTTCGGTTCCTGCCGGCTAGGCCAGGGTTCCTTCGCCAGGAAGACAGCGCCCTCTCTCTCCGCCCGCCGCGCCCGCCGCGCGCCCGCGCCCCTCCCAGGTCCGCTGACCTCCGGGCGCCTCCGTCTCGCCCCCGCCCCCGCCCTGCCCCTCCTCACGCCCCTCCTGCTCTTCCTGACAGCCTGGGGGGAGCGACCCTCGGAACCGCGGGGACTGCGGCCTGCTCGGGGCCCGGCCGCCCGCCCACGCCCGGCCGGGAACGCGCGACCTCCGGCCGCCCGGCGGGGCGGGGCCGTCGCCGGCGCAGTCGCGGCGCGCCCTAGTGCTCGCGCGGCCCTCGGGAGGGGTGGGCTGGGGGGTTCCCGGCCGGCGGCGGGGCGCCGGGGGAGTACCGGCTGCTCCGGGCTTGGCCCTGCGGGTCCGCGGGCGGGACCGCGAGCGCCGGGTGCCGCGAACCCTCCGCCCAGTCCGCGGACGGCGGGGTGGCCGCGCTCCGGCACTCGCGCACCTGGCAGAACAGCTTACCTGGGGCCCCCGGCTGGGCCCACGAAATGTGGAGTCGGGCCTGCGTATGGGGTGGGGGTGGGAGGGCGGCGGGTCGGCTTGAGTAACAAGAGAAGACCTTACGGCTCTTTTAAACACTGAAAGCACTACTTGCGGTCCGCACGCTGCCTGGAAGCCTCATCCTGCTGGCTCGCCTCCAAGCCCAGGTGAGACGCACAGAGGCGTAGGAGCGAGTGGTAAGCACAAGCATCTTCTCATCACCTTCCACCAGTATTTCTTTCTCCAAGGATCCGGGACTCAAATCGCGGCCCACTCGGAGGCAGAGGCGGTCAAGCTCTGTCTGCGAAAATCCGTGTCATTTAGAACCCAAACAATGTGCTCGTGTGGGAATGCAGTGCACAAAACATTTGCCACGGAGTGGGTGTGCACCGAAAGGGCTCCCACCCACCCCCCCGAACCCGCGCCCGAAAAGCCAAAGGGACAGTGCGCCTCGAGTTGACCCAGCTGCAGAGCTCAGGCGGCCCCCAGAAATGCACTGAGTCACGAACCACCGTCTGCCCCTAACAAAGCGATCCATGTCGGCAGCTCAGCACTCAATTTGTCCACAGTACTTTCTTCCGCAATTCAGATGCATTAGCTCGTTTTTAAAAGTATCACGTCAGAGAAGTGGCAATTATCCGAGGCTCGGGTTACGCTAAATGGCATTAGACTGCGAGATGGAAGAATACGCACAAATGTTGCAAACATGCTGGATCGCCTCGCTGCCGGGCCTGGGCCCTCAGGAGGAGAAGCGAGCAAGGAGCCGGGGAGAGGAAGGCAAGCTCAGGTTCCCACCCTTGGCTCTTCTCCGAGTATGAGAGAGATGGAGGTGCTGGGCCTTGTCCCTAGCTAGAGGTTAAGGATTCCGAGTGGATGGACGCGGAGGTCGGAGCCAGTTCCAGGCAAGGAAGGCAGGGAGAAGGGGCCATATCCCGACATGACCGGACCAAGCTTCTGGACTCGGAGTTTCGGCTTTGAGTCAGGAACAGGTTGGATGCTCCTAGCACTGAAGGGTTGAGGAAGGGGAGAAAGGTCAAGGGTTAACTGGGGGGTGGGATGGGAAGAATCCAGTTTTCCCTTCAGGAAAACGACAGTAAAATTTGGGAGGGGAGAGGGACTGGGAGCAAACAACCAGGAGTAAAGAGAAGCTGACTCTGTGAGCGAGGGGCAGGCCTGGCCTGGGAGCTGGGGCGAACGCTGCAATGTAAGCATTGGAGAGGCCCAGAAACCACCAGGAGGCTCCGCAGCTGAAAAATCTGCTCTGCCGGGGTGAGTTTGGGCATGGAAAATGGAGAAAAAGGAAAAGCCAAGTAGCGAGAGGCGTCTGGGTGCCGCAGCACCGCGAGCAGACTTCTGCTCGCTCCAGCCGCCCAGCCCGCTGCGGCAGCCACGCTGTGCGCGTGTCTCTTTCTCCTTCTGCTCAAACCAGCCCCCACATCTTGAAGTAATCAGCAGCCGAGAAAGGACTCGTCCCCCTGGCATCTCAGGTTAAAGAAGGAGGTCCAGGAAAATGTGGTAGAGCCATTACAAGAAACCCGAGCCGCAGTCATCAGGGACTCCAATTGCCATCGCATTAGGATTGATTAGAGACCAGCAGTACCGTAATGACCCGGAAAGAGGGGCAGCCGGGGATTATTAATATCAGAATGTTGGGAGTGGGGGAGGAGAGCAAAGTGGAGAGGGAAAAGTTTTAAGTTACTAGGATTTATATATAAGTGCAGGCTTACCTGAGGAAACCGGATAGTCAGTGAATCAGGCAAACAATAAATCTAATTGCATCTAAAATTTCACGAAGCCTGATTTTTTTTTTTGAAGGGGGAGGAAAATTCATTGTGAAAAAAACAGGCCAACATGACAGTTGCTATAAATACGTAATTTTATAAATACATTTTTAGACTACAGGTGAAGAGTGGAGGGGTGCAGGTGAAGAGTGGAGGGGTGCCGGATGCCCTCTTTCCTTATCATTTGGTCTCTCTCTCTCTCTCTCTCTCAAAAAAAAAAAAAGACTTTGGAGTCAAACTATCATGGTTTTCCTCTCCTGGGAGTATATTTTTAGTCATTTGGGATCTTCTCTCCAGGGCTGTGGGGTGATGGAGTGGGCATTTTCACAAGGTAAACCAGATTTTATAATCCAAGACGTGATATCTGGGTAATGGTTTTGTTTTTTGTTTTGTTTGAGACATGAATGATCAGGATCCCAAAGAGATGTGGAGAAGAGAGTGGTCCTTCTCCTTCTTGGGACTATGAGCCAAAACAAATCAGCCCCTGATGGTCTGGGCTGAAACACAGCTCACTGGATAATTAGCTCCATCTTTCCAGTCCACCCTAACTGTTTATTTAGTGTCACCCTGCATTACCGTCACTAGCACTTTCCTCTGAACAGGACGAGCTGCAGGCTTTCACCTCCCAAAAGGAAATTCTTCTTAGCTTAGACAGATGCGGTATTCAGGATGTACATTAGTTTAGAAAAAAAAAAAGTTGATTGGAAATTCAAGGGAAGATAAGGATTCTTGTAGTTTCATTTTGTAAACTTGCCCTTAGGAGATATTTTTTTTAAAGTGTGTGTGTGTGCAGACAGTGTCTTAGAGTCTTAAACCTGATTATTGCCATCTGCACCCCTCCCCTACCCCTATTCACTTTCCAGAAAGCTACCTGCGGCTTAAACCCGGGCACGAACCATCTCCGAGTACCGCTGAACCCGGACCGCCCCCCCCCGACCCCAAGTATGCAACCCACCTTCTCCCGCCCTGGCCGCGGGCGCTCCCGGCTCTTGGCCGCACCTTCACTGAGCTTGGCCTCGGGACCGACTGGGCCTGGCGCGCCATCTGCACCCTCTAAGCGCGAAACTTCACGGCACTGGGTCGGGGACAGAAACAGGCTCCCAGAGCCTAGGGAGAGAAATGGAGAGATCCAGACAGAGGCAATCGGAGGTGGTGGGGGACAGAGGTTCACACACAAAGAGCTTCTTTCTGAATGAAGGAGAGAGGAGAACGAGATATAAAGAGACACACGCCTTCAGAGAGAGACTCGTCGCAGGGGCACCGAGAGGGTGAGAGGATGAGCCCCATTAAACCTGCCGCCCCCCACCCCAGCTCTGTCCCCTCCAATCTGAGCTCCCGGTGGTGTCTCGGTCTCTTTCTCCCTTCGCTGCCGCCCCCGCCCCCCACTCCCCCGGACCCACTCTGGGCGATGGGAAGACCATATTTTCGGGAGCCGCTCGGGGCCGCAGGGCTTTTAGCTGCGGGCCGGGCGTGCACAGCGGGTTTTGTTTGTCCAGGTGTGGGGGGCGGGTGGGCGGGGGGGAGACGACCCCGGGGCGCTCTGGGCTGGCGCAGCGTTTTCGCACCAAGGAAACTGGAGGCTCTGTTCGCGCGCTCCCCGCCTCCAGAAGACTGCCTTCCTCCATACATGCATAAATATATCAGGGGAACAGACAAATCCTCATTGTTCAGAAATAAGCCGGAGAGGCCGGCCGGCTCCCCTCCGCCCCGCAGAGCGAGGCGGGGAGGGAGGGAGGGAGGCCCGGGCCGCGCGGATCCGGTGTCACGTTGCAGATTCCCACTAAAGATAACGAAACGTGATCTATTTTTCAGAACAGCAAGTGGATGGGAAAGAACCTTGACAACACCAAACTCATTTACTAATGGACTGGTTTTGGGTTTCTCTTCTCCGGGTCCGCAGATCGCCCTGCCTAAGCCTTTGGCTTATTCGGAAAAATGACTTCTCCCGGGAGGCAGGTGGGCGGCTGCTCCGCCACCACGCGGGACTCGGGACCCAGGCTCGCACGGGGCGAGGGCGCTCGGAGCTGCCCCACCAAGCAGAGGGGAAAGACGAAAGCTTTCTCTTCGGCCAGGATTTGAGGAGTCTCCATACACCCAGAGCGACGGCACTGATTTATTGAAGAACCACCTCCCAATGCCCTCCCCTTCCAAATATCTAGGGGCCGAAAAGGATCCCGCTGTCTTTCTTGATGGCGAAAGAATGACAAGAAAGCGGGTTGGGAGTCCCAAATCGTCTCGCTCCCAGCCGGAAGGGAAACAAGCGGGTCCAATCTGAAGGTTTTTCAACCCAGGCCTTTAGTCAATTTAGCCGAGGAACACCAGCCTCGTGCCTTCGCAGTGGCCTTTCCGTGGACAGTTGTGCCCACACTGGCCTTTACCTGCATAGCGGAGCCGAAATCCGGCGTCGGGCGCCCCTAGCCCGCAGCGTCTAACCCTCGGAAGGCGGCAGCCGGAGGGCTAGTTCTCTACGTCCCCTTTAAATCTCCGACGCATCTCTGGTTTTCCAGTGATTTGCATTGACAGGAACGGTTTTATGTTACCAGAACAACTTAAACCTTTCTGTGCGCGATCTAAAATGGATCATTTGGTTTATGTGGTTTGTAAATTCATGTCATTTTACCTCTTTTAGTGGTTCCCAGTGAAAGGTTCCATTTTGGGAAACCTTATACATCCGAGACAATAATTAACATTTATAACAATTGGCTCTCCTATCCAAGGGATCGAAATAGCAGGTAGGCTCCTCGGTACAAAGCGCAGAGTACTTTTCCTTTCTGGTTAGAAGAACCATTAGTTTAAACGGGAGGAGAAACGCTGGCTGGCGGGCATGGCCTCCCAGAGCCCCGGACACTACTTAGCACCTCCGCTGCCTGCAATCACAAGCACGCACATGCTGGTCGTTCCAGTCGCCGCCAACATCTAGTACGTCCTGGTTCCTCTTTGAAGAGAGATGAAAAGAAGTGGGAAGAGCGATCTGGAGGAAGCCGGGGGAAAAGGGGGTCGCAGTGGTGTCTAATTGCCATCTCAGCTGTCCGTCACCACTGTAAATTTATACTTGCCCTTATTTGTCCAAGCTATGCCTCATTTCCTTATACAACAATGTTAATTACAAAGCACAACCTATACTCAACGTACCGTTTGTATTTTAAGAGACGCGGCTGTAGTTACAGTCCCCCCTTTCCCCTCCCCGCATTATAATTCTGCGCCCTTGCTCCACATTTTAGGGTATTAACTGATTTTTAGAGCCAGGTTAAGCCTCCGTTCCGGTCCTCACACAGCTGTCTTGTCAATAAGGATCTGTTCCAAGCAGAGACATTCCTTCTGGCAGGACACTGCAGTTCTTTAAGACTTCATTTGAAACATCATAAGCACTAAAATAAGACCGCGAGGGAAAATTACCAGACACTTGGGCTTGGGCGCAGCCTGCCAGATTTCCAGTTTAGAAAGTAAGTCATTGGGCACATTATGCGGCAGGGGCTGTTTTGAAATAATACACACCCATTAAATGCATTTTTTAAAAAATCACAAATCAGCTTAAACATGAAATATGAAATATCAGCATATGCTTCCAGGGTCTAATTGCATCTGATATGCAGAGTTTCAAGGACGAAAAAGCATTATGTGGGAGTTCAGCAGCGAAGCCACTTTGGATCTGCTTGGAATCTCCCTAGAGGCAGACCAGAGGTGGGGACTCTTCAGGAGTTTTGCACTGTTGCTGGTTGTCCGGACTAAGTGTATTATTTTAAAACCATTATAAACAATACAAGGGGAAACCAGCACACGTGCTTCTCCTTCCACTTACATCTCAATATACAAATGGTTTTGCTGTGCTGGACTCTGGTTGATGGAATCAAAACGTATTTAAGGAATACAAGAGAATTTACAGAAGCTCAAGATTGTTCTTTGCATTTGCTAAGAGGGCACATTTAAATCAAAAGCATTTTTGAAGTGTACTTAAAATTCTGTTTTGAACTTATCTACTCAGAGATAAGTACAGTCAAAAAGTCACTCTCCTTCCACCATTCTACTCCCCTTATCTCCTCGTATTGTTCTTATCTCCTGCCAGTCCCAGCTACTGACAATAGATTATCTTTGTTTAGAGAGGCTAATTGTTTTCAAAATCTTTTAAATAATTGCTTTGGAGCAAGTTGTGCAAATGAGGTTTAAGATAATTACAGCTCCATTTGTTTGCTCAATTTTACTAAGCATTTCCCATACATACACAAAATAGCAGATGATGGGACTTGGATTCCAGGACATTTTTCATTCCTGGGCAGTAAAATAGGCCAGCACTGCAATACCACGCGCGCGTGTACACACACACACACACACACACACACACATACACACACACAGAGCCTTTTATTTAATCGTCTTGGAGCTGCTGTCCTCCTCACTTCGAGGGCAGTGTCCCTCTCAGCGCTTTGCAAGGATTATGTTACAACCGGACGGTTATTGGAGACGGGCACAGTTTTATTTAATTTACACCCCATCCAGCGCCTTTCCTATGAGGTTCCCAAAGCATTTTCGCTAATAGCAAGTAAAGCTTCCCGGCATTCCTCAGTAGGAAAGGCGACGCTGGAAAACGTAGCCGTCAAGAAACCTACGCGGTTTAAAGTATAGAACGTCCAGATACCAAATCATAAATGAACTCTTGGGAGTCTATCTGCTCAGCAACTATACTTCAGAGCTCTTTGTCTGATCCCAAATTGTGTTCCTTTGAGAACAAGCGAGGGACTGTCCATCTGGGAATACCTGTGCCTTTTGGTGGGCGGCGGATCTGGGGCGGGGGTGGGAGAGGAAGAGGGAGTAAGAAATTAGGTTTGCTTCCCACAGCTGAAGTCAGCTCGACGAGCAGCCGTTCTTCTAGCCACTACAGGCCCGAGCTCTGGCCTGCTCTTGTATTATTTATCACGTTCCATAAGCTATTCATCAATCCATTATTTATTCATTCCAACATCAAGGTAATTAAATATGAGCTCACCGGGAAAGGGCAAGTCTGCAAGGGACAGGGATATGGAGAGGAGGCGAATTAGAAAGGTCTAGAGTCATTGATTTGTGCATTGATGTGCACGCGGCTCCCCTTAGATGTCACTGCAGAGAGGTTCGCGTTGTGCCCACCCACTCCCACGCCCGGCACCACTGCTCACCCCCACCCCACCTCGCTTCCCACCTTTCCGGGTCCTCCTCCCTCTTCCACCCTACCCCCAGCTCCGCAGCCTCGCCCTCCCCGCGCGGGGCGGCGCGGCCCGAGTGCCCGAGCAGGCGGCGCGCTGGCTGGCCAGCCCCGGATAGGCGCCGCCCGCAGCCAATCAGCGTGCCGGAGCCTCTGCGCGCTTTAAGGCCGCTGCGGGGAGAACAGAAACCAAGTTCCCCGGCAACGATCTGCATCCACCGGGCGGGAAGCCGAAGCTAGCGAGGCCCGAGAAGCTGCAGAGTTCGCCAGCGGATCCGTACACAGCGCGTCCCTATTTTTGCTGCTCCTCGACCTCCCGTCCCCAAATCTCGACTTCCTCGCGGACGCAAAGCCTAGGGAGGGGGTTAGGAGCAGCCGCACCCCCCTCCCTGCGGCCGCCGTCCCCTGCTCTCTTCGGTTCTGCTCTCTGCCGCGTGCGCCCGGGCAGTGCGCCCCGGTAGGCTCCAGCCATGTCGATGCTGCCGTCGTTCGGCTTTACGCAGGAACAAGTGGCGTGCGTGTGCGAGGTTCTGCAGCAAGGCGGAAACCTGGAGCGCCTGGGGAGGTTCCTATGGTCACTGCCCGCCTGCGACCACCTGCACAAGAACGAGAGCGTGCTCAAGGCCAAGGCCGTGGTCGCCTTCCATCGCGGCAACTTCCGCGAACTCTACAAGATCCTGGAGAGCCACCAGTTCTCGCCTCATAACCACCCCAAGCTACAGCAGTTGTGGCTGAAGGCGCACTACGTAGAGGCCGAGAAGTTACGCGGCCGGCCCCTGGGTGCGGTGGGCAAATATCGCGTGCGCCGAAAATTCCCACTGCCGCGCACGATCTGGGACGGCGAGGAGACCAGCTACTGCTTCAAGGAGAAGTCGCGGGGCGTGCTGCGGGAGTGGTACGCGCACAACCCCTACCCCTCGCCACGTGAGAAACGGGAGCTGGCCGAGGCCACCGGCCTCACCACCACCCAGGTCAGCAACTGGTTTAAGAACCGGAGGCAGAGAGACCGGGCCGCCGAAGCCAAGGAAAGGTACGCGACGCGCTTCCCGGGGCTCGGGCTACCCCGGGAAGCAGTCCCTTCCTCTCCGCCCCTTCCCGTCCCCGCAGGCACCCGCCACCGCGCCCTCGCCGCCGGCCGGAGCCCGTCCGCGGGGCGGCGCCCCGGCCTTCGCGGCGCTGCAGGGAGAGTTGGTGAACTCTGAGATCGCTTGCTAAGGATAGGGCCACCAGTTCTCCGAGCCGCCCGCGCGTGGCTTCCTTGGGGTGGGGATCCTGGGAAACATTGGCGCTAGGTTTGTTTTTCCTGCCTCGCTGGCTGGCTGAGGCGAGGAGCCGACGGGATGGAGAGGCAGCTTTGGTCAAAGAGAGGGAAAGTGTTGATTTGGCATCGCGGGGAAGGGGGTTCAGTGGGGCGCTGAGGGGGCGAACCTCTCTCCTTTGGCTCCCGCAGGAGTGGAGCTGGGCCGCTCGGTGCCCGGCTCTTCTTCTGGTCGCCCGCTTCATTCCGTACTTAGTTGGACAAAGGGCCAAACCTTTCAAAAGAAATCCCCAGAGAACAGACTTCGGGGAGAGTCTGCGCTGCATTTGTTCCCCGGTATCCCAAGCCCAGGACGCAGTACTCCGCGCCCGGCTCCCTCGCGCGTGACCCAGTTGTCGCGGCCCGTGTGTCTGTCTGTCAGTCGTTTTGTCCCGCGGACCGCGCCGCGGTCCTGGGTAAAGAAGCGGTCGTTAGTCGCAGACTTCTTTCACCCTGGACCTCAGCAGGCAATGCAAAAACAAAACAACTGTTTTTGCCTTCTCTCCGACGCCAATATCTCCGGCCACCTGGCCCGACTCTTGCCGGTTGGCTGTGGCATCTCCGACCCAGATTCGGAAAAGCGCGGGGGCAGCGGCCGCGGGGAGAGCGCTCCGGGGGGCGCAGAACCCGAGCGCTCGGCCGGGGGTGCTTTCCTTTGTTCGCTTGCGAGCCCTGGGGCCAAAGATCGCGCCTCCTTGTTCCCTTCTGGGTGGAAATGCATAGAACCTGGATCAATTCAACCGCTCTAGGCTGTCTGGGGGCTGAGACTGTGAGAAAGGGAGAAGGAGGCAGGCGCTGGGGCTGGGTAGGACGGAGAAGCAGCCCCGAGAAGGCGGAAGCGACAAGGGCAGCGAAATCCTGAAGTTAAGCGGGACGAAGCGTGGGTTGGGACACACGTCTCGGTGCGTCTGTCCCAACCTCGGGTGCTCGCACGCGGTACCCGGCCGCGAAGTTTCCCCTGCCAGGAAAGGAATCTGCAGGTGTAGATGCAGGTGGGGAGTTGTAAGAGGGGGTTGTGAATGGGCCAGGGATTGAGCGAGAAACACCGGCAGAGGCTGTTCGGTTCCAGTGAAGGTTTTAGTTACACAACGGCTGTCCCATAAGCCAGGCCCGAGGGTCCGCTCCCTGATGAAATAGGAGAGACTGGCCTGGCTCCCTGTGTTTACCCAGGTCACTGGGCCGCTCTGGGCACCACTTCCCATGACCTGTCCTGTGTTTCGAAAACCACAACCTCCGGGCAGCACCAGGGAAACGACGCTAAATTACTTCCTCAGATGGGATCAGGGCGATGGGCTTGGCTCACCCCAAACCCTTGTGCATTGGGTGCTATGTTTGTCCCGTGATAATTTTCTTCCTTACCAGCAACGGTTTGTTGAAAGATTTTCAAGCTTAGTTATTTTTAAACATGAGGCTAATTTGTAGGTACTTTTAAATAACTGATTGAATGAAATTTTAAAAATAATTTTTGTTTCCAATGAGCCTTGCTTAGCTGGCTCTCTGAAATCTAGAAGGGCACACAGACTTCTGCGTGGATTCCCGCTGCTCCCTTCTCCTCTACCTCCTTCTCACCTCCCCCATGACCCTTGGGGATGGGTGGGAGGGCAGAGCTCCTCCATTTGGTTCGGTGACAGATTGCACAATGGCCCTTTCCTCCTTCCAGCTCTCCTCCCTCCCTCTCACACTTTTTTTAAAACCTTTTTTCCCCCTTTAACCATATGGTGTTGTCCTCTATTTCTTAGGGAGAACACTGAAAACAATAACTCCTCCTCCAACAAGCAAAATCAACTCTCTCCTCTGGAAGGGGGCAAGCCGCTCATGTCCAGCTCAGAAGAGGAATTCTCGCCTCCCCAAAGTCCAGACCAGAACTCGGTCCTGCTGCTGCAGGGCAATATGGGCCACTCCAGGAGCTCAAACTATTCTCTCCCCGGCTTAACCGCCTCGCAGCCTGGCCACAGCCTGCAGGCCCACCCGCATCAGCTTCAGGACTCCCTGCTCGGTCCCCTCACCTCCAGTCTGGTGGACTTGGGATCCTAAAGGGGGGAGGGACTGGGTCTTCACAGGGATGGTTGGAGCAGCAGCCTACTGCAGCAACTAGGGACACTTGTAAATAGAAATCAGGAACTTTTTTTTTTTTTTTTTGCAGCTTGTTTCTGGGGTTCTTTGCGCATAAAGGAATGGTGGATTTTCATGAATACCTTTTTGAAAAATCAAAAGACAATGATCTCAAGATTAGTTGTCCTCTTCTCTTTTTGACTTTTCCCACTTTTCCATTTCCCCTCTCAGTGCAGAGATGGGGGGGGGAACCCAAACAAAACAAAAATACCCAGTCACCCAGTCCTGGTTCTGGGCAACCAGTGTGCCCATTCGGTAGCCTTTCTTTTTGCTTTTAAATGGATGGGAATTACAAATAAACTGA
This sequence comes from Tamandua tetradactyla, assembly GCF_023851605.1. NCBI lineage: Eukaryota > Metazoa > Chordata > Mammalia > Pilosa > Myrmecophagidae > Tamandua > Tamandua tetradactyla. Next base: position 4,272,354 of record NC_135338.1, read on the forward strand.
ATTTCAATTCTTTCTTTTTAATTTATTTATGAAGCAGTGTAGAGAAGAGGAAAGAGAAATGGGAAAAAAGAGAGAGAGAGAAGTCAAAATAGCAAAAAGGAGAGTCTCTGGTCTGGGAGGAACTGGTTGCATTCTAACATGAATAGGAAAATTGTGATTTCGCAACTTTTTTGATGGGGAGAAAATTAAGTTTACATTTTTCATATCTAGTGTTAAACAATTTATGTAGATTAAAATGCAAGTACAGTATTAGGGGGGAAAAAAACCAAGTGCCCAAATGTCTTAATGCTCTCTATGTGAGGCAATTAGAAATAGAAATGACCATTAGTGATATGACTATTTTTGTCAAATTTAGTGGGGTTTTTTGGTTGTTGTTTGTTTTCTTGGGTTTTTTTTAATGGCAGGCTTTTAAAATGCACCAATGTGAAAAAAAAAAACTTTTCCAGAATGCCATTACTTCTCATGCCCTCGAAGCTTTCAAATCTGTAGCCTATTCCTGTTTCTCCTGTTCCTAGTTTCTGGGTTGCAAAGTATGCCGACAAATCTGGCAACCTGGTATTTGTTACCAAAACAGCATGTGTTTTCAGGTTTCTTTTCTATTGTACCTAAATCAGTCTAAATTAAAACTTAGTCAAATACCAGGAGTATGATGATTCTGTTTCTGAAAGGTGAGTGGTGTACTGATGTTACTGGGCCCTATTTTTTCCCCCTAAATAACAGTTTTCTTGCTTTCTTACTTAAGGGTGGTTCTGAACTGCAGGTTACTTTGAAGGCTATCATCTGAGAGTAATGAATGGGTTTATTAAATGACAGGAAAGGAGTGAATTTAGCTTTAGGGTATTTATTTTTTATTATTTAGATATGCAGTATTGTTTACCACTAGCTCTTCTCCACAGCATTCATACGTTAACCCAGCTTTTACATGTTAGGAAGTTTAGGACAAGACTGTGAAAGTAGAATAATTGATCAGCTTGGAAAGAAAAAGGGAACTGGAACAAGATAGCAACATCGTGAATTAATCTGTACAAACAGAGAGCAGAGCAGAAGGCCAGGAGTTCACTGCGCTGCTGCTGGTTAGTGTCCAGAAAAAATCCCAGTAACTGTGTAGGCTCCATATTATTTTTGCTTGGGGCAAAAATGATGTATCTCCTGTGTTGAGCTTCTAAAATTAGTGAAAGAAATGGCATTATTTATTAAAATTCTACTCAGGATAACAGGATTGGTTTGCTTGTGCTTTGTAAATTATTGTACCCCAGGGAGAGTCTATTTATTTTCTGACATGACAGTTTCACAATTTTGATTTTTCCCCATCCATAAGTGTCACCATTAATACACTCACTTATTTCTTAGTTTTCCATCGTTCCTGTCCTGATCTAGCAGCCGGAGATGTGCATGGGGAGTTAAGGCCTTCCCATTATGAGCAGTCTTTTTATAAAAGAAACTGTCAAATGGCTTTGACTCATTCAAGGGAGAAAGGGCACCGGTTACTGTACTTAACTGTAGTCACTTTGACTTATAAAGTCATTTTCCCCCCTTGGTGATAGACAGATGTGCACACAGCTGCTCAGAGACCATCATTTGGGTTGGGAGCTCAGGGTCCCAATCTCCCTTGTTAGTGTTTTGGCTCATTAAGTTGGTGTTTATTTAAGTCACTAGGGTGTTTATTCTCCACGTCTTGGGCCACGGAGAAATGCCACCCTCTGCAGGAAGGGCTCTCACAGGGGATCTGCACATTCTTCACGTTCAGTCCCCAAAACAAACACCCTGCACAAAGATAGCTTTCAATGACCCTGACAGGCTTCAAAGGACACCGCGGAAATCTCCCTGGAAAATAAGGAAGGGCCAATTACTTTAATTTCTTACATGCCCTCTCTTCCTAACCCGGTCAATAACTCCCCAACCCCCCACCCCCCCCCCACCCCCGCCCCATCCAGCTTCACTCAGTATAACTTTAGACTCATGCAAGTTCTATCGACCACAGCACCCCAGACCACTTCCTGCTCCCTCCTTTGGTGAATCTTGGAAATGTCTACATATCTGGCCAGGAGCCGAACCTGGCCGGTCCTGTTAAAACCCCGGTGATTACTGCTTGTAAACTCATTAAAAGGACAATTTTCTGTCACAGCCATAAACTCTGTAAAATTCCTGGCACTCGGTCTAGAACGCACAGATTCCAGCTGTGTTTAATAAGAAATTGCACAATATGAATCCGCCATCCTCTGCTCAGCCTGGCTAAACGAGGGACAAAGCAGGAGGCGCGAGGAAGGAATTGCTTTGAGGGTTTTTGGCCATCATTTTAGAGCGATTATTTGGAGAGAACTAACCATATCTTTTTTCCTCGAGGAAATCTTTGAGGATCAACTGTTCAGGGACCTCCAATTTGCCTTCTTGGGCGCTGCAGTTTCACTGAATCAAAAGCTGCTTTTCGTTTCTCTTCAGATTTCATAACTTTAGCCAAAAGTAATGAACAAGAGCTTATTATAAATAAAGCGTTTTAAGGACGAAACCTTACTGTAATTTGCCAAATGAAATGAATGAAAAAGAAAGCTCGGGCGCTATTTTGACGTTTTAAATCCGAGCACGGGATTGCTCGGGTGCCGCTGTTTGCTCTCTTTGACCTCTTGTAAGAATGAAGCTTCTTAAATACGCGGGGCCGAAGGGCTGGGTCCGCGGTTCCGCAGAGTTTTTTCGGCTTACAAAGTGCGGACTCATTTGCTCCAAGACCCTGGTGAGCTGCGAGCAGAGCAGAAGGCACCGCCGGGGCTCGTCCCCTCTGGTCTCCAACGTTTTCTCGCGGCAAGGACAGCTTGATCTTGACCCCGAGAAGGAATGAAAGCTGCCGGGAGGAGGCGATGGCGTTGGCGTTCACCGGCGAGAACTGAGTTTGCTGAACAGCGACCCTTCTTAAGCCGCTCTCCCCGGCGCCCGGAGAGCCAGTCGGGCGCCTGGCCCCGGGCCCGCGCCCAGCGCTTCTTCCTCCCGCGCTCCCGCTGCTGCGTCGGTGGCTGCGGCCGCCCGCGGCTTCCTTCCCACCGCTCACCCGCCCGAGGTCTCTGGGCAAGACTGCAGGGCAGGACTCCAGATGGAGGTGCCAGAGGTCCCCGTTCTGCCCTTCTGCGGCTGCAGAGGGTTGGGGCCGTTTCTTCTGCCACCCGCAGGTACCCTTCGAAGGAGCCAGGAGACCCGACGCCGCTGCTGTCTGCTCCCGGGCCCCGGCGGGGATTCCTCGTTCCCGGTTCACAGACCCGCGCGCCCCTTCTCCGCACCCGGATCGCGGCGCAGACCCAGGCACCGCGTTTGCCGTCTGGGCCCCGCGCAGCGCGCTAGGCATGCCTCAGAAGACCAGGGCAGGGGAGGACGGCGCGGTCCGAACTTCGCGCGACGTTGCAGCAGCCGGCACGGGTAACCCGGAGCCACCGCGTAGGCCCAGACCCCGGTCGCCATCTTCGAGGCGGGGAGCTAAGCTCCGAGCCAGGCACGTGAGCGGCGCTGGACGCAGGACTCCCGGGTTGGGCCAGGCCTGGAGCCGCGGGCTAAAGCTGTCCGGTGCTTCTGCAGAGCCCCGGGCGGCGCCGCGGGTGTGAGCGCTCCCTGGTTGTCAGGAGCCGCGCTGGATCCCAGGGCAGCCAGCTCAGGCCTCGGGTCCTGCTCCTGCGGCCGCTCCTGCTTCAGACATGGCGCGTCTCTTGCTGGGCCTTGGCCCTGACTCCCGCGCCTGGACTCTTCCCCCGCAAGTTAGACAGAGAGGTGTCGGGCAGAGAGGGTGCTCCTTCTCGGGCGTGCCGCTGGAGTCCCCGGGACCCCGGACAGAGGCTCGGGCTCCAGGAGCCTCTGGCAGGGCGGAGCATCTCCTTCTGGGTGGCATCGGGTCGGGTGCTTCCGTCCGAGATGAGCATGGGCCTGTCTTCCCCATTCGCCTCCGGAGGCCCTGCGGAAGGCACCGGTCGAGGCCGTGCTTGGGTCGGCCTGTGGCCGGGCACATTGTGCCCGGCTTTGTGGTGATGACAGTGTCGGGTGGGTCAGGGTTGAGGTGAGTGAAGTCGCTGGTGGCCAACCTACTCTCTCCGTGCCCGCTCTTCTTTTTCTGAGCTTTCCCAGGAGTGGAGGGCCCCAAAACCAACTCCAGGTTACTGCCTCCAGCAGCCGGAAGGCTGCAAGGCTAGCGACGGTGCCCACCTCACCCCAGAGGGGCGACTGGCAACGAGCTTACCCGAAGGTCCAGCCGCTTATCCTGGGTGCACTTGGCGGGTCTGCGCGTCCTTAGCCAGGTGGGGAATTCTGAGCCCCCTCAAAGTCGAGGTGACTGCCCCCTCTGCCAAGTCTGGTTGAATCCAGTAACTGCCCCCCTGACAGGTTCTCTAAAGGGAAAGGGTCAGATAAGAGATTGGTGATCCAGGTAGGAAAGAAAAGAATCAAAAGTGTGGGCGAGTTTTTTTTTTTACTAATCGTCTACCCAGAAAAAGCGCTGCCCTGGAAAGGCCGCTTTTCCCCCGGCGTTTTATTTAAACCGTGTACACGCACATACAACTTCGTTCCAACGGATGAAATTGGAAACCTGTTCTCCCACTGAGGATGACAATCAGTGTTTTCCACGCCGTGGCCCGTTCAGACAGTGAGAAACAACACTGCAGTAGCATTTAAAAACAAAAATAGGGAGACTGCTGGCGGCGCGTGGACCCCGTCTCTTCCTAATTAGACTTTGAGCTTCTCTGCTTTTAACTTGTTAATAGACAGCTGAGACTACCGCTTTCAGCAGGTAGAACACAACCACCTTAAAGTTTGCTCCCTAATATTGTTTTGCTACCTAGGATTCTCCTTTCTCCTCCCACCTTTTGGGAAAGTGCTCACTAATTGTTTTCTTTTTGCCATAAAGTTAAAATCACACTGTTTTTCTGTGACCAAACAGGGAAATGCAAAAGGAAAAACAAACAAAAATAGAAAACATAAAACCAAAACCCAAACAATATTATTTTTGAAAGAGAAAAAAGTTAACTTGAGAGTTAACACACTTAAAAGTGTACCTAGCGTAGCTACTCAACTGGAATTAAAATACTATTAGGTGATATTGACTGCTCTCCCTTCTTCACTGCGATTAGTGGTTCTATTAAAAAAGACTGGTAGATAAATAGACATGTAGACAGATTCTAGCCCTGTACTTACGATCAGGAGGCATGGAAATGTATATCATCTCCCTCCATCTGATATTCTGTCCTCCCACTTTCCCTAATTTAGAAGTTAAATTTTTTAGGTGACTAAGATCCATAGACTCAAGTAGAAACACTCGTGGCTTAATACAAGGCAAAATTATTTTAGTTTGGGATTTTAAATACATTACAGTTTACAAAATGGCATGGTTTATTTATAATAGAAACTTTTTTTGTAAGGGGAAGAGGTGTTTGAGGGTGGTTCAGGAGTTGATTTGTATACATGTGGATATCAAAGGAAACTACAGTCTTATAATATATATTTTCACTGACACAAGCCATTAAATAAGTTTCTCATAGATTCTTAAAGAACACTGAAATAGAGCTGGTATGGCAGCATCCCTGACAGAAAGCCTGCAGGATGCAGTCAGCAAACCTGACTTTCTAGGTGCTCTTTTCTTTACATTTAGTATTTTTCACAAACTGAACTATCAGCTTTTGTTTGTTTGTTTTGCCCCAAGGCATGGTGATAACTCCTTTGCAACCCTTCATTTCTAATTTGAGTTCCCAGTTATCCAAAAGGTCTAAATAGCAGGAAAAGGCAAAGGGACTGTGAAGAAAATAACAAACCCAACCAAACCCACATAGCTATGATGACATCTTTGGTTGGCCCTCATGCAGATATTATATTTAAATGGTAAGCATCTGCATACAGTAACTTTCTCCTTAACTTTTGCAGGTTTTTTTTTTGGTGGTGGTATTGGTGGGGACTCCAATGGTTGGTGAAGAGGATGAGCTCACAGTGTTAAAAAAAAAAAAAAGGTACATTTTGAGGGTGAAAGGATAGTTTATAATACTCTGCAAAAGAAAATTTTACCACTAAGTCAAAGATGTATTTATAAGAAAGACAACATTAGCTCTGAACTTATTTAGAATGCAGTGAATGTGGAAATGGATAACAGCCCCCCCCCCCTTTAAAGTAAGCTAGATAGAAGGTCAATGCGTCTTAGTATCTATGAATTGAAAAATAATATTTAAACAATTGAAGCCTTGTCTGTTCTTCAGATATGTGTGGTGAATATTTTCTATGCTTTGCTGATGCTATATAAACATAGCATGCTTCCTCCTAAAGTCAAGTTCTTGATTTTAATTGAAGAATAATATTGCTCAGGGCTCTACCTCTGAGTACAAATAGCTAATCTAAGAAAATCAGTTCTAGGAATCTGGAGCCAATGGCTATTTTGAAAATAAACAGACAAAATCTTCACAAAATGAGGCTAGGAGGATTACTTTACATACAGCACATCTCCTGATATCTCACCCAAAACAATCCTTCATGGAAAAACTAAAAAGCAGAGAATGACAATACAGGATCCTTATCATAATTTTATTTAAAAAAAAAAAGTCTGATTTAAGGGTCTCAACTTGTCCTGATTAACTTTTTGAACATTAGTATATCTTAGAAGCAAATTTGCATGCATTTCTTTTCCCCCTCTAGTTTCTTGATTTTCTAGGGAGGGGAAAGTGATGTAGGGAATGGAACAGTAGAATAAAATAGAAAATAAAGGTACAATTTTAAAATTGCATTATAATGTTTAATAAGTAGTAGTTAATAGCCACACACACACAAAAGTACCAGCATGCTGATCTTTCTGCTTTAGTTCAACCAAGGCAAGAAGTAATTTTAAAAACTTACTTTGGAGTTAAGTTCGAATTGCAAGGAATGGGGAAAGTTTGAAAGCTTTTGAGTTTTTTCTAATATGGAGATAACATGATTGACTTAAGAGAGGGTCTGGGAGGAGACAGACATTTCATTTCCATTTACAGATTTTTTTCAGAAATCCATGTTGGAGTGACTTTTTTTTTTTTTAACTAGGATCAAGCCCAACTTCATTGACAATGAGTTAGGAAAGACATATTGGAATCTATCTGAGTTCAGGGATCATACCTGGGGCTCCTCCCAATAGGCTGGACACAGAGATGACACTTTCTCTTTCAGTTTCCCCAAACTCGAAGTCCCACTAAGGGGGACCTCCCAAACTAAGAAATGGCGAAGTGGAGCGGGATGCATGATGTTCCTTCCAGCTCTCTTTCGTCGTTTGGTGTGAATGTATGCTGTTTTCTTGCATGGGCAGGACCGGGAACCGAACCCGGGTCTCCAGCATGGCAGGCGAGACCTCTGCCACTGAGTCACCGTGACCCGCTCTGCGTTGGGTTTTTTTAAAAAAAGTATTTTTAGTTCCCCGGGGAGACAAGAAAGAGTTAATTTGTTTTCTGACAGGTTTCACACTGTGGGCAGGTCAGCCAAAAAAGTAGAGGAAACAGAGAACAGCCCTATGATTAATTCTACCTGTTTTCCCATGAGCGATCACCTGCTCCAGGGGTCATGAATAGCAGGTAGCTCTCCCTCTCCGGGGCTCTGAGAGCTTCGTTTGTTTGGTGACAGCTGAGTGACAAGGCCTGAAACCCGAGCCCATCGCTCGGGCTGATGTGGGGATAAAAACCCTGGATGTTCCCTCAAACATTTCAGGAAATGAAAGTTGTAACGCGATCCCTCCTGCGCCCACATCTCCCCCAGCAAACACAAAAGCTCAAAGGAGCCTTCTCGGATTGAGTTCGGCCTGGAGTTGATGGAGGGAAAGCGGAGCCCGGCCCGGGGAGGATGGGGCGGGGGTGGGGGTGGGGGCTGTGGCTGGGAGGCCCTCCGAGGCCGGGCAGGAGGAGGAGGGGAGCGGGGCGCGCGGGGCCCGGGAGCCCGTCGGGGCCGGCCCCTCCTCCGCCGCGGCCCGGGCGCCCTGCGCCTGCAGACCCCGTGGGCCGCCGCCCCCGCCGCGGGGAGACCGATCTGCAGGCCGAAGCCGGAGAGGGAAGGAGAACGCGCGGCCACCGGGCCCCGCCCGCCCCGCGGGCCGCCCCGCTGGCCCAGGCCCAACCTTTGCCCCCCGGCGGGGCCGAGTCGAGGCCCCGGGGCCCCGTGCTGAAGCTCTCGGGCCCGGACGGCCCTTCGGCCCCGGCCCCGCGGGCGGCGCGAGGCGGGCGCCCCTCTGCCCACATCCGCCGGGGGCCGGTGGCCGCGCCGCGAGGACGCGCGGGGCTCCCTCAGCGCCCCCGCGCTCGGCTGCCCCCGTCCGTCGGCAGCTTCCATCTGCCCGCGGGCCTCCCCCGCCCGGGCGCGGTCAGCTCCCCGCGGCTGGGAGATGAGCGGGGGGTGGGAGGGGTCCCGGGAGAAGGAGAGCCGAGGAGGTGACGCTCCGACCCGGCTAGGCCATCCATCCTGGGGTCGCAGTCGCCCGTCAGTCACCGCGCGCCGGGCAGGAGCGGCGGCCTGGTGGGAGGAAGCCGGCCCAGGGCCTCCGGGAGAACTTTCCTCCTCACCCAGACAGCGCCGGCTGCTTGGGGGTTCGTATTTTCTTCCCACTTGAGTTCAGAAATCTTTCCCAGACAGTATTAGCAGCCCCAATCCCTCTCCCCCCCAAACTTTCACGGGCGATAGGGAGGTGATTTAAAAAAAAATTTTTTTTTTTAAACATAGGGATATTACAGAGAACTGCTGACCTGGGAAGCATCATAGCACATTGTCAAAGATCCATCACTTCATCACTTGCAAATAGCGTGATTTAAGGCAAGTTTCCTAATTTCTCTGAGCCTGATGTCATCATCGGGAAAATAGTAACAATGGTACTTACACTGTAGGGGTACCAGGAAGCGTAAATGAGCTAAAGCATTGAAAGTAATGTGCTTGGCACAACAGACATTTAATGAATAGTAGCTATAATTACAAGCTGGAAAACCTACATCGACTACCTCAGAGCCACCTGGGAGAATCCCTATGATGCTAGAGTTTCCAGTGAAGGCAGATCATAGCCATTTCTTCCCTTTGTCTGGAAAAACTGCAAGAAATGCACGTTATTTCTCAGAGACCTAAAAGTCTGATTAGCCTTTGGGTGTAGCCAAAGCTCAAACTGATTTCTTGAAGCTGAGTCTAGAATCTTGAAGTTTAATTCCAATAATTAAATTGTGGAATTATATTAAAATCTGTAATGTTTGATTTTGTCATCTCTAGTCTTCTTAATGACTTGAAAACTAATGTAGACGTCATCATATATGATAAAATTCCTCTGATGTAAAATAAACCCACTCAGATGTGCCGGAAAATGACAAATCACCTAGAAGGCAACTAAAACATTAAACTGAGTAGAGAATGGAAGGACCCACCTACATGTGTCAACGTAAGTGTAGAATAAGAAACTACTTTGAAGATTTAATGCCTGGCTAATGTTAATACCGTGCCAGATATAGTAGTAGCTGATAAATATATTTTTTTGAGTTAATGAATGGGCTGCTGAAATGACGAGAAGTATTTAGATAGAATATAATTCCCAGAGTTGGAATCTACGGGACTCTCCTGGGTGCATTTCTTCTCTTGTGACTGTCTAATGATCATCAGCTCATTTTGTCATATTACACATACTTCTCTGATTTCAAGGCCTTTCTCATTCAGATGTTGTGACCCCAGCACCACCACCTACCCCACAGTAACTCAGAGATAGGACCAGAAAACTTCTGCTAAGAGGAACATCTCCTGAAAAGGTAAATATAGAACTTAGAGAATAGGTGGAGCATGCATCCTTAAAGCAACTGTCTTTAAGGATGGATCCTCAACCACTGCAATCCCTTTACAATTATTACATTGTTACTTCTAGAAGAAGTATTTTGTATTCAGTTCCTTAACTCTATCTTCTCCTCCAGAATTTTCATTAAAAAAAAAAATGTCCTAGCTGACACACACACACAAAAGTGTACATGATTTAGTTTTCAGTTTAGGGAAGTGATTTTTAGTCAATTACTATATTTGCCCAGAAAGAGTTTAACACTTTTTGCTCAAAAAATTCTTTATTATACTCATAAATTCCTTTAGGTGGAGGTGGGAGGCACTTGTTTAGAAATTACCAAAAATGCCTGCTATATATCCATACACTCTCCTCTATGAACACAGAATTGCACCTATCCACACAAATGTTTATTTGTGGTAAATGCGTGTCCTAATAGTATTTTTATTTGCAAAGTAATGATTTGAGTTAAGCAGTGCATAGAAAGAAATGGATAGAAAATAAAGTGTGAAGTTGGACCCATGGCTTTCAAGAATGTGTCTTATCAGTTAATGTGTAGTGACTTTGGAATGTACTTTCTTGTATTCATTTTATTAAAAAGAATATATTTGTCTTATTAAATAAGTTTGCAAGCTTCAAAAAAAAGAGAATGTCTTATAATCAGGGAAACATTTGGTAGGAACTGTGACCATATTACTGTTTAATCATTTGCATATTGTAAAATTATTTGCATAGTGCTATGGCTAGGAGTTTCCAGAACTCTGCTTTTCCTGCATTTCAGCCACTGCTTTTAACATGACTGGAATAAAGAAATATGTAGTGTTTTTTCTTTCTAAATTGTTCCAGCATCCACATGTTTAGAAATACAAAAATATGTCCATGTGCATACTCAAAAAATAAAGAGAAATAAGAAAGAGCACTCTATGCTGACGGATAAGTTAATTTAAATTAGATTAAACTTTGCAGAGGGTGCTTCAAGGAGGTTTGGGTGGAGTCCAAGCCTTAGCATATCATTCAAGAAATGAAAGGCCTTGGGGCACTCCAAAAGGCATGTCCGCTCTAAATCAGCTTTAGTTCATTTCCAATAAAAAAATGTATGACTGAACTTGAAGGCTGGATGAAGAGGGGAGTCTTATTTCTACTCTGCAGATGCATCACAGTGAAATAAAGTAAGTGTGGAAATGCAGGTCCCTCAATTTTAGAGTTTCTCTAAAGGATTTATATATAACTGCTGAGCCAGTAGTCCTGTTCACCCACTTCGCCTCCAAGAAACTGACTTATTTGCCAATATGCTGGAAAGTATAGTAACTTTCTTTCCATTGGAAGTTAGTTATATCTAAAATGTATTAGCCCTCATGAAAGGCTTAGAAAATACATACTAGATGTTTTCAGCAAACTTCATGATGCTTGCCATTTTATGATTTTAGTGCAGGTCAAGAAGTTACTGGTTCTTCAATGTTGAAAGTACTTTTTTTTTTTCATTTTGATGAAGGCCAAAATCAGTGGAAAAATTAGCCGATTTGCTATAAAATTTAAAAACTTTAGCATACTTAGCTGAGCTAAACGAAGAATGAAATGAAATGCAAGGTTTATTTTTTGAAATTCAAGTTTTCAATGTCGTATTGTGGCAAAACCATTGTAAAAACATGCACATGGCAAATGTCATAATTTGTGGCACTTTTATTTTTCTAAGTCAGACATGACTTTGGGATAATGGACATTTTGGTTTGAATAATTACCTAAAACAGATAAAATATAGTAAAACAGAAGTACCACATTTATGGGATGATATAAACAAAGCTTGCGCACAAGACTAGAGGTTGACTGTAGTATTCCATCATTGCTTTTTATGAACAGCACAAATGGTTGAGAAAGACCTACTTTCTTTGGGGGTGCAGTCAGTCTTGCTTCCCTTGAGATGTGTACCCGAGGAAGATGGTAATGAGGATTAGGGGAGCCGAATGCTGTGCGTCTGTGGGTGTACTGTGGATTGTATTACCTGCAGGAGTGGAGGCAAAATACCCATAAAATAGCCTTTCAGATTCAGTTTGTCTCGAGTTACAGTGGAAATGCAGTGGTTTGGTGCAGCTGTATACCTGTTGGCTCTGGAGACTTAAACAGAATTGGGTTGGGCCAATCCTTGTGCAAAAAGGCTTGCAGGTGCTACCAGAGGTATTAGGATTTGTGGTTTCTGACATGAAATTCTGTGGGTGATTGCATGCCCTCCTGGGTAGAGTGGGTAAGAGGCCGGATGTCCAGAGCCTGATCTGTAGCTCCTCTTTCGTCCATCGGCCAGTCTATATTGTGAAGACGAATCGGATGCTGACTGTTATTTCTCATTCCAGCATTGGCCCCCTCTGACCCAGCACCCCAACTGGTTAAAAGCTGAAGTTACAGTCTCCCATCCGTCAAGAGAAGAGCGTTCTAACATGCTCTATTTCTTAGCCGAGAAACAAAACCTCAAGTGCTGACCGCACGATTTGCCTCACTACTCTTTAGTTTCCTTGGAGGTGGTATCCACGGTGCTAGAATCATGGCTGAAATTCAGGTTAAAAGCCTCCCTTATGCTCGTACATATTCCGGTCATGACTGGAAGTGGTATCTATTCTTCACTTCCTGTTCCAGGCTTTGGTGTGGTGTTTTTGTTTTTTTTGTTTTTTTTGTGGATGGCTGTTAAGCTGTTGACTCATTCTTGCTTCTGAAGTTGTTGTCTTCTAATGGTTAAAAAAGATTACCCATATTCCTCCCGAGGAAACGCTGAAGACTTTCTGTTTAGACATATTTGATTGAATCTTCTTAAGACTCAACAAACAAACAGAATGTCTAAAAACACTTTTTAATGGTAGAAAGATGTTAGAAAATTTCTAAATTTAAGAAAATTATTGAGATATGATAATACCTGTATGTATGCTGCATCTATTTGGGACTACCAGATTGGTAACTTTTTTCAGTAAGAAAAATCAGCGATTGGATTTTATAAAGTGTAATAATGGGTTATAGGATGAATGAAATATGAAATACTATCTCAGGCAAAGTGTATCCGCTTTGTCAAAAAAAAAAAAAAAAAAAGATTTTCTCTAGTAAATAAGACCAGCATTGAATTCCTAAAGTCCACAGTTTTTGGTAATTTGAAGTGAGATAACAATAATCTACTTATTTTCCCGGCAATTTGACTTACATAGTCATCTCTTAAAACTCTTTCTTCCTCTTTTCCTTATGTCTTACTCCTTCACATGTTGTCATAACCATTCCAGATTAATTTGGTGCATATGGCTTATCTTACTTTTGTAAACAGAAATAAACACTATCTTTATTGAATGATTGGTTCATTCATCAGTAGTAGGTAATTAATGAAAGCTACTGGGAGGTGACATTAGAGTTGGTAATAAAGACGGATAAAAAGAGTTGAGGCACCATTTTTCCTCCTTCCCTGATAAAGTTGTGCTTATAATTAGCCAACGATTTGAAAAAGGAAAAATGTAATGCTAGAAGAGATTAGATGATTGAGTTGAACATTTCTATGCTTATGCTGCCAGGTTGAGCCAATTGCTTTGCATATGGGAAGCAGACATGTCAGCACAGCAATCTCTGCTAACCGTCTGGCCGTTTGCTTTCACCAGAAATGAATCCAAATATCTAGATATGCTCTCAGTGTTACAATTAAATTAGAACGCTTTGCCTAAAATGAAATCTCAGAAAACGCAAAATTCATAGCCAAGTATGTACAAGCAATGATAATAAAAACAAGGTTTGAAACTAAACATTTCATGAGATGTCAGACTCAGTCTTGTCTTTGTGATGGAGACAAGAGAAGGGGTGCTGGAATGTACCTTCAGCCCTTGTTGGGACCTTAAGAATTTGGCAGTAGTTTAGAAACCACCATTGTGAAAGGCTTCTCCCCTTCTGGTAGCAGGATTTAAAGTGGTTGTGTCAGAAAGAATCTGCCCACAGCTGCTAGCTAATCCAGAGTTGAGGTCACACTTATTTATTTTTATTTTGCAATAATTTCAAACTTACAGGACAGTTGCAAAAATAATTCGAACTCACACAGAGAACTATAACATATCCCCTCCCCGATACCCAGATGTGCCAATTAAAAAATTTTGCCACCTTTGCACTTCCAAGTGCCTATCATCTGTCTGTCTGTCTGTCTATCTATCTTTTCTGGACTTTCTTAGATCTCCACCAGTATAACATATTACATTTGATTGTCATCATCTCTTTAGTTTCTCTCTCTCTCGTTTTTTTAATTGTGGAAACATATAAATCTTACCGTTCTAACTCCTCCCAAGCATATCTTTCAGTGGAACTAATCTCATTGTCAGTGTCGCAGTACCCTCCCCATTTTCCATTACTATAACTTTTTCTTCACTGCAACAGAAACCCTATACTCATTTTGCATTAATTCCTTATTGCCTCTTTCTCCTCACCCCTATGAATTTGCATATTTTCTGATATTTTCTTTGTGGGTACCATAGAACTTAATTTTTTTATTACTTTTTTTATTGTATAATGTAACATTCATACAAAGCAAAGAAATAAAAAAGCAATAGTTTTCAAAGCACAACAACACATGGAACTTAAATTTAACATCCTAAATCTACAACAATCTCGTTGGCTTTGATGCCAACTTAATGTCAATAGCGTACATAAACTATGTTCTTATACTACTTCACTCCCCGTTTTTATGTAGTTCTTGTCACAAATTATTTATTTATACATTATGTGTCCCAAACTATTGATTTATCATTGCATCTAATGCATTGGCCTTTTGTATCCCGTAGGAACTAAAAAATGGAGTTACAAATCAAAGATACAATAGTACTTGTATTTATATTTACCCATGTCATTATTTTTACCAGATAGCTTTATTCCATGTGGCTTCAGTCAATTGCCTAGTGTCCTCTATTTTCAACCTGTAGAACTGCCTTTAGAATTTCTTGTAAGGTCAGTCTAATGGTGACGAAGTCCCTCAGCTTTTGTTTATGTGGAAGTGTCTTAATTTCTGCCTCATTTTGAGTGATAGTTTTGCCAGATATAGAATTCTTAGTTGGCAATTTTTTGCTGTCAGCACTTTAAATATGTCTTCTTGCCCCCATGGTTTCTGATGAGAAACCGACACACTCTTATTAAGGTGCCCTTAAAAATGACACATTGCTTCTCTCTTGTGGCTTTCAGAATTCTATCCTTGGCATTTGGCATTTTGATTATAATATGTTGCATCATGGGTCTATTTGGATTTATCTTGTTTGTAGTTCATTAAGCATCTTGGATCTATATATTCATGTCTTTCATTAAATTTGGGAAGTTTTCAGCCATTACTTCTCTCTGAATGTTCTCTGTCCCTTTCTCTTTTTCTTCTCTGGCTGGAATTCCCACAGTATGTATATTGGTTTGTTTGATGGTGTTCCACAGTTTCCTCAATCTCTATTCACTTTTCTTCATTCTTTTTTCTTTCTGCTCCTCAGACTTAATTACTCTAATTGTCTTATTTTCGAGTTCATGGATTCTTTCTTCTGCCATCTCCAATCACAGGGAATTTTACATTTATTACTGCATTCTTCAGCTCTGGTTTCTTCTCCTAATTTCCTTCTCTCTATTGATAATCTCTTTGCATTCATCTGTCATTTTTCTCATCTCCTTTAGTTCTTTCTCCATGTGTTCATTTAGCTCTGAGCATATATAGGATCATTTTTAAAAGTCTTTGTCTGGGATGTCACAGGTCTGATCCTCCTCGTTGATGATTTCTAAAGTTTTAATTTTTACTTTCACTTGGACCATCAATTCCTATGTCTTTGTATGTTTTGTAATCTTTTGTTGAAACTTGGACATTTTGAAATTTTAATGTGTTATTGCTGGAATTTAGTCTCTGAGGCATCTATTCCTTAAGCTTATATCCAGCTAGTGTTATATTAGCTTTCCTTGAATGCCAGGAGCTAACAAAAGAAGAAGAAGAAGGAGGAAGAGGAGGAGGAGGAGGGGGAGGGGGAGAGAAGAAGGAAGAAAGAAGGAGACAGAAGAATGAAAAACAAAACCTTTTTTCAGTCTTTGCAGATTGACCTGTGGCAGTGCTGTCCTTCAGGATTTATCCATACAGTGAATTTGATGAGTTTGGAGAACAGCTTGGGGCCAAAGTTTAGAGGCGCCCGCCCCCATCCTTTTTGCACACGTTTCTTATCTTGGGTGTGGGTGTGTGGTCTTAGGAATCCCCTGTTTACACAGACACAAATATCCCCTCTTCTGTAGGAAAGAGTTCCTCATGGTCCTGGGCACAGCCCTGTGCATTCTATTGCCAGCAGCCCCTTGCCCCAGGTAGCATGATCTGACTGCTTTCCCGCAGCATTCTGTAGGGGAGCTTCCTGAGTCTCCTATACACAGGGCCAGTTCTGAGACAAGTCCTTCAACCAGACTGATGGGTCCGACAGACATGCTCCCAGCACGTGGCTGGGGTTACCCTGCCAGCTCCAGAACTGGGACCAGAGATCTGAACTGGGTATGCTGGCTGGACCGGTGCCAAGCCAATGGGGCGTTGGGGGGGGTGGGGCCAGCCTGGGCACCATGAGATCCTACCACTTTTAAGTAGACTTTTTCTTGATTTGGTGCTCACCGTTAGTACAGTCTTTTAACTGTTTTCTGGGACTTTTAGAAAGATGTTTCTGCCAGTTCTTGCTGATTGTTCACAGATTCTGTGTGGGGGACAGAGCCCTGAAGCCTAATACTCCACCATCTGCATCAGGGAGGCATTTTTAAGAGCTGATCATGAAATGTAAAGAAAACTCTTTAACAGTGAGTGGAGAATTATGGCTAAAAATGTTATTTATGAACAATCCACAAAATGGTTCTTGGGTCAAATGCAGCATTACCAGGGAGGATTTAGCCATTAATTCCAAATGCAACTGTATATGGGATAACGTAGCCAATCTCTCCTGAAAAGATTGTGCTGGTGGAAACTGAAAACTACTCTAGTAGCTGAGTGACCGCCCTGGAGACAGTTTGTTCCTGAGAAACAGGAACCACAATCACACGGAAAAGCATCATGCTAACAGCACATATCTTATAACAAAGGTGCGGGCTGGTTTCATTGAGTTCTTGTGATATATATCATCACTTGTGTTTGGGGGTAATAAATATATTTATTATAAAAATAAAAATAAACGGATCTTTGTCTTTAGGCTGTGACTACGGATCTCTGCTAAACATGGTTTTCATTAAGAAGCACAAAATAAAAATGTTGCCAAAGCACCCCAGGGAGGCGTTACATTGTGAATACTCATAAGGTAATGACAGAGATTTTTATCTAACTAGATTCAGTGAATTTATTGGTATTTGTGTATTAAACCAGGGAGACCAAATCTGATATAAACACTGGATTATCTTTTTGGAACAATTGTAGTTATATTAGTTAACAAGTATAAGCATGTGTATTAATTAAGATTATACTTAATTTTTCAATCCAAATACTTCCAAGTACCTAAAGCTGTGCTTATATAAAAGTAGCATCACTATTCTATTAAAGGGGGAAAAAAACGTTACTTCCAAACACAGTGAAACAACACTTTGAGAACACAGAAAGCAAAACACCTATTGGGCTGAATGCTATGATTTTTTTTTTTTGAATGCTTTGATTTTATAAATCGTTTGTAAATTTAAATTAGGCAGCTTTAGTCACCCTCTCCCCCCACCCCTTAGTATTATATAGGTCTGTTAACATGCACTAAAGTTTTTAAGACACCAGGATTCTATTTCTTGAGTTTCCCTTTATATTTTAAAATCAGAACCATCTCTTCATCAGAGTCTGCCAAGGAGTAGAGTACACCAGCAGAAAGTATTGCCAAAGTCAATTCATTAAGAGTGTAACTGGTACACAATAAACTCTTTTCTTATTGCAATTGTGTAACAATTGTTTGTCATCTTGTTTTAGAGTTCAGGGTAGCTAGAATGAAAAAAAAACAGTTGGGGTTCTAGATAACTCATGAGAATAGGCTGTTACCTACAGTAATACATAATTACAATCCTGTTTAGGCTCTTGGCAGAAGTATTCAGTTTTATTCTCACTTTTGATGTCCATTCAAAATCTATCCTTTAAAAAACAATTTCTGGTATTATTTCCTGTTCTAGTTTGCAAGCTGCCAGAATGCAATATACCAGAAACAGAATGGCTTTTAAAAAGGGAATTTAATAAGTTGCTAGTTTACAGTTCTGAGGCTGAGAAAATGCCCCAATTAAAACAAGTCTATAGAAATGTCCAATCAAAGGCATCCATCCAGGGAAAGATACCTTGGTTCAAGAAGGCCAATGAAGTTCAGGGTTTCTCTGTCAAATGAGAAGGCACAAGGCAAACACAGTCAGGGTTTCTCTCTTGGCTGGAAGAGCATGTGGCAAACACAGTGTCATCTGCTAGCTTTCTCTCCTAGCTTCCTGTTTCATGAAGCTCCCTGGGAGGCATTTTCCTTTTTCATCTCCAAAGGTCACTGGCTGGTGGACTCTGCTTCTCGTGGCTGTGTCTTTCTGCTCTGCTCTCTCTGAATCTCTCTCATTCTCCTAAATGTTTCCTCTTTCATAGGCCTCCAGAAACTTATCAAGACCCACCCAAATGGGTGGAGACACCCCTCCACCTAATCCAGTTTAACAACAACTCTCGATTAAATCACTTCTCCAGGGAAATGATCTAATTACAGTTTCAGACATACAATGCTGAATAGGGATTAGAAGAAATGGCTGCATTTTACAAAATGGGATTAGGATTAAAACATGGCTTTTCTAGGGTGCATACATCCTTTCAAACCAGCACATTTCCAAAAAGAGTAATTATGCTCTCACTAAACCCCTTCTAGCATTATTCAGGAAGAGTTTAGAGAATCAAGGATAAGTTTGGGTTTAACACATTAGTTAAATTCCAAAGGGGCAAGGATTTGGGCTAATATCCAAGCCAAGATTCATGGATTCTCAAATCGTCCCTACTTCCCATACAATCAGGACACGGAAACCTGGGGACTTTGTCTTGGTCAGCTTGAGAAGTGGCATTTCAATTCCCTTTTATTTTTTTCTCCCCTCCATCAAAACCTTGACCCCAGTGGTTTATAAACAATCTAGGCACATAATTTTTCTCTTCTGAATATTCAGGAGATATCTCTGGAGAGTGCTCAGGTTGTCAGATATTATTCTAATATTAGAGCCTGCCTGTCTTTGCTTAAGGTTCAGGTAAGAGATTCATAATGAGACCTGATTCACATGTGGGACATGGGGAGAGTCTAATGAGTCTTAAAGTTTCCAAAATCTTATTCTTGAACATTTCTTCCCTGCATTCCCCTGCTCCTATTTTCTGCTGAGACTCGTTTCTCCTTGTGTTCTTTCTTTTCTCCTTTATACTGCTCTCCAAGCTTCTTAGCTTGGTTGGCATTTGAGTGAATGTAAATAAAAGTGGAAGGTGGGTATCTATCATATGAGAGGATGTATTTTATTTATCTTGGCATGATCGGTGCCAGCTCAATGCCAAGTACTAATAGTGCTTAATAAGTGCCCTTTGAGTGGATAAAAGAATGATGTTCAGGAATAAAAGGGACAGCGAGTGACATCGGGAATACTTCTGTCACTCCCTGTCCAGCACAAGAGGGGGCAGACAGCCTGTGCTGGGAGGGAGTCTGGCAAGCCTGTAGGGGAAACCACGTAGCTCTAAGGAGTCTGCGATTGTAGGGCTTTTTACCTGGCAAAGCTGTTATATTTGGAGCTCATATATTTCAAAAATTTCACTTAAATTTGAAAAATGTTCATATATTTTGACAATTGGAAGAATAGGAGATGGTCGTTTCTGGAAAGTGGTTTTACCCAGAGAGACAAAGTTCTTAACAAACTTTGAGTCTATAGCACAGTTTCTCAAGTCTGATCTGTAGACCTCCCACGTCAAAATCCACTGGTGTGCTTCCTGCCCTTTAGACAGCACAAGTGGCCCTTCTGCAAACTAAAATTTGAAAATAACTCCTCCAATTAATAGTCTCATATATAGACCAAGCCAACATCATCATCACTTCTTACCTGGTTTCTCCAACAGTGCCCACGGCTGTCCTCCTTGTCTCCAGCAGCCAGAGTGAGTTTTGGGTCACGTCCCTTCTCTGTTTTAAGCCCTTCAATGACTTCCCATTGCACTTAGAATTAAATTTAAACTTCTTACCAGGGCCTACAAGGTCCTGCCTGATCTTATTTGCTAATCTTATCTCGTTTCAAGGTCTGCTAGTTTCCATACTTCAGTGCAATTAGCTTTCTTTCAGTATCTCAAACAAGCCGAAATCATTCACTCTTCAAGGGCTTTACACATGCAGTTTCCTCCAATTCTTATGACCGCCTCCTCTTAATTCTTTCTGCCTCAGCTTGAAGGCTCCCTTCTCAGAGAGGCCTTTTTTTCTAAGGCTTAAATATGGCAGTAAATAGTTTTGAGGTATTTTTGGCTACAAGTAGCAGAAAATCTCACCCTAAACCGGGTTAACGCAGTAGGGCGGACTCCAGTATGGCCCATCAGGGACCCTGCTCACTGCAGTCCATTTGGCTATACCACCCTCTGTGTGCTGATGCCATTTCCAGGCTGGTTGCAAGTTGGCTGCAGCCGTTCCAGGCATTGCCTCCAGTCACAGCTGCATTTAGAGGGAGAAGAAGGCTTCTTCCCGGAAGCTCTCAGGAGGAAGGGGCCTTTTTCAGAAGTGCACCCCCCAACCCTTGACTTTTCTTTTTGTCACTTTGGCCAGAATTAGGCCATCTGCTAATTTATAAACCAGTCACTGGTGGGGGCCGCAGGATAACTGTGATTAGCCTTGACTAGGCTAACCCCCTGCGGGTGGTCTGGTGAAACTGCAGACCCCTTTACAGAATAATATTTTAAACACCAACCACTGAGACCAAGTACTATCAAAATAAACGATAAAGACCTATAGTTATCAAAACTAACAAATTTGTGATCTAGTTATGTATATTATTTTTATTATTAGAGCCTAAAAATAATGAATAATAATTGGTCTAATAATAATTAGCCAATTTTGAAGTAGTGATGAGCCTAAATATTTTGAGATATCCACAACAACTGTAATGTGGTTTGAAAACATCTGTGGTTTCTATTGGCGACAAAACCACAGGTACTCTGAATATGACTTGCTTTGTGGCTGTTTTAGCTATCCTGAGCTGCTCAAGCAAATAGCACGCATGGGCTGGCTTAAACAATAGGGATTTATTAGCTCACAGTTTTGAGGCTAAGAGAAAGTCCAAACCAAGGTGTTCTCAAGATGATGCTTTATTCCCAAAGACTGGTGTTCTAGGGCTGGCTGCCAGCGATTCTCGGTTCCTGGCTCCTGTCATATGGCAATGCACATGGTAGCCTCTCCTGGCCTCTCAGTTCTCGTCCGGGTTCTGTTGAATTCCATCTCCTTGCTTCGTGTGGCTTTCTCTCCTCTGTCTGAATTTCATTCCGCTTATAAAAAAACTCCAGTAATGGGACTAAGACTCATCCTGACTGAATTGGGCCACCCTTAACTGATGTAACCTCGTCAGAAGTTCCTACTTACGATGGGTTCACACTCACGGGTTTAAGTTTAGGAACCTGTTTTTCTGGGGTACATACAACTTGAAACCACCGCAGTTACCTACAATAATAATTGAAGGAATTATTATAAACTCTAATCATAAATTATTATAGGTTAATTAAAATATTAATGTGATTTTTTCCCTCATATAATAAATGGACATCTTGAACTTAATGCTGGATTAAAAACTGCTTGTCTAAACTAATCACTTGAAGATTAAATCATATGATATGTTTAAAATGCTAAGCATAGGGACCAGAGCATAATAGGTGTTCAAGAAATGTTAGCTTAAAACACAGAAACACAAAGAAGTTTCAAAGTCTGTTTGAGTTTGCAACCTGCTGGAATGCAATATACCAGAAAATGAATGGCTTAATAAAGGGGAATTTATTAAGCTGTATGCGTACAGTCCTAAGGCCATGAAAATGTCCAAATTAAAGCAAGGCTATACTATAGAAATGTCCAGTCTAATACACCCAGGAAAAGCTACCTCCGTTCAAGAAGGTCAATGATGTTCAGGTTTCCTCTCTCAGCTGGAAAGGCACACAGGGAGATCTGCTAGCTTTCTCTTCCGCAGCTTTCCCAGGGCTCTGTCCGTTCTGTTGGCTCTATCGGTTCTGGTGGCTCCTGTGGCTTTAAAACTTTTTCCAAAATGGTTCCCTCTTAAAGGGCTCCAGTAAGTCACCCCAATTTAAATGGGTGGAGACACATCTCCATGGAAACCATCAAAAAGGTCCCACCAAGCAATATTGAATGAAGATGAAAGGACCTGGCTTTTCTGGAGTACATAATAGCTTCACACCAGCACAGTCAGAAACCCAGAATAATGGAATTTAAAATCAGCTCACGTTATCCTGATGAACGAGGAATGGGATTTCAGTGCAATATATGGATACCACTGCTCCAAAACAATTTCACATATGTATTCTAAGGCATTGAGAGGAATTGCAGATGAGTTAAAGTAACTTGGTGGGTGGACTAGAACCTTATCAAAAAGTGTTCAAAATTACTCCGAGCGTATTGAGGTTATCATCCAGAGAATGTATTCCTTAATGCCACGGCTCGGTCCATCAGTCATTGTGACTTATATGCTTGGACTGCAGCTCACTCTCGGTCATATTGCTGATACTGGATAAACCAGGAGAAAGATTTGGCTCTGCGTTCTGTAGTGTGGTCAGCTTGGCTCAAGGCTGGGCGGTCCTGGCTTGTACCAGTTGTGGCTCTCCATTAAATTATAGTTCTTTACCCTCCTCCTTTGAGAAGCTTATAAGTTTATGACCATTAAGAGAGATTTTGGCCAGGCAGATAAAAGGGCAACTTGACCTACAAGATGGGGGCAGGGTGCGGCAGTGGGGAGGCATTTGCTCTGTCCATGTGTGTCTTTCTGTCTGGAAGGGGAAACTTAAAGGGATGGCTTTCTGTTGTTTGATGACCATTCCTGCAGGTTCTCCCCATAAAAGGACTTTCCATATTTCTAGAAGTGTTATTTTATTTTTCGGAATTGCCCTGGTTTAGTTATTGGGAGGCTTTGCCTCATATTGGTCAAGTACACAAGTTTTGGAGTCAGACAGACCTGGGTTCAAATTATGACTCTGCCATGAGCTTTGGGTGTGATTCTAAGCAAATAACCTCTATAATGATAATAATAATAATTGCAGAATTAGCAATCACAATTTCAAGCCCAAGAATTAGTTTTTGACTATTCTTCTCAGCTTATGTAGGTTATATAACCTGCCTCTCAGCTTTGTTTTCCTTTCCTGCAAAAACAGAGATCATTGTGCCGCCTACCTCATAGGGTTTCTGTAAAATATAAAGTACTGTATGTTGCCGGTTTTCACCACGTGGGATGTATAACAAGGGATCAATACTTGGCAGTGTTAGCTATTATTGGTATGCTTAGTCTTATACAGCCAGTAAGACTTTACTGTCCTCTATTTACTTCAGTAAAATAATAGGACAGTTGATTTTGTTTGTCAAGGAGGATATGATGTGGAGTAGTAATGATAATTAGTACCTGTGACTCAAGGACTAATAGGTTCTAAGCATAGTCTATCATAACTCGTGATGGCTCCATTGTTCTTGCAAAATACGGATTATTATAACTATAATATTTTCATATTAAGAAATTCTTTAACAAGGACTGACTTTTTCTCTTTCATTTTTCTCTGTCCAACTTGTTCTTATTCGAAATGGTTTTAGCTTGCTTTTTAATTGTATTTATTTATTTATATATATATTTAAATACAATAAAACACCAAATAAACACAAACATTCCTATTTTGATCATTCCGTTCTACATATATAATCAGTAATTCACAATATCATCACATAGTTGCATTTTATTATCATGATTATTTCTTAGAACATTTGCATCAACTCAAAAAAAGAAATAAAAATACAACAGAAAAAGAAATAAAATGAAAACAGAGAAAAACAAAAAATAGACATACCATATCCCTTATCTATCCCTTTCATTGATCACTAGCATTTCAGACTAAATTTATTTTAACATTTGTTCCCCCTATTATTTATTTTTATTCCATATGTTCTACTCGTCTGTTGACAAGGTAGATAAAAGGAGCATCAGACACAAGGTTTTCACAATCACAGTCTCATTGTGAAAGCTATATCATTATACAATCATCAACATAGCTTGCTTTTTAAATATTCAATACAATATGTGAGTTCTTAATCTCATGCTGAATATTGCCAAATCAGAAATACTTAGGCCAAACACTGTTGCCCACAAAGCCTTATTTTCAGTTTGGAATTTCCCTACTCTTGGATTATTTTATGCCAAAAAAAAGTGGCATAAATGAGCTGGTTTCTTACAACCATTATCAAAGCTTCATTTAGGAAGATGCCAGGAATGGAATCCATGTTTTTATTGTTGTTGTTTGTTTGTTTGTTTTTTTCCCATGGTATTTTACTAGGACACGTTGCCTACTATTTACTGAGCTTAAGGAACCAATTTTGTGTGTGTGTTTTGACAAAGGTTTCCCAGGCAAGTGAACCCGCTCCGGGAGAGGAGCCTGGGATGTGAGTGCCATCTACTGGATTCCGCAGGCAAAAAGCCTTCCTGTAGCTAGTCCAAGAACAGCGAATCACTTGGCAGTTTTTAAAGGGAGATTGTCCAAATAACACCCCTTTGATTTTAGGTCATAAGGACAGCTGTAGTGCCGAATGAGTAACGTGATCTTGGGCTAAATGTGCAGATTTATAAGAAAAACATACTCAGGAAACAAACTCAATGCAAAAATATTCCACTGGCCAATTGTTTATAAGCTTGCCAGTACCAAGAGTATAGTAAATAGTCTTCTGTTTATATTATGAGCTCACTGAGTTTAATACATCGGTGACATAGGCAGTTGGTGGGTGGCTTTTTACCTTAGGGAGCCCTGTACCTATATCTCACAGAAGGGAAGGAAATTAGGGGCCCCTTGGTTGTGACTATATATTGGCTTCCATGCCAAATGTGCAACCTTGTCCTGGATTTTGGTTTTGGGGTCACAGTCCCTGTTTAGGGGTTAGAGCAGAAGTGCCCCATCCACATCACTTCAACCTAACGGGCTCTGTGGAGATAACTTCACATGGTATATGGGGTAATTCAGTCAACTGGGACTCACTGCAGCATCCAGGCAATTTATAATTCCTATTGAGGGCAAAAAAGGTAGAAATAGCTCTTTGGGGATATAGATATATATCTTGGTCTTTTAAGAGCTTCAAGAATTTTCTTCCAGGCAGACTCTTGGGCAGGACATGAAAATTGCAGAGCTCTGTCCATATTCTAGCTACTTGGGCTATGTGGAGGGAAAGAGATCCTAGGAAAGGAACCTCACCTAAGCTTCTCCTTGTGTCATTCTTGACCACTTTTGTAAAAGTTTTAGTTTTTGGAATTGGCCCCTTGGTTACAGCTCACCCAAGGATTGTCTTTAACATACTATTAAAATGATACCAGTTTTCTGCTTTCAGGATTTAATAGAAACTGGTGGATGTCTCTCTCCTGCTCTGGTTCTTTCTTCCCATCACTGAAAAAAGATTCATGCATAATTCACAAAAGAGGCTGTTGGACTAAAGCAATCATTCTCTTTCATTTTTCAGGGTTGGTTAATGGCTAAGTTTCTAAACCTCAAAAATAAGATTCTGATTTGGAAGGCGCTCAAGGACTCGAAGGCTTTTTGTTTTTGATTCTGATTATGCCAGTTCACCCTGATAGTTCAAGGAAGTTCAACTTCATTGTTCTATGGGGAAAGGATGGGTGCAATTTCCCCAAAGATTTCTAGTTGATAATAGCCTATATTGTGTGAGACCACACTGTATTTGGCACTCTTGCCTTTATTGATATCAATGACAAGCCAGAATAGATCATGGAAATGCTACTTCTCACATCTTACAATGGTACAATCTGCTTATGAGAGTGAGGTTTTCTGTCCTTACTCATGATTGCCTGTTCAGAATCTTGGCTTCGCTCTACATGTACTTCCTGATTTGAACTAGGTTTGGAGGCTGTGTGACCCTGCCTTTGAGCAATTAACTTAACCTCGATAATAATAATATAATAATAATAATAATAATAACAATAATAGCAGCAGTGGTAACAATCATAATTTCAACCCTAAGGATTAAAGAATTAATTTTTAACTATTATTCTCAGCTACTCTTCATCCAGAGTAAATCCCTATTTATTATTGGTCTCTTGGATCTCTCAGGAAGCTATGCCCATTCTCTGTTTCTGGTGCTTCTAATCTGTATCAGCAGTGATTAATTCTTGGCTCTCCTTCCTCAAGTTCCTCTACCCCGTGATACCCAACTCCCAACAAAGTTTTTTCTTTTACAGTGTCTTTCAAATTCCTCGAGCTGTTGTTAGATTAGTTTAATAATGGTCATGTGTAGATTGGCGTCGGATTTGTAGAATCTTCTTGCTTTTACACTGAATGGCTTTTAGTGATAGGTTTTACTCTTTTATCCTCAGGCCCTCAAAGAATGTTGCTGGGCAAAAAATTGGTTCTGATCCCATGTGGAACAGAAGACAAATAACCTAGCGACACAGGCAGACGCTGTAGAACTCACCAGGTTTTGCAAAAAGAACTTGAAACAAGACAGGGATGGAAGTGAAAGTCTCCGTGGGTTCTTAGTGTTTCATCACAAAGTTCTGTGGTAAAACCAGGGCGAAACCGCAAGCTTCAATGCTGGCCAGAGCAGCCCTGGAAGAACGATTCATTTCAAGGTTAGCCAAGGTCAGGCGGAAACTTGGCTTGTTTTATTCATATGCTCAAACCCCAGACCTATTGAGTTTTGCATGGTTTGGGGTTTCCAAAACAGAAAGCATTTTGGGGCCTAGTCCAAAGCTGAGGCCTGGGGACTAAGGTTAAGGGAAATTTGTGCTGTCTTGGTTTGTAATTTAACAATGTGAAAGTGAGGGATTTTATCTCTAGAGTGACTCGTTGAACCTTATTTACTTAAGCTGTTCTTTGGAAGTTTGTAAGAATAAAGCATGTCGTTTCTCTCTCTCAGTCTCTCTACCTTATAGGAAGGCCAGAGTCTCCAGATATTTCTAGAAGCCACGGGAAAATTTATTTCCTGAAGAATTGCATGGCTGAACTTATATCACCCTCATAGACTATCGTCACATTCTCTGGCTCAGTATTTGGGTAACTCTCTCGGGGTAAAGTTAGCAAGGTTGCCTAGTCTGAAAGGATTGGAGCCAGCCCAGTAGTCTGAAAAGAAATCGTGTTGCTTTTTCAGAGTAAGATTTTGGAGAAAATAGAAATAGTCAAGCTCAAGAGATTAGGTTGTGTCCCACAATGTGCTGTGGGAAATGTGACTCACGAAAGACTCGCTGCCTACGACTGGACTTGTAGGCAGTCCAATCCCTGCTTAGGGAATCATTGGTATTTTACCAGGTCTAAGTCTTCTAGGAGGTGGCAAAATCCATCGTCGGTTATGTATGATTTCAGCTGCAAATTACGGAAAACTCTCCTAGAAAGTTTCAGTCTTACATGGGGTTATTTGTTTTCTTAACAGGAATTCTGAGGTTCGCAAGGAGGCTCGTCAGTGCCATCAGGAACCTGGACTTTTTTTCCTCCTTTCTACTCTACTGCTGCCCTTGTCTTGTTACCTTAGCGTCTTGAGATGGCTGCTAGAGCTCCAGCCCTTACGTCCGATTCCAGACAGGGAAAAGGACAAAAGAGCTAAAGGGCAAAGGCTGAAGGGCAAAATGGTAAAAGATCAATTTTATTAAGAAAGCAAGAACTATCCGGAAGACTCAGCCAGCAGATATCACGTCTGTTGTAACAGCCAGAGCTGTGGCACACAGCCATCTTAGGAGAAGGCGGTTAAAAAAGAAGAGCACTGTGGCTGCCGCGTGAGTGACGCTGTCTCAGCCAGACAAGCGGTCAACAATACAGCAGGTGTGATATGCTCATGCTAAGCAGGTATCCTCCATGACCCAGTCCCATGGCATGGCCAGAGGAAAGCATTACACCTAATCTTTAGGAGACACTTAAAAAAAAAAAGGTTCTCTGTCTGAGAGGTCCAGTGGATGCAGTATCAGATAATCACAGTGCGATTGTGTAACTTACAAAGGATTGGACATGAAGCGATGAAACCATAGTGTTGTGAGCTACTGTTGACAGAGTCCTCAGAATAAACAAACCAGCTACAACCCATGCCTTTCAAGGTTCCGTCTTAAGAATTCCTTCCTTCCTCTCTCTCTTTCTCACTCCTTCCCTCTTTCCCTTCCTCTCTTTCACTTTCTCCTCACCTTTCTTCCATTCTTCTTTTTACGTTTTTATCATAAAATTTTTCAGCATATAGCAAAATATGTATGCAGGTATACCAAATATGTATACAGGTATACCAAATATGTATGCAGGTATACCAAATATGTATACAGGTATACCAAATAAATATGTATACAGGTATACCAAATATGTATGCAGGTATACCAAGTAAATATGTATGCAGGTATACCAAATATGTATGCAGGTATGCCAAATACATATACAGGTATACCAAATATGTATACAGGTATACCAAATACGTATACAGGTATACCAAATATGTATACAGGTATACCAAATAAATATGTATACGGGTATACCAAGTATGTATACAGGTATACCAAATATGTATGCAGGTATACAAAAATATAGCAAAATTGTATACGGTTTTACAATACCTGTATACCTTCCACTAAATTCAATAAATTATAAACAACCATTTGCCTTATTTTATTTGAAGTTATTCTTACCTTTTTCTTTCCTTTGTTGGTTATGAAAAAATTTTAACTTAGAGAAAAGCTAGTAAAATGACAAACACCCATGTACCGACCTCCTAGAATTAAAAATGAAAATTTAAGAGTATCTGCGGATTTTTTAAAAATAATTTTTAAATTAAAAAAAAATATGACAAGAAAGAAACACATTCTTAACATATGATCATTCCGTTCTACATATATAATCAGTCATTCACAATATCATCACATAGTTGCATATTCATCATCATGATCATTTCTTAGAACATTTTATCTGCAGATTTTCAAAAGAGGAAAACAAATCTTAATCTTCAAGAGAACAAGTATTGGAGGGGCAGTAAGGGTGTAAGTAAACTCCTTCAAAGAAGGGTTGTTCTGGGAATTAAAGCAAAGTACTCCAAATGGAGAAAGAGAAGGGCTGGTTGGATTTGTAGGGATGATAAAATCCTGAGAATGAAGTCACATGAAATAGGTAAGATAAAGCAAGATGAATTTGTCACAGGCGCTCTTTCATGCCTACCTCACGGAAATACCTGCCATTTCTTTTCTTGCTGTTGCCAGAGCTCCTGAAATACCGTTCAGCCAAGAAGTCCAGTTCTCGCTGCTAGGCACTGCGGACTGCCAGTCCCAGACAGCCCTGGAGACAAGGTACTTCACCCCTTGGAGGCGCTGTTTCTCCCTCCTCCATCAGAAGAACTATGAGCACTGCCCCATATATCCCAGAGTACCTTGGGCAGTGATTGAAGAAGTATATACAAAATTCCCTTGGGAAACTGAAGAGAGAAGAGGAAATATTCAACTTCCCATTTGGAGAATTCCTGATATTCTTGCAAGCCATGGGGACAACCAAATCAAAATCTTGGGGTTTGCCCCTGTGAAATTGATTCCTGCAAAGGGTAGGCTAAGGCTGCTTAAAATTATACCTAAGAGTCACCCCTAGAGACCCTCTTTTGTTGCTCAGCTGTGGCCTCTCTTTCTCAGCCCACTCAGCAGGTGGACTCGCTGCCTTCCACCCTACGTGGGACATGACTCCCAGGGGTGTAAATCTCCCTGGCAATGTGGGACAGAACTCTCAGGATTTGCTGGGACTTGGCATCATGAGATTGAGAAAGCCTTCTTGACCAAAAGGTGGAAGAGAGAAATGAGACAAAATAAAATTTTAGTGCCCAAGAGCTTTCAAGCAAAGTTGAGAGGTTATCTTGGAGATTATTCTTAGGCATTATATAGATACCCCCTTTTCAGTTTATGGTGTATTGGAGTGGCTGAAGGGAAGTACCTGAAATTGTTGAGCTGTGTTCCAGTAGCCTAGATTCTTGAAGATGACTATATAATGTCATAGCTTTAACAATGTGACCACATGATTGTGAAACCTTGTGGGTGACGCTCCCTTTATGCAGCATACGGACAGATGAATAAAACATATGGACAAAAATAAATAAATAATAGGGGCATGAGGGATAAAATAAATTGGGTAGATTGAAATACTAGCGGTCAGTGACGAGAAGGGGTAAGGGGGTTGGGATATATGAGTTTTTTCTTTTTATTTCTTTTTCTGGAGTTATGAAAATGTTCTAAAAATGATCATGGTGATGAATGCACAATGTGATGATACTGTAGAGCCACTGATTGTACACCATGTATGAAATGTATGTGTGTGAAGATTGTCAATAAAAATATTAAAAAAAAAAAGAAGGAACTATGAGCAGACCAAGAGCTGTGAGGGAGCCGAACTGTGGTCAGTGGTGTCCAGGCCCATCAGATTCCAGCCAAAACAAGTTCCTATCAAGTGATTTATGGTGGTAAAGAAAACAGTGGGGTTGACTGAGAGTCAAGGGCGAAAAGTGAATGAGGAGCTCAAGCTCAACAGCCAGCCACCTTGAGGTAGGAGAGGATTAAAGCATAGGTGCCAAAGATGTGCACTGTTTTTATCTGCCCATCTCCTTGGCTCCTCAGATTGCTGGGCGATTTGATCACCAAATTTATCCCAACCACACCTTGATAAGCAAGGCAGACAGACCTAGCGTTGAGAATTTGGATGTACGTCCCTTTCTAAAACACCATTTGCTACATAAGGTTTTCAGTCTGCTTGAAGGAAAAGCAAATTTGTTCTGTTTTCCTTCTTCTTGAATTTTCCTTTGCCACACTCTTGTTTTTCCCTAGTTGTCCGGCTGTGTTTGCTTTTGCTACTGCTGCTCTCGTCCAATCCCCACTCTCCCAGGCAGCATGTTTATACACTGCAAGGTGAAAGGGGCAAATAAAGGTTTTCTCACTGACACTGGCTCCCTCTGCTTTCTCTTTGGGGTCAATATACTGCTTCTTTTACTATTCTATTTCTCTTAGACTTTCCAAGTGTCCCTTCCTTTTAATGAGGTAAACCTAAATTTGGAACTCTATTTATGAGAAAGCGCTTTCAAAAGCAAAACTCAGGAGGTATGCTTGCCAGAAAGGTTAGCCAGCAAACACCCAGCTCTTGTACAATGCCTTACGTTCTCTAAGGAATACGACTCCATTAAACAGACTTTGTTGCCGGAGGGTTTTTAATTTTTTCCTCTTTCAGGCTAAGAAGGATGTCTAAAGTGTTTATTATTCACCTAAACTGAGAGCAAGTGAGTGTCCTTATCATTCAAAAACAAATACACCTGCCTGGCAGCAGGAACCCTGCCTGGCTTTCTGAACCAGGAAAATCAACACTGTATTCAGAGCCCAGCCAGTAAATTGGAAGGGCCTGTAAGATCATGTTGGAGAAAGGGTTCTTTGATGAAAGATCAAAATTTCCAGAGGCTCAAGAATTCCCATTGGAAGATCCAGATTGGTAATCATTTTGTCTACACAGGGTTTGTAGTGAAGTAGTAATCATTTACGCATCCTATACTACTAAACGCGGACTGTAAGAACTCTGATGGTTGGGAGCCCATTGAAAAGTTAGCATGGGGAAAACCTAAGGGACAAAGGAAAACCAATATCCTGTGCTTAGCACTTCCTTTTTTCTTTTTTCTCTTAGAAAGGCTGGAGCTTAGCACTTCTTTCTGATACCCCCTAAGGACTCAAGCTCTTCACTACTTTCCTTTTGGTTGACAAAGAAGCTAGTTTGGTTCTGAAACTTGGTCCTCATTTCCTCCTATCTTCAGAAGCATCCTGATATCCCCCCCACCCCCCCAGTGCACAAGATGACAAGACCTAGTGTTCACTCAGTTATTCCACTAATCGTTGAGGGCCTGTGACGTTTAAGGCACTGTACTTTTATGGACACAATAAAGGTGTGGTTTGAGATCCCCGCTCTCTAGGGACTTATGATCTAATGGGATATAAGACGAAACACGCACACTGGGGCTACATATCCATTGCTCTCACTCTGCCGCTGCCAGCTGCAACAACACGTTTGTGCTGGAGGTTGTCTCAGTTACCTGCTGCCCCTAGCTCTTTCCCCTCGTATTTTAGGCATTCTCGGATTGGTCCTAAGGAAACATTTTTTTTGACAACTTTAGAGTCATCTGGACAAGTTGGAACGTGTTATTTCCTTTTACCTCAGCTAATTGGATATGGGGGGATGGACTCTCCAGGTGGGAGAAATTCCTAGGTCTGTAAAAGGGGGCATTGGGTGGTGTGAGAAGGATCATGTTTTTGAAGGAATAAAAGTATTCAGGATCCATTTAAAGAAATTATCACAAAATTAAGGAATCATTGAACATATGGTTATTATTATTAATGAATATAATCAAGCAAAGTTAGAAGTCACATCGCCACATTTTCAAACCTAAGGTAGCCTGCAACAAAGCATGAATTTTGAAATTAGCAGAGCTGTGTCCAAATTCTGCTCCACCATTTTCTATCCCTAGAACCCTGTGCAAATTACTTAAGCTTCTATTTTCACCTCTACAAAACAGAGATAGCAATATCCACTTTTCAGAGTGATGTGAAGCTTGAGGCAACGCATGTAAAAACTCTCAGACCCAGCCCCAAGTGCTAATTCTGTCCTTGTCTCTCCCTCCTTTTTTTTTTTGGAGGATTATGTCTGTATTTTATTTTAGTTCTCTCTTCTCCCCTGTTCTTGGCTTCCCTCATTGTTTTTGTTCTTATTTTTTCTGGCTGGTCTTCTCTCTTTGGTTTCCCTCTTTCTCCTCTCTGTGGATGTTTGTTTTGCCTATGTTTATTTTTCCATCATGAACTTTCCTTGAGTTCCTTTCTCATTTGCCTTTTTGCAGGCGCCTTTTGTTTTACCTGGGGCTCTAGCCCTTTGCACATTGATGTCAACACTGCTGATTTTGGACTTTGTTAGGGAAAGGGGTGGGGGTGGGAGATGTGGGAAGATGGCTCTTAAGGGGCCCAGAGAAAGCTTATTGAGAGTTTGAAGTGGCTGGTTGCGTGGGTATACATATTTTGCAAACATGCATGTCAAGTTCCTGGCCAGAAGTCTGACACTTCCCCACAGGTCCTCAGGACTTTTGAATCTGCCCTGATTTCACTCTCTTTCTTTTTCTTGCCGGTTTCTCTACCCAGTGGCCTTGGAGCCCAGCTCCCCCCTCCCTAACTTCCTGCTGTCTTACTTTCTCTAAAACATGTTTTACCTATTACTACTCTTCTCTAACATGTCACTTATGTGGAACACTGTGATAGTTAGATTCAGTTGTCAACTTGGCCAGGTGAGCATACCTAGTCTTGTTGCTGCGGACATAAGCCAATGGTACGTGAACCTCATCTGTTGCTAATTACATCTGCAGTCAGCCAGGAGGCGTGTATGCTGCAATGAGTGACATTTGACTTAATTGGCTGGTGCTTAAATGAGAGAACGCAATGTAGCACAGCTAAGCAGCTCAGCATTCCTCATCTCAGCACTAGCAGCTCAGCCCAGGCCTTTGAAGATGCAGAAAGAAGTCACCCCGGGGAAAGTTGTTGGAACCCAGGGGCCTGGAGAGAAGACCAGCAGAGACCACCTTGTGCCTTCCACATAAGAAAGAGTCTCAGTGGAAAGTTAGCTGCCTTTCCTCTGAAGAACCAACAAAATAAATCCCCTTTTATTAAAAGCCAATCCGTCTCTGGTGTGTTGCATTCCAGCAGCTAGCAAACTAGAACAGATTTGGTACCGGAGAGTGGGGTGCTGCTGCGGTTTGCAAATGCCAGATATGTTTGAACGGTGTTTTGGATGGCTAAGGGGAAGATTTTGGAGGAACCGTGAAGAGAATGATGGAGAAGTCCTGGAGGGCTTGAAGGGACTGTTGGTGTAAATGGAACCACTGCCAATCTTGACAAAGGAGGACACAAAAGGGAGAGACTGGAGTTTGCAGAGTGAGAACCATGGAAGTTTGGGTCTGAAGCCAAGAAACCTCGGCCAGGAGAGTGGACCCACCTGTATGCATGGAGAGGGTGAGTTTACCCTGAAGGGCGAGGATGAGTCTCCCCTCTCATTGCAGTGGAAGAGTTGTGCAGCCTCGGGCCTTGGTAGCACGCTCCTTGGGGGACTGGGAGAGCCTGGCTGCCACCATGTGGAGGGGTTGAGCGTGTGCCCCAGAAATGGCAGAGAGCCCAGGGGTGGCTCTGATGCCTGAAGAGAGTGGAGCCCAGAGGTGGTCTCCTCGATGTTCCCCGAGGTTGATTTGGAAAGAGGCCGGCCACTGCATAGGCCCTTGGAAGGGGTGGGACTGCCACTTTCTACAGCCGAAGGATAAATGACTTTCAGACTTGGAAATCCAATGGTGTTTGCCTGCAGATCTTCCTTCCAATTTCTCCCTATGGAAATGACAATCTATATCCTGTGAATATCCTCCTTTGCATCTTGGCACTAGACAACTTGTTTTGAGATTCACAGGTCCACAGCAAGAACAGAATTTTTTGCATCTGTTTAAGGTGATGCTTGAAGTTGCCAAGTTGACAAGGGGTGGACATGTGATAGTTAGATTCAGTTGTCAACTTGGCCAGGTGAGCATACCTAGTCTTGTTGCTGCGGACATAAGCCAATGGTACGTGAACCTCATCTGTTGCTAATTACATCTGCAGTCAGCCAGGAGGCGTGTATGCTGCAATGAGTGACATTTGACTTAATTGGCTGGTGCTTAAATGAGAGAACGCAATGTAGCACAGCTAAGCAGCTCAGCATTCCTCATCTCAGCACTAGCAGCTCAGCCCAGGCCTTTGGAGATGCAGAAAGAAGTCACCCCGGGGAAAGTTGTTGGAACCCAGGGGCCTGGAGAGAAGACCAGCAGAGACCACCTTGTGCCTTCCACATAAGAAAGAGTCTCAGTGGAAAGTTAGCTGCCTTTCCTCTGAAGAACCAACAAAATAAATCCCCTTTTATTAAAAGCCAATCCGTCTCTGGTGTGTTGCATTCCAGCAGCTAGCAAACTAGAACAAACACCCATTTGGAAGGGGAGTTTTTATTTAAGAAGGGAAAGGAATTATTGATAATAGCAATAAGAAAAATGGTTGCATATGAAGTGCCAATGCTTATACAAGGCCAAAGTTTTATTGTATTTTTTCTTCATACAAGGTCAAAACATGACATCAGGAACTCACGACGTTGGTCCATTGGGCATAGATTCCTAATGGAATCCATAAAATCAAAAGGATGGAAACAAGCTAAGGGAGTGGTGGGTATTATAGGAAGAAGTCAGGGTGTATTGATTGTATTTTAATTTTCACAAACATTTATTCATTATGTACGCTAGGCCAAGCAGTGTGCTAGGCTTTAAGTATAATTTGGTGAACAATATACAAAAAAGCTGTCTTTAAATACCTTTGATGCTTTTTGTTGTGCTCTAAAGAGTTAGGCTCTCCCTGTAATTCACATCTTGTTTTTAATTTTAGACCTACTTTTCTATCTTGATAGACACCATGGAAGGGAACGTGGGATTTGAGTGTTTTGTGGTGCTTGTGGGCAATAGTTGGTGACATACCGCAATTATTCATCAATGTCCTTAAATGCTTTTATTATGGAAATTTTAAACAAATATATAGAGTAGCAGACTGACTATTTATTACCCATCACTCAGTTTCCAGTAATTATCAATGCTTTGCCAATCTTGTTATCTCTCTTCTTCCTCCACTTTTTTTTTCCTGAAATATCTAAACGCAAATTCCAGACATCATGTTTTGTTACTTTTATTTCAGCATGAATTTCAGATAGGTAAAGACTTTTTTTTTTACATGCTATTATCACATGTAACAAAATGAATAATAATTACATATTATCATTGAATACTCAGTCCCTAATCAAGTTTCCCTGAGTATCTCAAAGATGCCTTTTTATAGGTGGCTGGTGTGAATCAGGATCAAAGAAAAGCTCACACATTACTTTTGGTTCTTCTGTCTCTTAAATCTCTTATTCTATAACAACAGTCCTGGCAACGCAAACACCATCACTAGTGGTAGGTAGGATATTGATAGCCCCTCACATAGTAGAGAGGTGCACATTTTTTTTTTTTTTTTTTTTTTTTTTTTTTTTTTTACATGTACAATCAGTAATTCTTAATAACATCACATAGTTGCATATTCATCATTTCTTAGTACATTTGCATCGATTTAGAAAAAGAAATAAAAAGACAACAGAATAAGAATTAAAACAATAATAGAAAGAAAAAAAAAACAAAAAAAACAAAAACAAAAAACCTATACCTCACATGCAGCTTCATTCAGTGTTTTAACATAATTGCATTACAATTGGGTAGTATTGTGCTGTCCATTTCTGAGTTTTTATATCCAGTCCCGTTGTACAGTCTGTATCCCTTCATCTCCAATTATCCCTTCTCTTTTTTTTTTTTTTAATTAACAGAAAAAAAGAAATTAACCCAACATTTAGAGATCATACCATTCTACACATGCAATCATTAATTCTTAACATCATCACATAGCTGCATGATCATCATTTCTTAGTACATTTGCATTGGTTTAGAAGAACTAGCAACATAACCGAAAAAGATATAGAATGTTAATATAGAGAAAAAAATAAAAGTAATAATAGTAAAATCAAAACAAAACAACACAAAACAAAACAAAAACCTATAGCTCAGATGCAGCTTCATTCAGTGTTTTAACATGATTACTTTACAATTAGGTATTATTGTGCTGTCCATTTTTGAGTTTTTGTATCTAGTCCTGTTGCACAGTCTGTATCCCTTCAGCTTCAATTACCCATTGTCTTACCCTGTTTCTAACTCCTGCTGAACTCTGTTACCAATGACATATTTCAAGTTTATTCTCGAATGTCCGTTCACATCAGTGGGACCATACAGTATTTGTCCTTTAGTTTTTGGCTGGATTCACTCAGCATAATATTCTCTAGGTCCATCCATGTTATTACATGGTTCATAAGTTTATCTTGTCTTAAAGCTGCATAATATTCCATCGTATGTATATACCACAGTTTGTTTAGCCACTCTTCTGTTGATGGAGATTTTGGCTGTTTCCATCTCTTTGCAATTGTAAATAATGCTGCTATAAACATTGGTGTGCAAATGTCCGTTTGTGTCTTTGCCCTTAAGTCCTTTGAGTAGATACCTAGCAATGGTATTGCTGGGTCGTATGGCAATTCTATATTCAGCTTTTTGAGGAACCGCCAAACTGCCTTCCACAGTGGTTGCACCCTTTGACATTCCCACCAACAGTGGATAAGTGTGCCTCTTTCTCCGCATCCTCTCCAGCACTTGTCATTTTCTGTTTTGTTGATAATGGCCATTCTGGTGGGTGTGAGATGATATCTCATTGTGGTTTTGATTTGCATTTCTCTAATGGCCAGGGACATTGAGCATCTCTTCATGTGCCTCTTGGCCATCCGTATTTCCTCTTCTGAGAGGTGTCTGTTCAAGTCTTTTTCCCATTTTGTAATTGGGTTGGCTGTCTTTTTGTTGTTGAGATGAACAATCTCTTTATAAATTCTGGATACTAGACCTTTATCTGATATATCATTTCCAAATATTGTCTCCCATTGTGAAGGCTGTCTTTCTACTTTCTTGATGAAGTTCTTTGATGCACAAAAGTGTTTAATTTTGAGGAGTTCCCATTTATTTATTTCCTTCTTCAGTGCTCTTGCTTTAGGTTTAAGGTCCATAAAACCGCCTCCAGTTGTAAGATCCATAAGATATCTCCCAACATTTTCCTCTAACTGTTTTATGGTCCTAGACCTAATGTTTAGATCTTTGATCCATTTTGAGTTAACTTTTGTATAGGGTGTGAGAGATGGGTCTTCTTTCATTCTTTTGCATATGGATATCCAGTTCTCTAGGCACCATTTATTGAAGAGACTGCTCTGTCCCAGGTGAGTTGGCTTGACTGCCTTATCAAAGATCAAATGTCCATAGATGAGAGGGTCTATATCTGAGCACTCTATTCGATTCCATTGGTCGATATATCTATCTTTATGCCAATACCATGCTGTTTTGACCACTGTGGCTTCATAATATGCCTTAAAGTCAGGCAGCGCAAGACCTCCAGCTTCGTTTTTTTTCCTCAAGATGTTTTTAGTAATTCGGGGCACCCTGCCCTTCCAGATAAATTTGCTTATTGGTTTTTCTATTTCTGAAAAATAAGTTGTTGGGATTTTGATTGGTATTGCATTGAATCTGTAAATCAATTTAGGTAGGATTGACATCTTAACTATATTTAGTCTTCCAATCCATGAACACGGTATGCCCTTCCATCTATTTAGGTCTTCTGTGATTTCTTTTAGCAGTTTTTTGTAGTTTTCTTTATATAGGTTTTTTGTCTCTTTAGTTAAATTTATTCCTAGGTATTTTATTCTTTTAGTTGCAATTGTGAATGGGATTCGTTTCTTGATTTCCCCCTCAGCTTGTTCCTTACTAGTGTATAGAAATGCTACAGATTTTTGAATGTTGATCTTGTAACCTGCTACTTTGCTGTACTCATTTATTAGCTCTAGTAGTTTTGTTGTGGATTTTTCCGGGTTTTCGACGTATAGTATCATATCGTCTGCAAACAGTGATAGTTTTACTTCTTCCTTTCCAATTTTGATGCCTTGTATTTCTTTTTCTTGTCTAATTGCTCTGGCTAGAACCTCCAACACAATGTTGAATAATAGTGGTGATAGTGGACATCCTTGTCTTGTTCCTGATCTTAGGGGGAAAGTTTTCAATTTTTCCCCATTGAGGATGATATTAGCTGTGGGTTTTTCATATATTCCCTCTATCATTTTAAGGAAGTTCCCTTGTATTCCTATCTTTTGAAGTGTTTTCAACAGGAAAGGATGTTGAATCTTGTCGAACGCCTTCTCTGCATCAATTGAGATGATCATGTGATTTTTCTGCTTTGATTTGTTGATATGGTGTATTACATTAATTGATTTTCTTATGTTGAACCATCCTTGCATACCTGGGATGAATCCTACTTGGTCATGATGTATAATTCTTTTAATGTGTTGTTGGATACGATTTGCTAGAATTTTATTGAGGATTTTTGCATCTGTATTCATTAGAGAGATTGGTCTGTAGTTTTCTTTTTTTGTAATATCTTTGCCTGGTTTTGGTATGAGGGTGATGTTGGCTTCATAGAATGAATTAGGTAGTTTTCCCTCCACTTCGATTTTTTTGAAGAGTTTGAAGAGAATTGGTACTAATTCTTTCTGGAACGTTTGGTAGAATTCACATGTGAAGCCATCTGGTCCTGGACTTTTCTTTTTAGGAAGCTTTTGAATGACTAATTCAATTTCTTTACCTGTGATTGGTTTGTTGAGGTCATCTATGTCTTCTTGAGTCAAAGTTGGTTGTTCATGTCTTTCCAGGAACCCGTCCATTTCCTCTAAATTGTTGTATTTATTAGCGTAAAGTTGTTCATAGTATCCTGTTATTACCTCCTTTATTTCTGTGAGGTCAGTAGTTATGTCTCCTCTTCCATTTCTGATCTTATTTATTTGCATCCTCTCTCTTCTTCTTTTTGTCAATCTTGCTAAGGGCCCATCAATCTTATTGATTTTCTCATAGAACCAACTTCTGGCCTTATTGATTTTCTCTATTGTTTTCATGTTTTCAATTTCATTTATTTGTGCTCTGATCTTTGTTATTTCTTTCCTTTTGCTTGCTTTGGGGTTAGCTTGCTGTTCTTTCTCCAGTTCTTCCAAATGGATAGTTAATTCCTGAATTTTTGCCTTTTCTTCTTTTCTGATATAGGCATTTAGAGCAATAAATTTCCCTCTTAGCACTGCCTTTGCTGCGTCCCATAAGTTTTGATATGTTGTGTTTTCATTTTCATTCGCCTCGAGGTATTTGCTAATTTCTCTTGCAATTTCTTCTTTGACCCAGTCGTTGTTTAGGAGTGTGTTGTTGAGCCTCCACGTATTTGTGAATTTTCTGGCACTCTGCCTATTATTGATTTCCAACATCATTCCTTTATGGTCCGAGAAAGTGTTGTGTAAGATTTCAATCTTTTTAAATTTGTTAAGACTTGCTTTGTGACCCAGCATATGGTCTATCTTTGAGAATGATCCATGAGCACTTGAGAAAAAGGTGTATCCTGCTGTTGTGGGATGTAATGTCCTATAAATATCTATTAAGTCTAGTTCATTTATAGTAATATTCAGATTCTCTATTTCTTTGTTGATCCTCTGTCTAGATGTTCTGTCCCTTGATGAGAGTGGTGAGTTGAAGTCTCCAACTATTATGGTATATGAGTCTATTTCCCTTTTCAGTGTTTGCAGTATATTCCTCACGTATTTTGGGGCATTCTGATTCGGTGCGTAAATATTTATGATTGTTATGTCTTCTTGTTTTATTGTTCCTTTTATTAGTATATAGTGTCCTTCTTTGTCTCTTTTAACTGTTTTACATTTGAAGTCTAATTTGTTGGATATTAGTATAGCCACTCCTGCTCTTTTCTGGTTGTTATTTGCATGAAATATCTTTTCCCAACCTTTCACTTTCAACCTATGTTTATCTTTGGGTCTAAGATGTGTTTCCTGTAGACAGCATATCGAAGGATCCTGTTTTTTAATCCATTCTGCCAATCTATGTCTTTTGATTGGGGAATTCAGTCCATTGACATTTAGTGTTATTACTGTTTGGATAATATTTTCCTCTAACATTTTGCCTTTTGTATTATATATATCATATCTGATTTTCCTTCTTTCTACACTCTTTTCCATATCTCTCTCTTCTGTCTTTTTGTATCTGACTCTAGTGCTCCCTTTAGTATTTCTTGCAGAGCTGGTCTCTTGGTCACAAATTCTTTCAGTGACTTTTTGTCTGAGAATGTTTTAATTTCTCCCTCATTTTTGAAGGATAATTTTGCTGGATATAGGAGTCTTGGTTGGCAGTTTTTCTCTTTTAGTATTTTAAATATATCATCCCACTGTCTTCTAGCTTCCATGGTTTCTGCTGAGAAATCTACACAAAGTCTTATTGGGTTTCCCTTGTATGTGATGGATTGTTTTTCTCTTGCTGCTTTCAAGATCTTCTCTTTCTCTTTGACCTCTGACATTCTAACTAGTAAGTGTCTTGGAGAACGCCTATTTGGGTCTAATCTCTTTGGGGTGCGCTGCACTTCTTGGATCTGTAATTTTAGGTCTTTCATAAGAGTTTGGAAATTTTCAGTGAAAATTTCTTCCATTAGTTTTTCTCCTCCTTTTCCCTTCTCTTCTCCTTCTGGGACACCCACAACACGTATATTTGTGCGGTTCATATTGTCCTTGAGTTCCCTGATACCCTGTTCAAATTTTTCCATTCTTTTCCCGATAGTTTCTGTTTCTTTTTGGGATTCAGATGTTCCATCCTCCAAATCACTAATTCTATCTTCTGTCTCTTTAAATCTATCATTGTAGCTATCCATTATTTTTTCTATGTTTGCTACTTTATCCTTCACTTCCATAAGTTCTGCGATTTGTTTTTTCAGTTTTTCTATTTCTTCTTTATGTTCAGCCCATGTCCTCTTCATGTCCTCCCTCAATTTATCGATTTCATTTTTGAAGAGGTTTTCCATTTCTGTTCGTATATTCAGGATTAGTTGTCTCAGCTCTTGTGTCTCATTTGAGCTATTGGTTTGTTCCTTTGACTGGGCCATATTCTCAATCTTTTGAGCGTGGACAGTTATCTTCTGCTGCTGGCGTCTGGGCATTTATTCAGATTTCTCTTGGTGTTGGACCCAGCAAGGTTGTAATATTTTTCTGTGAAATCTCTGGGTTCTGTTTTTCTTATCCTGCCCAGTAGGTGGCGCTCGTGGCACACGTTTGTCTGCGGGTCCCACCAGTAAAAGGTGCTGTGGGACCTTAAACTTTGGAAAACTCTCGCCGTCCGGGGGGGGTTCGCTAGCCGAAACGGCTTGAGCCGGCCCGGGGTCCGAACGCAGGGAGGGTTGCTGGTCGCCGCAGCCAGGGAAAGAGCCCGTCCGAATTTCCTAGTCGGCCCTGGGCAACAAGCGTGGCGGGAGGGCGCCAGCGGCAGCGGCCCGCCCGAGAGAGTGCACGTTCCCCGGGAGTCACGGGTTTGGAAGGGGCCTCCCCCACCCGTCACCGTTCTCCGCGGCCTGGGGCTTTCCGATCCAATTCTCTCAGTTGGTCCGGGGGCTGCGCGTGGTGTGGGCGCCAGCCGTCTTTGTTTCAGGGGACCGCCTCTCCAATTCTCCCAGCCGGCCCGGGAAGGGGGAAGGGAGTAACTCCGGCCGCTTGCCACCCCGCCCGGTAAGGCCCGCGCGCCTCGGTGATCTCACCCGAGCTGCTTCTCTCAGCCAGCCAGCCGTTCCAGGATGGGGTACGCTGTCTTTTTTATCTCTGTTGTGGCTTTGGGCGCTTTCTGTATCGTTTCTACTCCCCTAGTAGGTGTCCTGGAGAAGAAACTAAGATCCGCGCGTCTTACTAAGCCGCCATCTTCCAGGAAGTGAGAGGTGCACATTTTAAAACTTGTACTGATGGTTGACTGGGATGGGAAACCTTGCAAGGGAAAGCACTGGCAAGGGCAATATTTCAGGCATTTGACAGATGTAGGGGAAATAGGATGCATAAAGACCAAGGAATTTAATGGTTGTGGCTGGGAACTATTTAAATATTGGAAAAAGACAATGAAAATCTGAGAGTGATTAATCAACACAGGGCTTTCTTGGCAGCACACAAAGAGACTGTTATCTCCTGCAGCCAGAGGGCAGAAGAAGTGGTTGATTAGGTCCTGGACTTATTTATAAAGGTAGCATAGCTCCAGAGTGGGTTGAATTCTTTATTTATTTTATTATTATTTTTTTTAAATACCAAAAAAACCAAATAAATGCATACATTCCTATTTTGATCATTCCGTTCTACATATGTAAACAGTAATTCACAACATCATCACATAGTTGCATATTCATCATCATGATCATTTCTTGGAACATTTGCATCTATTCAGAAAAAGCAATAAAATGAAAACAAAAAAAAAAATTATACATACCATACCCCTTACCCCTCTCTTTCATTGATCACTAGCATTTGAAACTAAATTTATTTTAACATTTGTTCCCCCTATTATTTATTTTTATTCCATATGTTCTACTTGTATGTTGACAAGGTAGATAAAAGGAGTGTCCGATACAAGGTTTTCACAATCACACAGTCACATTGCGAAAGCTGTATCATTATACAATCATCTTCAAGAAACGTGGCTACTGGATCACAGCTCCACATTTTCAGGCAGTTCCCTCCAGTCTCTCTATTACATCTTGGATAACAAGGTGATATCTATTTAATGCGTAAGAATAACCTCCAGGATAACCTCTCGACTCTGTTTGGAATCTCTCAGTCATTGACACTTTGTCTCATTTCTCTCTTCCCCGATTTGGTCGAGAGTGGGTTGAATTCTTAATCTCTGCAAGCGTGCTACATCGAGGTCAGACCCTGACTGTAAAGAAGGGGGACGCTGAGACTAGGGGCTTCTGAATCAGTGCATTTGAGAATATTTAATCACAAGATTCCCCTGAACCCTCTGGGCTTGCACACGTGGTCCGTTCCTCCCTGTTTAGTTTGTACTGTCTTTGCTTAAAGAAGACTCAGAGGTCTCTGCCTTGCAACACAGCACATAACATAGTCTGCAGGGACCTGGATCAACCAGCTATTCTTCGGAACATCCCATTGGCACGCTGTATCAATGACATCTTAATTGGACTGAATGAGTAATAAGTGGCAAGTCCTTGGAGACCTTGTTAAGATACCTGTGCTGCAGAAGGTGGAAAAGAATCCCTGCAAATATTCAGTGAAATTTTAAAGATCCCAGTAACCTGGGGCATGCTAAAGCATTCCCTCCCAAATAAAGGACAAATTGTAGTGTACCTACCTCACATGACTAAGAAGAAAGCAAAACCCCTGTTAGATGTTTTGGAGTATTGCTTTGACCAATTTAATGATTAATACGGAAGGTTTCCAGAACTGATTGGCGGCCAGAGAAGGGAAGGGATCTATAGTAGATTTGAGCCCTGCTGCCTGGGCAACATGATCAAGCAGACTGGAGTATTAAAGGTATCTGCAGTGGGAGAAGATATGATGTAGAATAAATAGTAAGCTCCAATAGAAAAATCACAGCATAGATCTTTATGGTTCTGGCTTAATGCCATATCCTTTGCAGCAGAGAACTGTTCACCATTCACAAATTAGCTCCTGTTGTGCTGCTAGGCCCTGGTAGGGCTGGAACATCTGGTGGCCTTGTGTCCAGAGGTGGGTTTTGTCAGAGCCACCAAATCATAATGTCAGGTAGG
The DNA here is from genome assembly GCF_023851605.1 of Tamandua tetradactyla. Classification (NCBI taxonomy): domain Eukaryota; kingdom Metazoa; phylum Chordata; class Mammalia; order Pilosa; family Myrmecophagidae; genus Tamandua; species Tamandua tetradactyla. Next base: position 4,316,572 of record NC_135338.1, read on the forward strand.
CCCAGCAGCTACCCATCTGTAAGATGGAAGTGGTACATCTGGGGTAGGCACAGGCGAGAAGGCACAGGGAAGCTGCAGGAGCGGGTGGCCAGACCTCAATGTCACATTCTGGTGTGCACCGGCCCCCCTTCCTCACAGTGCTGGTGAACAAAGCTGCTGCAGAGCCTGGCCTTCTGGCCTTTGGGTTGGATGCCTCCAAGAGGCCACCTGTCCCCATAAGATTGTGTTAGAGTTTAACTTCTTCCTCGGCCCAATCCTGCTTCCCTCATTCCTTTAGATCTGTTTCCCCTGAGATCACACCCCAGTAAATCTGTGCACAAATCCCCATCTCGGAGTATTTCCCAGAGAACCCCACCTAAGACGCTAGGCCACTCATTCTGTAGAATGTCCCCTGCTCTGGACTTGGCTGACCGCTTCCCTGAGAGTGGTTTCACCTGTCTTTCTATCTCCTTGTTTCCTGTGAAGTGGTAGTTACATCCAGAGACTCTATTAGATTTAAGTGGTTCTGTGTACTTTCCTAATTGCATCACACTCTAAGACACATAATGCTAAAATATAGCTCACTTCATAATGCTCACTTCTTAAAATATTTCATTTATTAAACAAACCAACATACAAACACTAACATTCTTACCATATGATCATTCCATTCTACATATATAATCGGTAATTCACAATATCATCACAGAGCTGTACATTCATCATCATGATAATTTCTTAGAACATTTGCATCAATTCAGAAAAAGAAATGAAAAGAAAACAGAAAAAAATTTATATACCATACCCCTTACCCTTCCCTTTCATTGATCACTAGCATTTCAATCTACTAAATTTATTTTAACATTTGTTCCCCTTATTATTTATTTTTAATCCATATGCTTTACTCATCTGTTGGTAAGGTAGATAAAAGGAGCATCAGACACAAGGTTTTCACAATCACACAGTCATATTGCAAAAGCTACATCATTATACAATCATCTTCAAGAGACATGGCTACTGGAACCCACATTTTCAGGCAGTTCCCTCCACCCTCTCCATTACCTCTTAACTAAAAAGGTGATATCTATATTATGCGTAAGAATAACCTCCAGGATAAACTCTCAACCATTGGAATCTCTCAGCCATTGACACTTTATTTTGTCTCATTTTGCTCTTCCCCTTTTTGGTCAAGAAGGTTTTCTCAATCCCTTGATGCTGAGTCTCAGCTCATTCTAAGATTTCTGTCCCACATTGCCAGGAAGGTCCACACCCCTGGGAGTCATGTCCCACGTAGACGGGGGAGGGCGGTGAGTTTGTTTGTCATGTTGGCTGAGAGAGAGAGGCCACAGCTGAGCAACAAAAGAGGTTCTTTTGGGGGTGTAGATGCCTCACTTTCTTTTTTCTTTTTTTTATTAATTAACGGAAAAAAAGAAAAAAAGAAATTAACCCAACATTTAGAAATCATACCATTCTACATATGCAATCAGTAATTCTTAACATCATCACATAGATGCATGATCATCGTTTCTTAGTACATTTGCATCGGTTTAGAAGAACTAGCAACACAACAGAAAAAGATATAGAATGTTAATATAGAGAAAAAAAATAAAAGTAATAACAATAGTAAAAAAAAAAAGACAAACAAACAACCAGACAGACAAAAACAAAAAAAACAAAAAAACAAAAACAAACAAACAAACAAACAAAAAACCCCAAAAACCTATAGCTCAGATGCAGCTTCATTCAGTGTTTTAACATGATTACTTTACAATTAGGTATTATTGTGCTGTCCATTTTTGAGTTTTTGTATCTAGTCCTGTTGCACAGTCTGTATCCCTTCAGCTCCAATTACCCATTATCTTACCCTGTTTCTAACTCCTGCTGCACTCTGTTACCAATGACATATTCCAAGTTTATTTTCAAATGTCCGTTCACATCAGTGGGACCATACAGTATTTGTCTTTTAGTTTTTGGCTGGACTCACTCAGCATAATATTCTCTAGGTCCATCCATGTTATTACATGCTTCATAAGTTTATCCTGTCTTAAAGTTGCATAATATTCCATCATATGTATATACCACAGTTTGTTTAGCCACTCGTCTGTTGATGGACATTTTGGCTGTTTCCATCTCTTTGCAATTGTAAATAACGCTGCTATAAACATTGGTGTGCAAATGTCCGTTTGTGTCTTTGCCCTTAAGTCCTTTGAGTAGATACCTAGCAATGGTATTGCTGGGTCGTATGACACCTCACTTTCAATGATGGTAAGATTAAGCAGGAGGTTCAGATGCTGTCAGCTTGATCCCTCCAATATGAATGTCTTTAGCAAATCCCTTCATTTTCTTTTCCTCCTTTTCTATTATTCCTTTTCTTTCATTTCTTTTTTCCTTTCATTTCTATTTTTCCCCTCCTCTAGTTTATATATCTCAGATCACCAATGGTACCCGTGGATGTTGCTGTGGGGGAACTCAGGGCCCTAGTAATTATGACAACAAACTGGACCTCTTGAGAAAGAGGAAGGGTAACTGGCCAGAGAAAAAGCAAAGGATAGTTTTCATGTTCTAGTCCTTTGTGCTGGTTTGAAAGGATGTATGGACCCTAGAAAAGCCATGTTTTAATCCTAATCCCATTTTGTAAAGTTACCATTTCTTCCAATCCTATTCAGTATTGTATGCTTGAAACTGTAATTAGATCATCTCCCTGGAGATGTGACTTAGGGAGTCACATCTTGATGTGATCATGATGTGATCTTGAGTGATCAAGAGTGGTTGTTAAAATGGATTAGTTGGAGACATGTCTCCACCCATTCAGGTGGGTCTTGATTAGTTTACTGGATTCCTATAAAAGAGGAAACATTTTGAAGAAAGAGAGATTTCTGAGAGAGCAGAGAATGACATAGCCACGAGAAGCAGAGAGTCTACCAGCCAGCGACCTTTGGAGATGAAGTAGGAAAACACCTCCCAGGGAGCTTCATGAACCAGGAAGCCAGGAGAGAAAGCTAGCAGATGATGCCGTATTCACCATGTGCCCTTCCAGCCAAGACAGAAGCCCTGACTGTGTTTGCCATGTGCCTTCTCACTTGAGGGAGAAACCCTGAACTTCATTGGCCTTCTTGAACCAAGTTGTCTTTCTCTGGATACCTTTGATTGGACATTTCTATAGACTTACTTTAATTGGAACGTTATCTCGGCCTTAGAACTGCAAACTAGCAATTTATTAAATTTCCTTTTTAAAAGCCATTCCGTTTCTGGTATATTGCATTCCGGCAGCTAGCAAACTAGAACATCCTTGAATACCTTTTCTTCAACTCCATGAAAATGAGTTTTAGTTTGGCCTAACATTGAATTAGAAGAGTGAGTTTGAACTGGATATGTTAAACAATTTCATACTCTACTCTTCCATCACAAAACATCCCTTCACCTTTGTTCTAGTTTGCTAGCTACTGGAATGCAATATATCAGAAATGGAATGGCTTTTAACAAGGGGAATTTAGTGAGTTGCTAGTTTACAGTTCTAAGGCCGAGAAAATGTCCCAATTAAAACAAGTCTAAAGAAATGTCCAATCAAAGGCATCCAGGGAAAGACACCTTGGTTCAAGAAGGCCGATGAAGTTCAGGGTTTCTCTCTCAAGTGAGAAGGCACATGGCAAACACAGTCAGGGCTTCTGTCTTGGCTGGGAGGGCACATGGCGAATACGGCATCATCTGCTAGCTTTCTCTCCTGGCTTCTGATTTCATGAAGCTCCCCGGGAGGCATTTTCCTTCTTCATCTCCAAAGGTCGCTGGCTGGTGGACTCTCTGCTGCGTGGTGCTGCAGCATTCTCTGCTCTCTCTGAATCTCTCATTCCCCAAAATATTTCCTATTTTATGGGACTCCCATAAACCAATCAAGACCCACCCAAATGGGTGGAGACATGTCGTCCCCTAATCCAGTTTAACAACCATTCTTGACTAAATCATATCATCCAGGGAGATGATCTCATTACGGTTTCAAACATACAGTATTGAATAGAGATTATTCTACCTTTATGAAATGGGATTTATACCAAAACATGGCTTTTCTTAGGGGGCATACTTCTTTTCAAACCAGCACAACCTTTCTACTACCTAACTCTTCAAGGAATAATTATTGGCATGGCTCCATCTCTCCTCTTTTACTGAAATTTGATGGCACTTTGCTATATTGATAAATTATTCTGTTATGTCAAATGAGAGAAGGCTAGAGGAAAGGTCTAGAGTTCTCCTTCTGGAGTCCCTCTTCCCCTGGATAGTAATATACAACTAGCATCTGAACATAATTCTTCCATCTCATCCCATTAGGGAAATAACTGCAGGGATGGAAATTCATAGTTAGAAAGAAGGAGAAGCATGTTGGCAAGCCAGGATGGCAGCTTTTTGGTAGGCAACCATCAATCAACTCTGTGGGCTGCAATTGTATTTCATTTACACATAGGCCTGGCCAGAAGGCTCAAGTCCAAGTGCATTAAGAAATTTTGTTCACCTGAATAGAAATAAATTGCTTGACAATGAAATCTGATCTTTCTTACACACTGGGTTATAGTCAGTTTGTTGTTATAGTGTTCATTAAAGTTTTTTTTGATTGCTCTAACAGAAATGAGCTGGTAATGGCTGAGCCAAAAAGGGAAGGCAAGAAGCAAAGTAGTGCAGGAAATCCAGGGATACCTTGAGCATGAAATTAGATCAGAAAAGAGAAGAGTCTGAAGTTAGAAAAGTGTCAGAAACCAGGCCACTATTCTCATTTGTAGTATCTCTTGACCCATGTTCATAAGAGAAACATCATGCATGGCTATCTTGAGTCAGGTGTCCACCTCCAGTCTAATCAGCTGTGGTCAAGGGGACACTAACGTTTACACGAACATTGAAAAGAGCCTAAAGGTCAGTAATTGGAAACTTCATGAAGGCCAAGGTCCTTGCTGTCTTGTCTACTTCCATATGACCAGAACCTAGAAGTCTGCCAGACTCATAGCAGCAACTTAGGGAATATTGGTTGAATTTAAGAATCTTCATAAACATGATAAGAATAAAGAAATACTATTATTAAAAATGGGACAATCAGCCCTGTGAGCTTGCTGATCAGACACAAATTGAAGTACACAATGCTACCTATAAAATATTCTTGGCAAAAATGTTGAACCTGAATCTAATTAAGGTTTTAGAACTAACTTCCAGTTTACAGGAAATAGAGGGAGAGAGGGACAAGTTAAATGATACCTTAAGGAAGCAAACATAAATCTATAGGACACTGTGTAGGACAATTGTCTTGTTTTTTGCAACATGGGGGGAGAAAAGAGAGAAATTTAAGAGACTTAAAAACTAAATGTAATGTGTGGACCTTAACTGGATTCTGATTCAAACATGCCAACCATAAAAAAAAAAAGATTTTTTTGAAACAATCATGGAAATTTGAGTTTAGACTGGATATTAGGTGATACTAAAGAACTACTGCTGATTTTGTTATATATGAAAATGGCTTTGTTACCTAAGAAATTATCCATATTTTGTAGGGATATATATTGAAGCATGTAAGGGTGAAATGACATGTCGTCTTAAATTTTATTTAAAATGCTTAGGAGAAGAAAGCAAAATGGAAAAATATAAATGATATAAATGTGGCAAAATGTGGATAATTCTTGCGTGTGGGTGATGTGTGTACAGATGCTTATTGCCTATTCTGTTTTGGGGGTTTGAAATTTTTCATAATAAATAAACAAACAAAAAAGAATTTTAATAGAGCATATTTTCTGCTTTTTCTAAAATGCTGTCTTAAGTATGTTCAAGATTTGTCATTTAGGGTCCATATTTACTCGGAGATACCATTCTCTTGGGACAAGGTGAAATGGTGAAAGCGCATCGCCTTAGAAGCCAGACAAAGGTGCTGTGAATCCAGGCTACACTCTGAGGTGAGAGGAGGGAGGCACCTGACTGGAAGCAGACGGCAAAGGCAGAGCTGAGGCTGGTTTCTAATGTCTGGCAGGAGGAGGGTTTGCATTTGAGGCAGGTCCTGTCAAGTTTGAAGCCAGCACATGCTTTCTCCGTCTCATGGTCTAGTTCCCGTGTTATTCCAATGTTACTTCATCACACTCGTTATGACTGTCTCGCCAACAAATTAAAAAGAAAAGTGTTGAAAACATGGTGATTTGGAGATGACACTCTGGGAGTGTGTCTACTGTCACTCCCCTCCCCCCAGCGAGCAGGAGTAGGATGGAAACAGAATCTGCAAAGGGAGGCAGGGGCCAGACCATGCGCGACCCTGGAGGCTACTCTAAAGAGTTTTGTTCTGATCTCAAGAGCAAAGGGACGTCATCTAAGGGTTTGCAGAAGGATATCTGTGTAACATGGATTAGTTTTGCATTCTGAAACGATGACTCTGGCTAAAGGGTGGAAAACAGATCGGAAGCGTGAACATACTTAGTTTTGTCCGGAGGCCAATGCCTTGGTCAAATGAGAGAAGTGGGCTAGGATGGTAGTGGGGCTGGAGAGTCGATGATTTGAGAGACATGGAGGGGGTCAAAAGGACAAGACTTGGTGAGATGTTGAACATGGTATAGTGAGAAGGAGGTGTCAAACGTGACTGACGTTTCTAATTTGTAGAACTGGCTAGATGGTGGATCGATTCACTCAGGGATCCCTGGAAGAGGACCAAGTGTTGAGGAGTGAAACAAATGATGATTTTGGTTTGGGGCCAGTGAAGTTTGAAGTGTCTTTGAGATATACAGGGAATGACATCAAGAATGCAGTTCAGGGGCCGCGAGGGGAGTTCAGTGGTAGAATTCTCCCTGGCCACGCAGGAAACCTGGGTTGGATTTCTAGCCCATACGCTTCCCAAACACACAAAGAAACCAAGAAAAACAAACAAACAAACAAACAAATTCAACAAAAGGTGCTGCAATAATGAGATATGCACATGGAAAAAGAATGAAATGTGACCCCGCCATACAGCATACAAAAAAAAAAAAAAGAATTCAGTTCAATATAAAAATCTGAGGTTCGGAGAGGGGAACAGTGTAGGTCTATCAGTTTGATAGAAAAGGAAAATTATCCTTTGGGTTTTTCTGTGTAATTGCGTTACTGCTACAGCATATGCAAATATTTTGCAGCTAAAATAACTGAGAATCAAGGATTCATGGAAGCTTGATTTTATTTCTTTCATAGATGAGCAGGTTCATTTTTATAAGAAAGTAGTCCCCTTTTTCTGCTTTTTGTATTTTATTTTGCAAATGTGGAGGGATTGTGACAATAGCTGAGACTTATTTTTTCCTGCCAAATTTCCCTTCATTTCCTCTTATCGTTAGTTTCTTTTTTTTCATGATGTGTATTTGCCGGTTACCAGTTAGATCAAATTTGCATTGAAGGAAATTGCTCTGGAATTGCAATCTAGCAACTTCTAAGCAGGAACGTCCCTCTCTACCCCATTAGAGACAGCCACTAGAGAACTGTTAAAGCTATCTTAAGAGTGAGATTCCATGCACGTTCTCAGTACAGAACAGACTGAAGTAGCTAGGATGGCATGGTGGAGGCAGGGGATGTTATTATAAAGGCATACAATGTTGCTCGTATAAGTGATTTGGTTTCTTAAAGGGCGCTTTCAGAGCCTTTGGGAAATGATACATCCCATGATTATTTGTCCAATTTCGGTGTAATTTTACCCAACCTGCTGGAGAACCAAAATAATGTTATATTATGAAGTGGGAAAGAAAGACAAATTAATGAACTAGTTGCTCATTTGATGGTACTTTGAGAGTTTATCATCCTTTCTTTGCTGCACCTATTTATTAACTTCTAGGTTTTCCTAAATGTTTCTTAATTTTATAGACCAGTCTATTGTTCAGTCAGTAGATGAAAACTTTTGAGATAATGCCTTTGCTTTACCTAATTTCTATCCCCTGCAGCCCTCTGCATGATTTCCTATGTTTGATTTCACTGGAATTTATACAATATTTCTGTCAGTGAGTTAAGAAGGGGCAGGGGTTATTATTCCCACATTCTGACAGGCTAAAAAGAGGCTCACAGAGTTAGTGAATATCAGAACCTGGCCAGACCACAGGCATTTTGGTTTTTATCCTAACAAGATGAAAGAAAGATGGAGGATAAAAGAGGGGATATGAGAAAGGGCAGCAAAGAGAAAACAAAATGGGTTTGTTCATTTATTACCTCAAAAAGTGTTTTTTAAAGCACTTTCAATGTTCCCATCCTTGAGACTGCAAAGATAAATGATGCATGATTACATGCCAGGAGCTAAAACTCCAGTGGGAGAGATAAAACCATAAATATTACAATCCAATAGAAGAATTAAATTTGCATTACAGAAGAAATTTCCGAAAAATAAATTATAACGCAATGTGATTTTTGTCAATGGTCTCAGTTTCTCAATTCCAAATAGCTAATACTTTCTCATTTCTTTGTCTTGAAGTAAACACAATGTACTATCTGGCATTCTTTTTCATTCAGGCACTTTAGTATCTCAATACTATTCTACCCACATTTTGGCATAAGATTCCTTGATTTTTTTCAAATGTATATTCTCAAAAGCAGTGAGGACAACTGTTCTAGTTTGCTAGCTGCTGGAATGCAATATACCAGGAGCAGAATGACTTTTTAAAAGGGGAATTTAATAAGTTGCTAGTTTACAGTTATAAGGCTGAGAAACTGTCCCAATTAAAATAAGTCTATAGAAATGTCCAATCTAAGGCATCCAGGGAAAGATAACTTGGTTCAAGAAGGCCGAGAAAGCTCAGGGTTTCTCTCTCAAGTGAGAAGGCACATGGCGAACATGGAGTCATCTGCTAGCTTTCTCTCCTGGCTTCCTGTTTCATGAAGCTCCCCAGGAGGCATTTTCCTTCTTCATCTCCAAAGATTGCTGGCTGATGAACTCTCTGCTTCGTGGTGCTGCAGCATTTTCTGCTCTCTCTGAATCTCCTGGTTTTCTCTCTTTTTATTCTCTTTTATAAGATTCTAGTTAACTAATCAAACTCACCTGAATGGGTGGAGACATGCCTCCACCTAATCTGGTTTAACGACCACTCTTGATTGAGTCACACCTCCAGGGAGATGATCTAATTACATTTCAAGCATACAGGACTGAATAGGGATTAGAAGAAACAGCTGCCTTTACAAAATGGGATTAGGATTAAAACATGACTTTTCTAGGGTACAATCATCCTTTCAGACTGGCACAGTCTCCAAATATGTTCCATTTTCTCCATTACATCCTAGTCAGTCAAGTGATAACCAGACACCACCCACCCTGCTTACCTATCGCAGGTTTTTTTTTTTAAACATTATTTCAGAAGCCCTTGTTATTGGGTTAAAAAATAGAACTGGTTGGGTTTGAGTGAGGATAAGGTACAGTAATTAATGTGACTTCTTCACTAAAATGTAATTAATGAACCCTTTTCATCTTTTGTGTCACTTTACTTTGTGTGGATTATCAAGAAAGAAATCACTTCTACTTCTTTACACTTGAGATGTAGTATCTGATCTATCCTTTTTTTAATGGAATTTTATTGGTATATATTATATATTCCCAGGTAATATAGTCATCCAAAGTGTGCAATCAATGGCTCACAACGTCATCATATAACTGTGCATTCATCATCACAATAAGTCTTTGAACATTTTCATTACTCCAAAAAAAAAGGAATAAAAATTAAAGTTAAAAAACAACAACACCCGGAACCTTCCATACTCCCCACCCCCCATTATTTATTCATTTGTTGTCTGTATGTTCTTACTCATCTGTCCATACAGTGGATAAAGGGAGTGTTAGTCACAAGGTTTTCACAATCATATGGCCACACCTTAAAAGCTATGTAGTTATACAATCATCCTTACGATTCAGGTTTTTTTTTTTTTTTAATCTGTTCTTGTGGCCAATTTTGAATAGGGAAGTTTGCGTACATATATACTCATTCAACAAACATTTATTGAGTACTGTTTTAGTTTCTCAGCTGTTGAAACACATACTATGTACATAGTAATAAGTTGGCTTAACAATTGGAATGTTTTGGTTCACACTTTCAGAGGCTAGAAGACTTGCTTCCTTCTGGGGTCAGTGTCTTCTGGCTGGCCAGCAATCTTTGAGATTCCTTGACTTTTCCACCACACGGCAATGCACTAGGTGATGTCTTCTCTTTTCTCTTTAAGTTTCCATTAACATTTCCAGCTTACATTTGTTCCCCATGGCTTCTCCTTCCATGTCCAATTTCTTTTGGTTTTAAGGAGTTTATCCATATTGGATTAAGACCCACACTCGTTCAGTTTGGGCACACCTCAACGAATATAATCTTCAAGGTCTTATTTGCAATTGGATTCACATCCACAGGACCAGGGGTTGGGACTTAAACATGCCTTGTGTGGGGGACATGGTCCAATCCCCAACAAGTACTTGATATATACAAGATACCATTAGGTACATGGGAGATAGAGAGAAGCTGGGGTCTCAGGGCGGTGGTGAGATTCAAATGAATTAATAAGGTAATTTGTTTATGTGAAAAGTGCTTTATAAATTACGATGTCCTAGGCTGTATTGCGTTTTTGGCACAGACGTGAAATCACACCAGCAGCCTTCTGCATCTTTGCAAGCCCTGAGTGTACAAAACAGTGGTAAGTCTGCTTTAGATTTGGTTCACACTCTTAGCTCTCAATAGCTGTGGGGACGATGATTGTGATAAAGCACTCATCTTGCCCTCTGTAAACCCAAAGACGTGCAATCTTCACTCCAATTTGGGGATCAAAGGAAGCTGAGATTAGTTTTCTGTCTGAATCATGCAAACATTGTAAGTCAGACACTGAGGGATGTGGATTTCCGTCCTCATTGATTTCTTTTGCAAAATGCCCTGGCGTGTCCGGTGTGGGCAGAGAAACCACGGCTGGGCTCCCTTCTCTTGCAAAGCAAAGTTGTGTTTTACTGTAACTAACAAATGTGAGTTTTCATAAATGCCCAGGTGCATAAACAAATGTCCTGGGACTGTCTGGGTCTTGCTCAACACAGTAATTTGCATGTTTTCTATGTTTGAAGTATTTTGTCTTTTTCCCTAAATTCTTTTATCTGACCTACCTGGAAAGATGATTACTCTCAAAATATAGAAAAAAGAAAAAATAAGGCTCCACATATGGAAATGAGTAACAACTTACCCGATTGAACTGTGTTTACAATATGGGAATTGTGTATTTTTTTTTATTAATTAGGAAAAATTACAAGAAACAAACACAAAATTCTTAACATATGCTCATTCCATTCCACATGTATGATCAATAATTCACAATGTCATCACATAGTTACATATTCATCATCATGATCATCTCTTAGAACATTTGCATCAATTCAGAAAAAGACAAACAGAAAAATAAAACAAAAACAGAAAAAAAATTATACATACCATACCCCTTACACCTTCCTTTCATTGATCACTAGGATTTCAAACTAAATTTATTTTAACATTTGTTCCCCCTATTATTTATTTTTATTCCATATGTTCTACTCGTCTCTTGACAAGGTAGATAAAAGGGGCATCAGACACAAGGTTTTCACAATCACATAGTCACATTGTGAAAGCTATATCATTATACAATTATCATCAAGAAACATGGCTACTGGAACACAGCTCTACGTTTTCAGGCAGTTCCCTCCAGCCTCTCCATTACATCTTGGATAACAAGGCGCTATCTATTTGATGCATAAGAACTTCCTCCAGGATAACCTCTCGACTCTGTTTGGAATCTCTCAGCCATAGACACTTTGTCTCATTTCACTCTTCCCCATTTTGGTCGAGAAGGTTTTCTCAGTCCTTTGATGCTGAGTCTCAGCTCATTCTAGGATTTCTGTCCCACGTTGCCAGGAAGATCCACACCCCTGGGAGTCACGTCCCATGTAGCAGGGAGAGGGAAGTGAGTTTGCTCATTATGTTGGCTGGGGAATTGCGTATCTTCGTTACGGTCTATTAGCTGCTCTGAAATCTGTATTTGACAGTGAAAACAGCAGAAAGTAACACACATTTTATTCAGTGGAGGAGTTCCAGCTGGTGCTGAAATGCAGCGACCTGACTTTTAAACAGTGTTCATTGCAAGGGTCGCCTTACATCACTGCCCAACTGTTCAAGGTTAATTGCCAATTTGCTTTTAAATATTATGCAAGAGCATTGGCTTAGTTGTAGGAAACTTAGTTTGGAGAATCTGAGTCTTTTAGGGATGAATAATTATATCCTGTGAAGTCACATGTGTGAAACAGAATTCTAAAGTTCACCATGTCCATTCTTAATACTTTTCCTAAATGTAACTTATTTTCAAAAATTTCTGGGAAACCACTCTGTGTTAAAAAATAAACAAAAATTTACAAGTGAACATCTGAGAAAGTATTTTCAGCAAATTATGCTAGATAAAAGATTGTTTCTTTTGCTATGTAAAGAACTTTATATAAATTGATAAGAAAGTCATTTAAAATATTTTAGGTAAATGAAGAAGAGGCATTATTAATTGTACAAAGGGAGTCCAATTAATAAACTTGATAAATTGGTCAGTTTTATAAATGATGCAAGCATATGAAAACATATATATTTATATATTTACTGATCAAATTAACACAGACTTGAAAAGATTATGATACTGATGAAAGTCGGATGAAATTGACACTATCTTACATTATTTGTTGTTGCATAAATTGATAAGATTCTTTTGCGAAGCAAATTGGAAAAACATACCAAGAATCTTCAAAATAATCATGCAGTTTGTTTTCAGTAATTCCACTTTTAGAACTCTATTCTAAGGGTTTAATGTTACATAAAAAGTACAGTGCATAAATGTGCTAATCTAATGGCAGAAAATTGGAACCACTACTAACATGTTCAACAATGGAAAATGAGTAAATAAATTACGGTTATTTAATACCGTACCATTATTAAATATTATAATGTTGTCATTCTTTGTAATAGCACTAAGAATTCTTGTTATGTGATTTTAGTTTTAAAAAGTAGTATATTGTGAAAAAAAAGACAAAAAAAAGTAGTATATCCTGGTGTGCACGGGTGGTTCAGTGGTAGAATGCTTGCTTGCCGTACAGGAGACCCAGATTCAATTCCCAGCCCATGCATGCCCCCCCAAAATAAAGAGTAGGTTACACAATGTTATATAATGTGTAATGATGAGAAAATGCATTAACTCTTTCAAAGGAAAAAATAGTAGGAGTAAAAAAATTTATTCTAAAATAGTAATAGTAATTTTTATTAGCAAATGGGTCTATGGGCAAGCTCTGCCTTTTCCAATTTCTCTATGTTTTCTAAGTGCTCTCTAAAAAGCATGTGTTGAATTAACTATGGGTGCATAAATTTGTAATTTTAAAAATAAATGATTAACCAGGACCATTCCAGCCAATCCTAAAGAACACCTAGGGCCGTATATAAGATTCCACAAGGGTTCCATGTACTAGAGTAGCTTTCCAGAAACCTACAACCTCCAGATGGGTCCCTGGTCCAGATAAGTCCTGAAACCTAGCCCAGCCTCTCCAGAACATCAGATAGTTCCATCTCCCTACCCCAAATTAGTGACAGACCCTTCCAATATCAAAAATTTAGAATTGCCATAGCCCAAACAGTCTTAAAGAGAGGGATGGAAAGATCAAAGGTGATGGTGGAGTTATACAGAGAAGAAAGGATTTAACAAATGAATATGAATGCTGAACCATTAAATTTATATCTCTTTTAGTCTCCAGTATTTTAGAGCAGCTAGAAGTAAAAATTTAAAATTGTGAAATTGTAACCCATGTCAAACTCTGAAATCTGTTCTACAACTAATTGTGGTGCTGTACTTTGAAATTTATAGCTTTTTTTGTATAAATGTTATTTTTCACAAAAAAAGAAGGAAAAAAGTAGAATGTGGTGATAAAAAAATTATTCAAGCCCTCTAGCCTCCTGTATTCTGGAGCAGCTAGAAGGAAAAATCTGAGAGGATCATATGGTAGCCCATGACAAACTCTGGGATCTGTCCTGTAACTACTTGTTGAGTAGTGCTTTGAAAATTATTGCTTTTTTATTCCTTTGTTTTGTATACATGTTATACTATACAGTAAAAAAAGTTAAAAAAAAAATGAATGAGAGTTCCAGTTGAAGATGGCTATGTGAGCACCTGCATTTTACATCTGCTCCCTCCTGTCACTCCCATAAAACAAATAATTCAGGGTTTAATAAAAGGCACAAACTCTTCTAGGCAAAGAGAACAGGAGAGCAACAAAAGCAGGTGGACAACGGAGACTGACCTGAGCAAACCTGGGGAAGCTGAATCCTGAATCAGCAATGAAAAAAGGCAAGAAATGCCCCTAAAAGGCTTAGGGATGCCATGAAGTAGTTATCTCTGGAGAAGGGCGTAAAGATGAGGCTTGAATACGGGAAGGTTGGTTGAAAATTTATTTAAGAAGCAGTTCCCAGTTTTAGCCGTAGGGAAATAATCTGACAAATCCAGATTAAGGGACATTCTGGAAACAATAGGTTTGGACTCTTTAAAAAAAGTCACCGTCATTTTAGAGCAATTAGAAATAAAAACCTAAAATCATGGAACTGTAACCCATGCCAAACTCTGTAATATGTTCTACAACATATTGTGCTGCTGTACTTTGAAATGTATTGCTTTTTGTGTATATGTTATTTTTCACAAATAAGAAAAAAAATTGATGGTGATCATAAATATTTATCCCTTCTAGCTCCCAAAGTTCTGGAGCAGCTAGAAGGAAAGAACTGAAAGGATGGTATGGTAGCCCATGACAAACTCTGGGATCTGTCCTGTAACTACTTGTTGAAGAGTGCTTTGAAAACTATTGCTTTTTTTCTTTCTTTGCTTTGTATATTTATTAGACAATAAAAAAAAATTTTTTTAAGTCGCTGTTATATGAATATAGAAGGTAGGGTAACAGTCTAGACTAAGAGGGATTTGACTAACAAGACCTGGTAACCAAATGCAATGCATGACCCTTGATTGCATCTGGGATTTAAAAAGAAATGGCTGTAAAGCACACTAGATGGACAATTGGGGAAATTTGAATATGGACTGTATATTAGATAATAGTTTGATATTTTACATTATGGTTATGTAGGAGGATGTCTTTGTTTCAGGAGATACTTGCTGAAATATTTAGAGGAGAAATTACAAAACACATTCTCAAATGGTTCAGCAAAACAAAAAATGTAACAGAATATAAAATAAGTATATATATATTTATAATAAATGAATAAATAAATGTATATATATCCCATGAAATATACATGTATTTCCTCCCAAGAATCCTTTCTCATAAATTAACTATAGGTTGTCCTAAAAAAACACAGTAAAGTAAAAAAGAGAAACACATGGAATCTGGGAAATGGAATCCAACACAGGAAAGAGGGAAGAGAATCCCAGGAATGTGGTGAAGGGTGCTCCAGAAGTGACAGACATACAACAGGTCTAGAAAGCAATCAACCCAAGTGAGAAGAATCTCAGGGAGATTTCTTCCAAAAGAAAAAATTGATAAGAAAGATGACATATTTGAATATATTGAGAGATTATTTACACAGTAAGGGGAGAGTTTCAGATTACATTAGTGATAAGTACCTAAAAACTCAAGGAAACAAAAAGCAAGACACATTAACAAAACAAAAAGTTGTGTGATAAAGGAAAAGCAACAGTGTATCATAGGACTTGGAATTTAATAGTCTTTCCACAGTTCTACTTATAAAATTATGGAATACTTTCCTATCCAAGTTAGAATGTAAGTTTATTAGGAAGTTTATTAGGAAGAGGGAGGAAGAAGAAATATGTGTGTCTGTGTGTGTGTGTGCTGAGGATGGGACCATCGAAAGGAAAGCTACTACATTACATTTACAAAATAAAAGAGAGAAAGCAATATAAGCATGATATATAGAGATATTGAGGTAAAGTTCATAAAAATCAGCAAAAAGAGTTGTAAGAAGCTGCCTGTGGCAAGTGGGAAATGGGAGAATGACAGTGGGTTTCTCTTTGTTGAATCAAATCTTGTAGAACTATTTGACTCATTAAACCATGTGCATATGTAACACTGAGAAAAACGAAATGAATTGAAAACCAAGGAGAATGCATTATGAAGTGAAACAGTCATCTAGAAACAGATGATTTGATGTATAATCTTGCTTCTACCAAAGCCTGATAGCCTGTGAACAAGTCCTTTGCATTTTCTGGAAGTATATGTCTTTATTTTATAAGGTGAATTTAATAATGTTTAAGATCTTTGCCAAGTAAAATCATTACCCTCCCCACTCCATGGGGCATAACATCCAGGGCTCAGAGTCTCCCTGGCAACATGGGACATGACTCCCAGGGATGAGCCTGGCCTTGGCATCGTGGGATCAACAATGCCTTCCTGACTAAAACGGGGAAAATGAATGTAACAAAATAAGGGATCAGTGGTGAAGAATAAGAGTCAAAAGGCTACTCTTACATGAGCTTCAGCTAGATATTGCTAATTACCATAGTTTGCCAAACCCCATCCAAAATCATTCCTGTTAACCCAAAGAACATCTAGGGCTCTATTTGAGATTCCCCCAAAATTTCATGTACAAAGATTACTTTCCAGAATCCTACAACCTCCAGATTGTTCCTAGGCCAGATAAGCCCTGAAACCCAGAGGTGCCAGTCTCTCCAAGAATATCAACTGGTTCCATCCTTCTAGTTCATATTATTGACACCTCTTTTCAACATGAAAAAAGTTAGAATGGGCATAACCCCAATATCTCTAAAGCTTGGGAGAAGGATCAAAGAAGAAGTTAGAAAGTTAGGATTTAACAAGAGAGTACGGCTACTGAATCATTATATTGGTATTTCTTTTTAGCCTTCAGTATCTTGGAGCAGCTAGAAGGAAAAACTTAAAATTGTGGAACTGTAACCCATACCAAACTTTGGAAACTGTTCTATAACTAGTTGCTAAATTGTACTTAGAAATGTATGGCTTTTTTGTACATATATTGTATTTAACAATAAAAATGCTTAAAAAGATCCTTGCTAGCTCCAAATCAGATAATTTATTAAATATATAAATACATATAGATATTTTAAGCAAAAAATTAAATAGTTTATATTAAGCTTTTTTTGATGCGTTATGTATTTTTAAAGTATGTTTGCATTATGTTTAATATATTATATTTTGAAAATTGTTCTTTTATTTTTTGGCATGAGCAGGCACCGGAAATCGAACCTGGATCTTGGGCATGGTAGGTGAAAATTCTGCCACTAAGCCACTGTCACACCACACTAAAATAGTTTTTATTGAGATTTATTTTAATGAATACAATTATCTTCTAATAAAATGGAGTTTTAATTTTGATTTTCCTCAAAATATTGGGTGCCAGGTCCAATAAGATCTCTAATATAACCTAATATACTCTAACAAAAAAGTCAATATTAAGAAATATTAATTTAAAAATTGACTATATAATTCTAAAGAACTTTTTTTTTTTACTTTTGCTGTCACTAGTTTATTGGGTAAATACAAAATAGAGGCTTTTGTATTTTTAAAAAGCAAAACCAAAGAGATTAGAAAGGAAGCACATGCGGCGGGCCGCGGTGGCTCAGCGGGCAAAGCGCTTGCCGGCTATGCCGGAGGACCTCGGTTCGATTCCCTGCCCCAGCCCATGTAACAAAAAACGGAAAAACAAAATACAATAAAACAAGAAAATGTTTAAAGATGTTTCCCTTTCTTCCTTCCTTCCTTCCTTCCTTCTCTCTGTCTTTCCTTTAAAAAAAAAAAAAAAGGAAGCACATGTCTTCGCTAGAATATAAACATAAATTAGATTTCACTAACAATTAGGCACTTAAAATGTAAATGTAAAACGTTGAAATTTTAGAAGTATAAACTATAAGTAATACTGCTAAATTTCTCCTGGAATAAATTTACAAACACAAGCTTGGAAAAATATATTTCTAAACAAAGATAATTTCCTCTTTTTTTTAAAAAAAAAGCTGGAATTCAAATACCATATGATTGATCAATGATTAAGTTACTGGCAGCTGGGAGAAAAGACGTTCTGAAGTAAATGTATTTGATTAAAAGGTAAGCATTTAATAAATCTATTATAGTAGCATACAGTATATCATAAAGTATGTGCCAGAAATTAATGAATTCCGGACTTAAAAATTTACTTTACAAGAAGACACTTCACACTGAAATAGTACAGGACTAAAAAAGATTTTTGAAATCCATGTCTCAGAGTTAATTTTTAAATTGTAACATTCTTAAAACGTAAGAAACTATTTAAATACTTTGTGTAAATATTCTTCTTGAATGGAGAATTTTACCCGTAAGTGGAAAAATAAATTAATTGATTTTAGCATTGTCTCATTTTTAAGTTAAAATTTAAATTCTAATGCATGGATTTTTTTGTTGAGAATAATAAATCACACTGAAACAATTTTAACATTAAAATGTCTCCTACTCAAAAAGAATTAAAAGGAAATAATAAATGTAAAACAGTTAATAGACACAAAGAAGGACACTATGTATTTTTTATTAATTAAAAAATTAACAACAAAACATTAAGATATCATTCTATTCTGCAAATACAATCAGCAATTCTTAATATCATCACATAGTTGCACATTCATCATTTCTTAGAGCATTTGTATTGATTTAGAAAAAGAAATAAAAAGACAACAGAAAAAGAAGTAAAATGATAACAGAGAAAAAAAAGATTATACATACCATACCCCTTACACCTTCCTTTCATTGATCACTAGGATTTCAAACTAAATTTATTTTAACATTTGTTCCCCCTATTATTTATTTTTATTCCATATGTTCTACTCGTCTTTTGAGAAGGTAGATAAAAGGAGCATCAGACATAAGGTTTTCACATTCACAGAGTCTCATTGTGAAAGCTATATCATTGTTCAATCATCATCAAGAAACATGGCTACTGGAACACAGCACTACATTTTCAGGCAATTCCCTCCAGCCTCTCCATTACATCTTGAACAACAAGGTGATATCTACTTAATGCGTAAGAATAACCTCCAGGATAACCTCTCAACTCTGTTTGGAATCTCTCAGCCATTGACACTTAGTCTCATTTCACTCTTCCCCCTTTTGGTCGAGAAGGTTCTCTCAATCCCTTGATGTTAATTCTCAGCTTATTCTAGGGTTTTTCTCAGTCCCTTGATGCTGAGTCTCAGCTCATTCCAGGATCTCAGTCCCACGTTGCCAGGAAGGTCCACACTCCTGGGAGTCATGTCCTACGTGGAGAGGGGGAGGGTAGTGAGACTGCTCGTCATGTTGGCTGGGGAAAGAGGCCACATCTGAGCAACAAAAGAAGCTCTCTTGGGGGTGACTCTTGGGCCTAAATTTTAAGTAGACTTGACCTATCCTTTGTGGGATTAAGTTTCATATGACCAAACCCCAAGACTGGGGGCTGAGCCTATAGCTTTGGTTGTCCACACTGCTTGTGAGAATATCAAGAATTCAACTTGGGGCAGTTGAATTTCTCCCCGTTCTCACCATTCCCCGAAGGGGGCTTTGCAGATACTTTTTCATTCACTGATCAAATCACTCTGGGATTCATCGGGGCATCACTCTGGACAAACCAACAAAATCTCATGTCCTACCTGAGATTCCAAGTACTTATGACGTTCAATCAAACTATCTACATAAGCTATATTAGGAAATACTATAGTCAAAATATAAATTTTGTAACAAATAAACTTTTTTTGCTTTAGTCACACGTAAGGTGACATTTCAAAATATTAATTACCATCTATTTTCGGCACCCTGCAATAATGACATTCCTTTGTTCTACCTCATGCAAAAACATTTTTAAAATTTGTACATTGTACATTTCACTATTATTACACACTCTAAGCATTCCTAGATTATACCATCTCGATCTTTAACATCTATCTTTCTTTCTGATTTCATTTATGTCCCCAACCCTCCTCCCTCTATCATTCTCACATGCAGCCTCATTCAGTGTTTTAACATAATTATACTACAGTTAGGTAGTATTGTGCTGTCCATTTCTGAGTTTTTGTATCCAGTCCTGTTGCATAGTCTGTATCCCTTCAGCTCAAATTATCCAATATCTTACCCTATTTCCATCTCCTGATGGTCTCTGTTACCAACGACATATTCCAAGTTTATTCACTAATGTCAGTTCATATCAGTGAGACCATACAGTATTTGTCCTTTAGTTTTTGGCTAGTCTCACTCAGCATAATGTTCTCAAGGTTCATCCATGTTGTTACATACTTTATAAGTTTATTCTGTCTTAAAGATGCATAATATTCCATTGTATTTATGTATCACAGTTTGTTTAGCCACTCGTCTGTTGATGGACATTTGGTTGTTTCCATCTCTTGGCAATTGTAAATAATGTTGCTATAAACATTGGTGTGCAAATGTCCATTTGTGTCTTTGCCCTTAAGTCCTCTGAGTAGATACCTAGCAGTGGTATTGCTGGGTCATATGGCAATTCTATATTCAGCTTTTTGAGGAACTGCCAAACTGCCTTCCACAGTGGTTGCACCATTGGACATTCCCACCAACAGTGAATAAGTGTGCCTCTTTTTCCACATACTCTCCAGCACTTGTCATTTTCTGTTTTGTTGATAATGGCCATTCTGATTGGTGTGAGAGGATATCTCATTGTGGTTTTTTTGATTTTCATTCCTCTAATGGCCAGGGACGTTGAGCATCTCTTCATGTGCCTTTTGGCCATTTGTATTTCCTCTTCTGAGAGGTGTCTGTTCAAGTCTTTTTCCCATTTTGTAATTGGATTGGCTGTCTTTTTGTTATTGAGTTGAACAATCTCTTTATAAATTCTGGATACTAGACCTTTATCTGATATGTCATTTCCAAAAATTGTCTCCCATTGCATAGGCTGTCTTTTTACTTTCTTGATGAAGTTCTTTGATGCACAAAATTGTTTAATTTTGAGGAGTTCCCATTTCTTTCTTTCTTTCTTTCTTCTGTGCTCTTGCTTTAGGTGTAAGGTCTATAAAACCACCTCTAATTATAAGATTTATAAGATATGTCCCTACATTTTCCTCTAACTGTTTTATGGTCTTAGACTTGATGTTTAGATCTTTGATCCATTTTGAGTTAACTTTTGTATAGGGTGTGAGATACGGGTCCTCTTTCATTCTTTTGCATATGGATATCCAGTTCTCTAGGCACCATTTATTGAAGAGACTGTTCTGTCCCAGGTGAGTTGGCTTGACTGCCTTATCAAAGATCAAATGTCCATAGATGAGAGGGTCTATATCTGAACACTCTATTTGATTCCATTGGTCAATATATCTATCTTTATGCCAATACCATGCTGTTTTGACCACTGTGGCTTCATAATATGCCTTAAAGTCCGGCAGCGCGAGATCTCCAGCTTTGTTTTTTTTCCTCAAGATACTTTTAGCAATTTGGGGCACCCTGCCCTTCCAGATAAATTTGCTTATTGGTTTTTCTACTTCTGAAAAGTAAGTTGTTGGGATTTTGATTGGTATTGAGTTGAATCTGTAAATCAATTTAGGTAGAATTAACATCTTAACTATATTTAGTCTTCCAATCCATGAACATGGTATGCCCTTCCATCTATTTAGGTCTTCTGTGATTTCTTGTACAGTTTCTTGTAGTTTTCTTTGTAAAGGTCTTTTGTTTCTTTAATTAAATTTATTCCTAAGTATTTTATTGTTTTAGTTGCAATTGTAAATGGAATTTGTTTCTTGATTTCCCCCTCATATTGTTCATTACTAGTGTATAGAAACACTACAGATTTTTGAATGTTGATCTTGTACCCTGAACTTTGCTGTACTTGTTTGTTAGCTCTAGTAGTTTTGCTGTGGATTTTTCAGGGTTTTTGACATATAGTATCATATCATCTGTGAACAGTGATAGTTTTACTTCTTCCTTTCCAATTTTGATGCCTTGTATTTCTTTTTCTTGTCTAATTGCTCTGGCTAGAACTTCCAACACAATATTGAATAACAGTGGTGATAGTGGACATCCTTGTCTTGTTCCTGATCTTAGGGGGAAAGTTTTCAGTTTTTCCCCATTGAGGACGATATTAGCTGTGGGTTTTTCATATATTCCCTCTATCATTTTAAGGAAGTTCCCTTGTATTCCTATCCTTTGAAATGTTTTCAACAGGAAAGGATGTTGAGTCTTGTCAAATGCCTTCTCTGCATCAATTGAGATGACCATGTGATTTTTCTGCTTTGATTTGTTGATATGGTGTATTACATCAATTGATTTTCTTATGTTGAACCATCCTTGCATACCTGGGATGAATCCTACTTGGTCATGATGTATAATTCTTTTAATATGTTGCTGGATTCGATTTGCTAGAATTTGGTTGAGGATTTTTGCATCTAGATTCATTAGAGAGATTGGTCTGTAGTTTTCTTTTTTTGTAATATCTTTTCCTGGTTTTGGTATGAGGGTGATGTTGGCTTCATAGAATGAATTAGGTAGCTTTCCCTCCACTTCAATTTTTTTGAAGAGTTTGAGCAGGATTGGTACTAATTCTTTCTGTAATGTTTGGTAGAATTCACATGTGAAGCCGTCTGGTCCTGGACTTTTGTTTTTGGGAAGCTTTTTAATGACTGATTCAATTTCTTTACTTGTGATTGGTTTGTTGAGGTCATCTATTTCTTCTTGAGTCAAAGTTGGTTGTTCATGCCCTTCTAGAAAGTTGTGCATTTCATCTACATTGTTGAATTTATTAGCATAAAGTTGTTCATAATATCCTGTAATTACCTCCTTTATTTCTGTGGGGTCAGTGGTTATGTCTCCTCTTCCATTTCTGATCTTATTTATATGCATCCTCTCTCTTCTTCTTTTTGTCAATCTTGCTAAGGGCCCATCAATCTTATTGATTTTCTCATAGAACCAACTTCTGGTTTTATTGATTTTCTCAATTGTTTTCATCTTCTCAATTTCATTTATTTCTTCTCTAATCTTTGTTATTTCTTTCCTTTTGCTTGCTTTGGGGTTAGTTTGCTGTTTTTCCTCCAGTTCTTCCAAGTGGACAGTTAATTCCTGTATTTTTGCCCTTTCTTCTTTTTTGATATAGGCATTTGGGGCAATAAATTTCCCTCTTAGCACTGCCTTTGCTGCATCCCATAAGTTTTGATATGTTGTGTTTTCATTTTCATTTGCCTCGAGATATTTACTGATTTCTCTTGTAATTTCTTCCTTGACCCACTCATTGTTTAAGAGTGTGTTGTTGAGCCTCCACATATTTTTGTATGTTCTGGCGCTTTGCCTATTATTGATTTCCAACTTCATTCCTTTATGATCCGAGAAAGTGTTGTGTATGATTTCAATCTTTTAAAATTTGTTGAGACTTGCTTTGTGACCCAGCATATGGTCTGCCTTTGAGAATGATCCATGACCACTTGAGAAAAATGTGTATCCTGCTGTTGTGGGGTGTAATGTCCTATAAATGTCTGTTAGGTCTAGCTCATTTATTGTAATATTCAAATTCTCTGTGTGTTTATTGATCCTCTGTCTAGATGTTCTGTCCGTTGATGAGAGTGGGGAATTGAAGTCTCCAACTATTATGGTAGATGTGTCTATTTCTCTTTTCAGTGTTTGCAGTGTTTGCCTCACGTATTTTCGGGCATTCTGGTTCAGTGTATAAATATTTATGACTGTTATGTATTCAGGTTGAATTGTTCCTTTTATTAGTGCATAGTATCCTTCTTTGTCTCTTTTAACTGTTTTACATTTGAAGTCTAATTTGTTGAATATTAGTATAGCTACTCCTGCTCTTTTCTGGTTGTTATTTGCATGAAATATCTTTTCCCAACCTTTCACTTTCAACTTATGTTTATCTTTGGGTCTAAGATGTGTTTCCTGTAGACAGCATATAGAAGGATCCTGTTTTTCAATCCATTCTGCCAGTCTATGTCTTTTGATTGGGGAGTTCAATCCATTAACATTTAGTGTTATTACTGTTTGGGTAGTACTTTCCTCTACCATTTTGCCTTTTGTATTTTGTTTGTCATATCTAATTTTCCTTCTTTCTACACTCTTCTCCACACCTCTCTCTTCTGTCTTTTTGTATCTGTCTCTAGTGCTTCCTTTAGTATTACTTGCAGAGCTGGTCTCTTGGTCACAAATTCTCTCAGTGATTTTTTTTTGTCTGAAAATGTTTTAATTTCTCCCTCATTTTTGAAGGACAATTTTGCTGGGTATAGAATTATTGGTTGGCAGTTTTTCTCTTTTAGTAATTTAAATATATCATCCCACTGTCTTCTCGCCTCCATGGTTTCTGCTGAGAAATCTACACATAGTCTTATTGGGTTTCCCTTGTATGTGATGGATTGCTTTTCTCTTGCTGCTTTCAAGATCCTCTCTTTCTCTTTGACCTCTGACATTCTGACTAGTATGTGTCTTGGAGAACATCTATTTGGATCTATTCTCTTTGAGGTATGCTGCACTTCTTGGATCTGTAATTTTAGGTCTTTCATAGGAGTTGGGAAATTTTCAGTGATAATTTCTTCCAGTAGTTTTTCTCCTCCTTTTCCCTTCTCTTCTCCTTCTGGGACACCCACAACATGCATATTTGTGCACTTCATATTATCATTCAGTTCCCTGAGTCCCTGCTCATATTTTTCCATTTTTTCCCTATAGTTTCTGCATCTTGTTGGATTTCAGATGTTCCATCCTCCAGTTCACTAATCCTAACCTCTGTCTCTTGAAATCTACCATTGTAGGTTTCCATTGTTTTTTTTTCATCTCTTCTACTGTACCTTTCATCCCCATAAGTTCCGTGATTTGTTTTTTCAGACTTTCCATTTCTTCTTTTTGTTCATTCCTTGCCTTCTTCATATCCTCCTTCAATTCATTGATTTGGTTTTTGATGAGGTTTTCCATGTCTGTTCGTATATTCTGAATTAGTTGTTTCAGCTCTTGTATCTCATTTGAACTATTGGTTTGTTCCTTTGACTGGGCCATATCTTCAATTTTCCTGGTGTGATTTGTTATTTTTTGCTGGTGTCTAGACATTTAATTACCTTAATTAGTTTATTCTGGAGATTGCTTTCACTTCTCTTACCTAGGGTTTTCTTGCTAGATGAATTTGTTGTCTATCTGTTCTTTGACCTTCAGTTCAGCTTTTTCTGGACCTCTAGCTTGGGTTTTGTTTAACAGAGGATAATTTTTCAGTTCTTATTTTCTTGTTTCTTGCCCTGCTTTATGGTGCCTTTTCCCTCCCCAGCCTTAGGAGGGTCTATGTAGGTATTATAGACTTCAGCTGAGTTTTCCTGGACTAAACTGGCCTCCTATTGTGGGGAAGGAGTCGTCTGCATCAGTTTTCCCTGAGGGTGAGACCCAGCAGGTTAAAAGACTTTCCTGTGAAGTCTCTGTGCTCTGTTTTTCTTATCCTGCCCAGTATGTGGCATGTCTGCCTGCAGGTCACACCAGCAAAAGATGTTGCGGCACTTTTAACTTTGGAAGACTCTCCCTGCTGGGGGCATGGTGGAGACAGGGGAGAGGTTGTAGGCTGGTTTTAATGGCTTCAAATTGCCAAGTCCTGGGGTCTGAGTTCCTTGAGGGAGGGATTCCACCTGAGTTGGGCTTTACCCCTCCCCTGGGGAAGGCACAGTTGGGAGACAGCCCTCAAAGCAGCCCATTTCTGCCTATGCCTGGGGCTGTTGCAGCCTGAGAAGTCCCACCACTAGATCCAGAGGCTGCCAAGTCTCCGTAGAAACACAGCTACTAAAACCTCTGTTTCCTCCCCTTTCCTCTTTTTCCATGAGCCCAATGAGCGACCTCCGCTTTGACCAGGTTTAGAGTCTCTTTCCCTTCCCTCTGGGGAGCCGCCTGTGGGGGAGGGGCACTGGGCACCGGCCGCCAAGTTTTGGGGATCTCAAAGTTTTGGGGAAGCTCACAGCTGGTCCAGGTGGTCCAGACTGGGGTACGCTGTGTGTCCGTCCGGTCACTGATGTGGCTCCGGGAGGTGTTCTGTACTGTTTCTGGTTATTTAATAGTTGTTCGGGAGGATGGACTAAAATGCACAGGTTGCTAAGCCTCCATCTTGACCCCTCCCCCTGACCCTATGTATTTTTAATAAAAGGAACAATTCAACAAGAAGAATAACAATCATAAATATTTTGTACTGAGCCAGAATGCTCCAAAATACATAAGGCAAACACTGAAAACACTGAAAAGAGAAATAAACACATCTACCATAATAGTTGGAGACTTCAATTCCTCATTTTCATCAATGTACAGAACATCTAGACAGAGGATCAATAAAGAAACAGAGAATTTGAATAATACAATAAATGAGCTAGACTTGGGCCGCGGTGGCTCAGCGGGCAAGAGTGCTTGCCTGCCGTGCCGGAGGACCCCGGTTCGATTCCCGGCCCCAGCCCATGTAAAAAACAAACAAACAAACAAAATATAATAAAACAAGAAAATGTTTAAAAATGTTTCCCTTTCTTCCTCCCTTCCTTCCTTCCATCCTTCCTTCCTTCTCTGTCTTTCCTTCCTTTCCTCCCTCTCTCTTTAAAAAAAAAAAAAAAAAAAAAAAAAAAAAATGAGCTAGACTTAACAGGCATATATAGAATGTTACACCCCACAACAGCAGGATACACCTTTTTCTCAAGTGCTCATGGATCATTCTCAAGGATACACCATGTGCTGGGTCACAAAGCAAGTCTCAATACATTTAAAAAGATTGAAATCATACAAAACACTTTCTTAGATCATAAAGGAATGAAATTGGAAATCAATAGTAGGCAGAGTGCCAGAAAATTCACAACTATATGGAGGCTCAGTAACACACTCTAAAACAATCAGTGGGTCAAGGAAGAAATTGCAAGAGAAATCAGTAAATATCTCAAGGCAAATGAAAATGAAAACACAACATATCAAAATTTATAGGATGCAGCAAAGGCAGTGCTTAGAGGGAAATTTATTACCCTAGATGCCTTTATCAAAAAATAAGAAGAGCAAAAATCAAGGAATTAACTGTCAACTTGGAAGAACTAGAGAAACAACAGCAAACTAACCTCAAAGCAAGCAAAAGAAAAGAAATAATGAAGATTAGAGCAGAAATAAATGAAATCAAGAGCATGAACACTATCAAGAAAATAAAAATAACCAGAAGTTGGTTCTATGAGAAAATCAATAAGATTGATGTACCCTTAGTGAGGTTGGCAAAAAGGAGAAAAGAGAGGATGCAAATAAAATCAGAAATAGAAGAGAAGACTTAACCACTGACCCTGAAGAAATAAACGAGTTAATGAGAAGATATTATGAACAACTTTATGCTAATAAACTACACAATGTAGATGAAATGGACAACTTCTTAGAAAGGCATGAACAACCAACATTGACTCGAGAAGAAATAGATGACCTCAACAAACCAATCACAAGTAAAGAAATCGAATTAGTCATTAAGAAGTTCCCCAAAAAGATAAGCCCAGGACCAGATGGCTTTACATGTGAATTCTAACAACATTCAAGAAAAATAAGTACCAATTCTGCTCAAACTCTTCAAAAAAATTGAAGAGGATGGAAGGCTACCTAACAAATTCTATGAAGCCAACATCACCCTCATACAAAAGCCAGACAAAGATATTACAAAAAAAGAAATCTACAGACCAATCTCTCTAATGAATATAGATGGAAAAATCCTCAATAAAATCCTTGCAAATCGAATCCAGCAGCACATTAAAAGAATTAAACACCCTGACCAAGTTGGATTCATCCCAGGTATGCAAGGATGGTTCAACATAAGAAAATCAATTAATGTAATGCACCATATCAACAAATCAAAGCAGAAAAACCATATGATGATCTCAATTGATGCAGAAAAGGCATTTGACAAAATTCAATATCCTTTCTTGTTGAAAACACTTCAAGGGATAGGAATAGAAAGGAACTTCCTCGACATGATAAAGAGAATATATGAAAAACCCACAGCTAACATCATCCTCGATGGGGAAAAACTGAAAACTTTCCCCCTAAGATCAGGAATAAGACAAGAATGTCCACTATCACCATTGTTATTCAACACTGTGTTGGAAGTTCTAGCCAGAGCAATTAGACAAGAAAAAGAAATACAAGGCATCAAAATTGGAAAGGAAGAAGTAAAACTCTCACTGTTTGAAGATGATATGATACTCTATGTTGAAAACCCAGAAAAATCCACAGCAAAACTACTAGAGCTAATACATGAGTACTGCAAAGTGGCAGGTTACAAGATCAACACT
The DNA here is from genome assembly GCF_023851605.1 of Tamandua tetradactyla. Classification (NCBI taxonomy): domain Eukaryota; kingdom Metazoa; phylum Chordata; class Mammalia; order Pilosa; family Myrmecophagidae; genus Tamandua; species Tamandua tetradactyla. The sequence goes on from NC_135338.1 coordinate 4,344,775, forward strand.
CAAAAATCTGTGGTGTTTCTATACACTGGTAATGAACAATTAAAATCCCCAAAACTTACTTTTCACAAATAGAAAAACCAATAATCAAATTTATCTGGAAGGGCAGGGTGCCCTGAATAGCTAAAAATATTCTGAGAAAGAAAAATGAAGTCAGAGGTCTCACACTACCTGACTTTAAGGCATATTATGAAGCTATAGTGGTCAAAACAGCATGGTACTGGAATAAAGATAGATATACTGACAAATGGAATCAAATACAGTGTTCAGAAATAGACCCTCTCATCTATGGACAATTGATTTTTGACAGGCAGTCAAGCCAACTCACCTGGGACAGAACAGTCTCTTCAATAAATGGTGCCTAGAGAACTGGATAACCACATACAAAAGAATGAAAGAGGATCCTTATCTCACACCCTATACAAAAGTTAACTCAAAGTGGATCAAAGACCTAAACATTAGATCTAAGACCATAAAACTGTGAGAAGAAAATATAGGGAAATATTTTATAAATCTTATACTTGGAGGCAGTTTTCTAGACCTTACACCCAAAGCATGAGCATTGAAGAAATAAATAAATGAATGGCAACCCCTCAAAATTAAGCACTTTTGTGCATCAGAGAACTTCGTCGAGAAAGTAAAAAGAGCCTACAAATTGGAGACAATGTTTGGAAACAATATATCAGATAAGGGCCTAGCATCCAGAATATATAAAGAGATTGTTCAACTCAACAACAAAAGGACAGACAACCCAATTACAAAGAGGGTAAAAGACATGAACAGACACTTCTCAGAGAGTAAATACAAATGGCCAAAAGGCACATGAAAAGATGCTCAACTTCCCTGGCTCTTAAGGTGTTCTAGTTTGCTAGCTGCCAGAATGCAATATACCAGAAATGGAATGGCTTTTCAAAAGGGGAATTTAATAAGTTGCTCGTTTACAGTTCTAAGGCTGAGAAAATGTCCCAATTAAAACAAGTCTATAGAAATGTCCAATCAAAGGCATCCAGGGAAAGATACCTTGGTTCAAGAAGGCCGATGAAGTTCAGGGTTTCTCTCTCAAGTGAGAAGGCACATGGCAAACACAGTCAGGGCTTCTCTCTCGGCTGGACAGGCACATGGCGAATACGGTGTCATCTGCTAGCTTGGTCTCCTGGCTTCCTGTTTCATGAAGCTCCTCGGGAGGCGTTTTCCTTCTTCATCTCCAAAGGTCGCTGACTGGTGGACTCTCTGCTTCATGGTGCTGCAGCATTCTCTGCTCTCTCTGAGTCTCTCTGAATCTCCAAAATGTTTCCTCTTTTATAGGACTTCAGAAACTAATCAAGACCCACTCAAATGGGTGGAGACATGTCATCCCCTAATCCAATTTAACAACCATTCTTAACTAAATCACATCAACCAGGGAGATGATCTCATTACAGTTTCAAATATACAGTATTGAATAGGGATTATTCTACCTTTAAGAAATGAGATTTATATTAAAACATGGCTTTTCTTAGGGGGCATACTTCCTTTCAAACTAGCACATAGGGAAATGCAAATAAGAACCAAAATGAGATATCATCTCACACCCACCAGAATGACCATTATCAATAAAACAGAAAATGGCAAGTGCTGGAGAGGATGTGGAGAAAGAAGCACACTTATCCACTGTTGGCGGGAATGTAAAATGATACAACTGCTGTGGAAGGCAGTTTGGCAGTTACTCAGGAAGCTAAGTATAGAATTGTCATATGACCCAGCAATACCATTGCTAGGTATCTACTAAGAGAACATAAGGACAAGGACACAAATGGACATTTGCACACCAATGTTTATAGCAGCATTATTTACAATTGCCAAGAGATGGAAACAGCCAAATGTCCATCAACAGACGAGTGGCTAAACAAGCTGTGGTGCGTAAATACAATGGAATATTATGCATCTTTAAGACAGAATAAAGTTATGAAATATGTAACAACATGGATGGACCTTAAGGACATTATGCTAAGTGAGATTAGCCAGAAACAAAAGGATAAATACTGTATGGTCTCACTGATATGAACTGCCTTTAGTGAATGAACTTGAGAATTTCAGTTGGGAACTGAGACTATCAGGAGATAGAAATAGGGTAGATATTGGGTAATTGGAGCTGAAGGAATACAGATCTTGCAGCAGGACTGATTGTAAAAATTCAAAAGTGGATAGCACAATGCTACCTAACTGTAATACAATAATGTTAGAACACTGAATGAAGCTGAATGTGAGAATGATAGAGGGAGGGGAGCTGGGGGTGTAAATGAAATCAGAAGGAAAGATAGATGATAAAGACTGAGATGGTATAATCTAGGAATGCCTAGCGTGTATAATGATAGTGACTAAATGTACAAATTAAAAACTGTTTTTGCATGAGGAAGAATAAAGGAATGTCATTACTGCAGGGTGCTGAAAATAGATGGTAATTAATATTTTGAAGCTTTAACTTATGTGTGAGACTAAAGCAAAAAAGGTTTATTTGATACAAAATTTATATTTTGACTAGTGCATTTCCTACTAAATTATGTGGACAGCTTAATTGAACACCGTAAGTACATGGAACTTTGAGTAGAGCATGAGATTTTGTAAGTTTGTCCAGAGTGATGCCCCGATAAATCCCAGAATGATCTGAACAGTGAATAAAAAAGTATTTGCAAAGTCCCCTTCAGGGAATGGTGAGAAGGGGAAAATTCAACTTCCCCAAGTGGAGAATTCCTAATATTTTCCGAAGCAGTGTGGACAACCAAAGCAATAGGCCAAACCCTCAATCTTGGGGTTTGTGCATATGAAACTTAACCCCACAAAGGATACGCTAAGCTTACTTATAATTAGGCCTAAGAGTCACCCCCAAGAGAACCTCTTTTGTTGCTCAGATGTGGCCTCTCTCTCCAGCCAACACAACAAGCAAACTCACCACCCTTCCCCTGTCTATGTGGGACATGACTCCCAGGGGTGTGGACCTTCCTGGCAATGTGGGACAGAAATCCTAAAATGAGCTGAGACTCAGCATCAAGGGATTGAGAAAACCTTCCTGACCAAAAAGGGGAAGAGAGAAATGAGACAAAATAAAGTGTCAGTGACTTAGAGATTCCAAACAGAGTTGAGAGGTTAACCTGGAGGTTATTCTTATGCATTAAATAGTTACCACCTTTTTAGTTAAGGTGTAGTGGAGTGGCTGGAGGGAATTACCTGAAAATATAGAACTGTGTTCCAGTAGCCATGTTTCTTGAAGATGATTGTATAATGATATAGCTTTCACAATGTGAAACACAATGTGTGATTGTGAAACTTTGTGTTTGATACTCTTTTATTTACCTTATTGACAGATGAGTAAAACATATGGATTAAAATTAAGTAAATAATAGGGAGGACAAATGTTAAAGCAAATTTAGTAAATTGAAATGCTGGGAATCAGTGAGGGGAAGTGGTAGGGGGCATGTTATGTACAAATTTTTTTCTTTTTTCTTTTTATTTCATTTTCTGGATTTATGCAAATGTTCTGAGAAGTGATCGTGGTGATGAATATACAACTATGTGATGATACTGTGAGTTATTGTTTATACACCAAGAATGGAATGATCATATGGTAAAAATGTTTGTGTTTGTATGTAGATATGTTTAAAAAAATTTAAAAATGAAGAAAAGGAAATACTAAGAAAGAGGCATCTAGGGATTATCTTTGGTAAATCATTCTTTGATTGAAATAAGGTTTACTCTTCTTAAAAGTTACAGATCAATGTCTATTAAACAATAGAACTTCCTTAATTATTGAACAGAACCTTTGAAGAATTTTTTAAAGTAATTTTGTGAAGTAAAATAATTATAAATTACTTTCTAATTTTTTAATACAAAAATATATTTTTTATTAATTTTTTAATTTAAAAAATATAACAACAAACAAATGCAAACATTCTTAACTTATGATCATTCCATTCTACATATATAATCAGTAACTCACAATATCATTACATAGTTGTGTATTCATCATCATGATCATTTCTTAGAACATTTTCATCAATTCAGAAAAAGAAATAAAAAGACAACAGAAAAATATCCATACATACCATACCTCTTACCCCTCCCTTTCATTGATCACTAGCATTTCAATCTAAATTTATTTTAACATTTGTTCCCCCTATTATTTGTATTTATTTCTTATGTTTTACTCATCTGTTGATAAGGTAGATAAAAGGAGCATCAGACACAAGGTTTTCACAATCACACACTCATTGTGAAAGCTATATCATTATACAATCATCTTCAAGAAACATGGGTGCTGGAACACAACTCCACATTTTCAGGCAGTTCCCTCCAGCCTCTCCCTTACATCTTGACTAACAAGGTGATATCTATTTAATGCATAAGAATAACCTCCAGGATAACCTCTTGACTCTGTTCGGAATCTCTCAGCCATTGACACTTTATTTTGTCTCATTTTGCTCTTCCCCCATTTGGTTGAGAAGGTTTTCTCAATCCCTTGATGCTGAGTCTCAGCTCATTCTAGGATTTCTGTCCCACGTTGCCAGGAAGGTCCACACCCCTGGGAGTCATGTCCCACAAAGACAGGAGGAGGGTGGTGAGTTTGCTTTTCATGTTGGCTGGAGAGAGAGAGGCCACATCTGAACAACAAAAGAGGTTCTCTTGGGGGTGACTCTTAGGCCTTACTTTAAGTAGGCTTAGCCTATCCTTTGCGGGGTTAAGTTTCATATGAACAAACCCTAAGATTGGAGACTCGGCCTATTGCTTTGGCTGCTCCTACTGCCTGTAAGAATATCAAGAATTCTCCACTTGGGGAAGTTGAATTTTCCCCCTTTCTCACCATTCCCCCAAGGGGACTCTGCAAATACTTTCCTATTCACTGTTCAAATCACTGTGGAATTTATCAGGGCCTCACTCTGGACAAACCTAGAAAATCTTATGCCCTACTCAATCCACATGAGTTTTGATTAGTTTACTGAAATCCTTTAAAAGAAGAAACATTTTGGAGAGAGTCTCTTTTTAGGATGATGAGCGCCCGAGCCCATGCAACCAAAGACCTTGGAAATGCAGAAAGAATACGCTCCCAAGGGAGTGTCTTGAAGCAAGACGCCTGGAGAGAAAGCTAGCGGACATTGTCTTGTTCACCATGCACCGTTCCAATTGAGAGAGAAGTCCTGAACTTCATTGGCCTTTCCTGAGTGAAGGTTACCTCTTGTTGATGCCTTAATTTGAACATCTTTTAGACTTGCTTTAATTGGGGTATTTTCTTGGCCTTAGAACTGTAAACTAGAACTTATTAAATTCCCTTTTTTAGAAAAGCCATTCCATTTCTGGTATGTTGCATTCCAGCAGCTAGCAGACTAGGACACCATGAGCTGTCAAACACGCTAAAACCTGGAGCAACCAAGGGAGCCAAGGGAGAAAGCCAGCCCCGGAAAGGCAAAGTGAGGAACCCACCAGAACAGGGGTTGAAAGCAACAGAGCCCAGGAACAAGGGACCAGCAGATGCATCCACGTGCCTTTCCAGCTGGCAGAGGGGTTCAGACCCATTGGCCTTTCTTGGATTAAGGAGATTCCTTAGATGCCTTAGTTTAGACATTTTCATTCTTAGAACTATAAACTTGTAACTTATTAAATTCCTCTTTTAAAAGCTGTTTCAGAGGTGCATGGGTGGTTCAGTGGTAGAATGCTCGCCTTTCGTGCGGTAGACCCAGGTTCAATTCCCGGACCATGCACCCCCTTCCCCCCAAAAAGCTGTTCCATTTCTGGTATACTGCACTCCTGCAGCTTAACAAACTAATACAGGCTTAAACTTTTTTTTTTTTACATATCAAAGCATAATATATACAGAGGATCAGAGAAATAATAAGGGTACATCTTGTTGAATTTTTACAAAGTGAAAGATATAAAGATCAAGTCACAATGTGACTGTGTGATTGTGTAAACCTTGTGTCTGCTTTCACTACTATCTAGATCAAGATATAAAACACTGCACGCGGTCCGGCGTTGACACTTCCGGGTGGGACCGAAGTGAGGCGAAGAGGTAGGGGCTGGCAGCTCCGCGGTAACCATGGCGTATTACGGCCTTACGGTGCCTCTCATCGTGATGAGCGTATTCTGGGGCTTCGTCGGCCTCTGTGTGCCTTGGTTCATCCCTAAGGGGCCTAACCGGGGAGTTATCATCACCATGTTGGTAACTTGTTCAGTTTGCTGCTACCTCTTTTGGCTGATTGCAATTTTGGCCCAACTCAACCCTCTCTTTGGACCACAATTGAAAAATGAAGCCATCTGGTATCTCAAGCATCACTGGCCTTGAGGAAGAAGACATCTGCAGTGCTCAAGACATTGAGGTCATGAAGAGAATTCCTCTAAATGCAAAATCACCTCCAACCCCAGACCATCTTCTCTGACTTGCCATTTGGGCATCAACTGCATTAAACATTCACATCACATTTGAGTATCTTATCTAAAATGCAGTATTCTTTTCCTGTCATCCTTTTTTAAATTTTGATGAATGATGTGCCTACTTAACCTAAACTGTGCTGACTCTGCAAACTGTGTATGTGGTCTTCTGATATGAAAGGTGCTATTCTTCTGAGAAATACGGTACTCTTTTTGAAATCTGTGGATTTGAAGATGGCTCCTCTCTGCTCACACCTTGAGAATCAGCGAAGTGTTTAAGACCAGCCCAGAAACTGCTGCAAGACAACTAAGACTCCAGTGGGCAACCAATACAACAGCATGTTCAGAGGGACTATCTCTCCCAACATGATAGAATTACATCAAACTATATTTTCAGGATGAATTTCTTATTTCTGCCGTCTTTTGGAATAAATTATTTTTCTGCTTTCTATGGAAAAAAAAAAGATATAAAACACTGAGTGGCTAAACAAACTGTGGTATATACCTACGATGGAATACTATGCAGCTGTAAGACAGAATAAAGTTATGAAGTATGTAACAACATGGATGGACCTTGAGGACATTATGCTGAGTAAGATTAGCCAGAAACAAAAGGAAAAACACTGTATGGTCTCACTGATATGAACTGACATTAGTGAATAAACTTGGAATATTTCATTGGTAACAGAGACCATCAGGAGATAGAAATAGGGTAAGATTTTGGGTAATTGGAGCTGAAGGGATACAGATTGTGCAACTGGACTGAATATAAAAACTCAGAAATGGACAGCACGATACTACCTAACTGTAATACAATTATGTTAAAACACTGAATGAAGCTGCATATGAGAATGATAGAGGGAGGAGGGCTGGGGGCATAAATGAAATCAGAAAGAAAGATAGATGATGGCTCCAGAGTCAGAATGCCTAGGTTCAATTCTCATCTCTGTCACCAACCACCTGCATAACCTTTGGACAAGCTACTTAATCTTTCTGATTCTGTTTCCAGTGGTAGATAATAATAGTACTGCTACTTAGGATTGCTTATGATGATAAATTGAGATAGTATATATAAAAAGTGTAACTCAGTGCTTGATACATAATAAATGTTGAATTGGGTGGTATCATCGTACAAAAATTTTTTTAAATGCACTAGAATCCTGATTCTGGAAAACCAGCTGGTTGTCTATGGGCGATTTGGCATTTAAAATCCAATTGTGCTTATATAATCCCATTTACTGATTATCTTAAAGTATTTAATTATCTCAGAACTGAAGTGGTGGTTGGAGGATAAGATTGGGGTCACACAATTGGCTGCATCTTTTATTTAAGTCTCTATGGTTGTAAATATTATACCTTATATCTGAACCCATGTATACAAGAGTTTACTACAGACATATAAAATTAATTTCACTCAGCCCCCTTGACTAAAAAAAAGATAATAAATACTGTCTTTCAAAACATTAAAAAAAAAAAAAAGAAAGATAGATGATAAAGATTGAGATGGTATAATCTAGGAATGCCTAGAATGTATAATAATAGTGACTAAATGTACAATTTTTTTTCTATTAAAGGAATTTATTTCTTTATTGAACACTTCCCACCAAAATAGTTTCCCACAAAATGGCCTCATTTATAAATTCTATCAAACATTTAAGGAAGAAATAACACCGAAGTTATACAAACTTTTTTAGAAAAATAGATGAGCAGGGAACTTTCCCAACTCATTTTATAAGACTGCCATAACCCTAATATGAAAACCTGACAGATATTACAAGAAAATAAAATTGAGATCGGTATTCTTCATGAATATAGACAAGAATTTCTAACACAGTATCAGCAAATCACATCCAGCAATATAAAAAACAATTCATAATGACTAAGAGTTCATATTGGAAATTCAAGATTGATTTAACAATTGAAAATCAGTATAATTCACACATTAACAGAATTAAGGGACAAACCCATATTATCATCTCAAAGCATTTAACAAAATTAAACAACCGGTCGCATATAAAGTCTTAGCAAATTTGAACTAGAAGGGGAATTCCTTCTCTGATAAACCCATCTGAGAAAAACTTACAGCTGATAAAAATTTATGCAATTCCCCTAAGATTGGGAGCAAGGTAAAGATTTCTGCTTTTACCACTTGTCATCAACTTATATTGGAGGTAACAGCCAGTGCCAATAAAATAAAACATAGAAATAAAGGCATAAAGATTGTCTTGATTTACAGGCAACATGTAGAAAAATCTGAAGGGATCTATAAATTGTCTACTAGAACATCCTTGTGATATAAAATGATGTATGTAATTAATTAAATGTACAAATTTTAAAAATGTTTTTGCATGAGGAAGAACAAAGGAATGTCATTACTGCAGGGTGCTGAAAATAGATGGTAATTAATATTTTAAAATTTCACCTTATGTGTGAGACTAAAGCAAAAAATGTTTATTTGATACAAAATTGATATTTTGACTAGTGCATCTCCTAATATAGCTTATGTAGATAGCTTGATTGAACACCATAAGTACTTGGAACCTTGGGTAGGACATGAGATTTTGTCGGTTTGTTCAGAGTGATGCCCCAATGAATCCCAGAATGATTCAATCAGTGAGTGGAAAAGTATTTGCAAAGCCCCCTTCGGGGAATGGTGAGAACGGGAAGAAATGCAACTTCCTCAAGTTGAATTCTTGATATTCTCACAAGCAGTGTGGACAACCAAAGCTATAGGCTGAGCCCCCAGTCTTGGGATTTGTTCACATGAAACTTAACCCCACAAAGGATAGGTCAAGTCTACTTAAAATTTAGGCCTAAGAGTCACCCCCAAGAGAGCCTCTTTTGTTGCTCAGATGTGGCCTCTCTCTCCAGCCAACATGACAAGCAAACTCACCACCCTCCCCCTGTCTACATGGGACATGACTCCCAGGGGTGTGGACCTTTCTGGCAACGTGGGACAGAAATCCTAGAATGAGCTGAGACTCAGCATCAAGGGATTGAGAAAATCTTCTCGGCCAAAAGGGGGAAGAGTGAAATGAGACAAAGTGTCAATGGCTGAGAGATTCCAAACAGAGTCTAGAGGTTTTCTTGGAGGTTATTCTTATGCATTGAGTAGATATCACCTTGTTATTCAAGATGTAATGGAGAGGCTGGAGGAAACTGCCTGAAAATGTAGAGCTGGGTTCCAGTAGCCATGTTTCTTGAGGATGATTGAACAATGATATAGCTTTCACAATGTGACTGTGTGATTGTGAAAACCTTGTGTCTGATGCTCCTTTTATCTATCATGTCAACAGACGAGTAGAACATATGGAATAAAAATAAATAATAGGGGGAACAAATGTTAAAATAAATTTAGTTTGAAAGGCTAAAAAAAAAAAAGGATATAAAACACTACCAGCACTCCAGAAGCCTCCCTGATGTCCCCTTTCAGTCATTACCCACCCCTATCAATTAGCCATGGTTTCTAGTTCCATCACCATAGATTAATTTTTGATGTTTTTCTTTATATAAATACAAGCACACAGTGATGACTCTATTTTATCAATCCTTATGTCTGCAAAAGTCATCCACATCTTTTGTCGTGCATAGTTGTAGTTTGTTGTCTTTGTTTACTATACATTATTTTATATTTTACATTCAATATACCACAATTTATTCATCTGTTTTACTGCTGATGAATATTTGGGCTGTTTCCTGTTTGGGGCCATTACAAATAAGGTTGTCTATGTATTTTGGTGCAATACATGTGCACTGCAAGACTTGAATGGGTGGATGATAGGTATATGAAAGTTCTTGTTGTTACGCATCTCCAACACTTGATACCGTCAGTTTTTTAAAATTCAGCCTTTCTGGTGAGTGTCCCGTGGTATCTCTTAGGAGTTTATTCTTCATTTTCCTAATGACCAATGATGTTCAGCACCTTTTTTAGGCTTATTGGCCATTTTATGAAGTGGCTTTCTTTGTCTTCTTCTTATTTATAAGAGTAGACATGAGTCTTTTTTCAGATATATGTATTGCAAACATATTCTCCCACTTTGTGGCTTGCCTTTTTACTCTTTTAATGGTTCTTTTGATAAACAGAAGCTTTAAATTTTTAATTAAATCTAATTCGTTGATATTTTCCTTTATGGTTAATGCTTTTTGGGTCCAATTTAAGACTCTCTTTATCTTCTAGATCTAAAATTCCTATTGTTAGGATTTCTGGTGTCAGCTTCAGCAGGTAAAACATTCGGAAGCTACCTCTGCCCTCCTTACAATAAGAACAAAGCTGAGCAAACCGAAAAGCAACGATTTTTCTTGGAACCGTCAAAGAATTGAGGTCCCAGGACAAATAACCACCCTAAAATCTGGAGAGATGGAGAATACAGAGACTCACAGTTGAGATCAGCTTTCCAGGAGCAGATGCCACTGGATCCATAAACTGGTAAGAACACTTAAATGATAACTTTGATGACTCGCTGTCAGCTGAGAATGGACTGCTTGAGAGTGAGAAACTCTTGAGAGCTGCAAACTTAGGAAGCCCCCATGTTTTCATGAGTTTTACTTTAAGAACCCCACCAAATTCTCACAGTGAAGGTACAAGAAAAATCCTCATACTTGTGGCAGGGGCAAGAGAAAAGTAACCATTTCAAAATACTCCAGAGCACTCTCCATAAGGAAGGCCACTCAGCGATGGAAAAGACTTGACCAGAGCCTTGTCTGATGTGGGGAAAAAGAAACTATCTATCTCCAGTGCCCTCAAGTCTTCTTGTCTCACCTAAAGGGGGCAGGGGGGAAACTGAGAAAACCTTGTGAAAGATCACAGCCCAGGCACACAGTCCACTCTAAGATTGAGACTTAATCACAGGGTTTATAGGATACTTCTCTCCCCAGTGTCTTACCACCGCATCAATAGGACTCCAATACAGCTGAAAGAGCTGTATTTGACAAATTTAAAGATGTCTTTTTTTTTTAAGGAAATGTAGAGACCCAGGACTCAGGCTCCCCTTCCATTTATATGCATTAAAAAAAAATCAGTTCTTGTTCTAGTTTGCTAGCTGCTGGAATGTGATATACCAGAAACAGAATGGTTTTTAAAAATGGGAATTTATTAAGTTGCAAGTTTATAGCTCTAAGGCCATGAAAATCCCTAAATTAGAGCAAGGTTATGAAAATGTTCAAATCAAGGTACCAACAAGAGGTTACCTTCACTCAAGAAAGACTGATGAGATTCGGAGTTTCTCTCAGTCGGAAGGGCACATGGTGAAGTCTGCTAGCTTTTTCTTCTGGCTCCTTATTTCATGAAGGTCTCCCGAGGGTCTTTCCTTTCAAAGGTCTCGGGCTGCATGGACTCTAAAACTTACTCCAAAATGGTTCCTTCTCAAAGGGTTCCAGTGAGCAACTCCACTTTGAATGGGTAGAGACGCATCTCCGTGGAAACCATCTAATCAAAAGTTACCACCCACAATTGGGTGGGTCACATCTCCATGAAAATAATCAGACAGGTCCCACCCAGCAATACTGAATGAGGATTAAAGGACATGGCTTTCTGGGGTACACAAGATTCAAACTGGCACAGTCCATAGCAGTTTTAAATGCAACTTTATTGATATATGTTATATATTCACATCTAATGTGTTCAGCCAGTGGTTCACAGTATCATCATATTGCTGTGCATTCATCATCAAATCAATTTTTTTAAACTTTTTCATTGTATAGTATAACATATATACAAAGTAAAGAAATAAAAAAAGCAATGGTTTTCAAAGCACTCTTCAACAAGTGGTTACAGGACGTATTCCAGAGTTTGTCTTGGGCTACCAAATGATCCGCTTAGATTTGTTCTTCTACTGCTCCAGAATATAGAAGGCTAAAATATTTTTTTATCATCACAAACTTTTTCCTTCTTTTCTTGTGAAAAATAACGTATGTACAAAAAAAGTTAGAAATTTCAAAGCACAGCCCCACAATTACTCGTAGAACATATTTCAGACTTTGATATGGGTTACAATTCCACAATTTTAGGTTTTTACTTCTACCTGCTCTAAAATATTGGAAACTAAAAGAGTTATCAGTTCAATGATTCAGCAGTCATATTCATTTGTTAAATCCTATCTTCTACATACAACTCCACTGTGGTAGTTAGATTCAGTTGCCAACTTGGCCAGGTGAAGGCACCTAGTTCTATTGCTATGGACATGAGCCAATGGTACGTGAACCTCATCTGTTGCTAATTACATCTGTAGTTGGCTATGAGGCGTGCCTGCTGCAATGAATGATGTTTGACTTAATTGGCTGGTGCTTAAATGAGAGAGTGCAACGTAGCACAGCACAAGCACCTCTGCATTCCTCATCTCAGCACTCGCAGTTCAGCCCAGGCCTTTGGAGATGCAGAAAGAAGTCACCCCGGGGAAAGTTGTTGGAACCCAGGGGCCTGTAGAGAAGGCCAGCAGAGACCATCCTGTGCCTTTCCACATAAGAAAGAACCTCAGTGAAAAGTTGGCTGCCTTTCCTCTGAAGAACAAAGAAAATAAATCCCCTTTAATTAAAAGCCGATCTGTCTCTGGGGTGTTACATTCTGGCAGCTAGCAAACTAGAACATCCACCATCATCTTTGATCTTTCCATCCTCACTTTAGGGGTGTTTGGGCTAAGGCCAGTCTAGATTTTTCATACTGGAAGGGTCTGTCACTAATATGAGGTAGGGAGATGGAACTATCTGATGTTCTGGGAAGGTTGAGCTAGGTTTCAGGACTTACCAGGGACCCATCTGGAGGTTGTAGGTTTCTGGAAAGTTACCCTAGTGCCTGGAACACTTCTGGAATCTTATATATTGCCCTAGGTGTTCTTTAGGATTGGCTGGAATGGTCATGGTTGAGGCTGGCAGGTTATGATAGGTAGCAAGGTCTAACTGAAGCTTGTGTAAGAGCAATTCTCAGAGTAGCCTCTCGACGATTTGAATTCTCTCTGCCATTGATACTTTATTAATTACACTTCTTTTCCCCCTTTTGGTCAGGATAGAATGGTTGATCCCATGGTGCCAGGTCTGGATTCATCCCTGGGAGTCCTCTCTCACGTTGCCAGGGAAACTTTCACCCCTGGATGACATGTCCTATGTAGGGGGGAGGGCAATGATTTCACTTGCAGAGTTGGGCTTAGAAAGTGTGAGGCCACATCTGAGCAACAACAGAGGTCCTCCAGAAGTAACTCTTAGGCATGCCTATAGGTAGTCTAAGCTTCTCCAGCACCTACATAAGCTTCACAAGAGTAAGCCTCATGATTGAGGGTATGACCTATTGATTTGGGTGTCCCTAAAGTTTGACACAGTATTAGGGGATTCCCTGATGGTAAGGTTTAATAGTTCCATAGTCTTTCTCCCATTCCTCAGGGACTTTGCCAATACTTTTTTTTTTTCACGTGGGCAGGCACTGGGAATTGAACCTGGCTCTCTGGCATGACAGGCAAGAATTCTGCCACTGAGCCACCATGGCCCACCCTGCCAATACTTTTTAATTATCTGCTTAATATACTGTAGGATGTTTCCAGGAATTACAATAATCTATACAGGATTAAAGGATCTCTTTCTTATACTGTGCTTCCTGTGTTTAAATTGTTCAAATGAGCTATACAGATAGATTGAATTAGATTATGCACTACAGAAAATTTTAGTTCCAGATCAAATGAATCTTTCTTCCATTGGTCTCAAAGAGTATGTGTGCTTCTAAAATATAGGCACTGTCTCCGTACCCCTATGTTCTGAATTACTTTAACTCTAACCTTGTTTGGCTTCATTCTTATCTCTAAATATCAGGAGATATATATATATATATATATATATATATATATAAAACAGCCTCTCAAAATCCAGAAATAATAATCACCACTCTGGACTTAATGTGACTGCCCTAGAAACTTACAATCTAGGCCCCTGTTTTCTTATAAGCATTTTCTAAAGGTGACCAGACCATTGTAGTTCTTTTGTTTCTGGCTTATTTTGTCTCACGAAATGTCCCACATGTTCATTCATGTCATTGCATGCCTCATGACTTAGTTCCTTTTTGTAACAGCACAACCTTCATTCATAAGTGTACGCCGTCATTTGCCAATCTACTTCTCTGTCAGTGCATCCTTCAGCCATGTGCATTCATCGGGCATCATGTAGAGGGCCCAAAGTCCACAGTCCATCAACATTCTCAATTATCAAATCAACTTTTGAACACTTGCATAACACCAAAAAAAAACATATAAAAATAAAAGTAAAAAAGGATACCCAAAACATCTCCTTAGCCCCCTATTATTTATTTATTTATTGTCTTTTTTTTCTTACTCATCTGTCCATACATTGGATAAAGGAAGTGCCACTCACAAGGTTTTCACAATCATACAGTCACATCTTAAAAGCTATATAATTATACAATCATCTTCAAGAATCAAGGCTATACTTAAAATTAGGCCTAAGAGTCACCCCCAAGAGAACCTCTTTTGTTGCTCAGATGAGGCCTCTCTCTCTCCAGTCAACACAACAAGTAAACTCACTGCCCTCCCCCTGTCTACATGGAACATGACTCCCAGGGGTGTGGACCTTCCTGGCAATGTGGGACACAAATCCTAGAATGAGCTGAGACTCAGCATCAAGGGATTGAGAAAACCTTCTCGACCAAAAGGGGGAAGAATGAAATGAGACAAAATAAAGTGTCAATGACTGAGAGATTCCAAACAGAGTCAAAAGGTTATCCTGGAGGTTATTCTTATGCATTAGATAGATATCACCTTGTTAGTCAAGATGTATTGGAGAGGGCAGGCCATGGTGGCTCAGTGGCAGAGTTCTCACCTGCCATGCCAGAGACCTGGGTTTGATTCCCAGTGCCTGCCCATGCAAAAAAAATAGGTGTAATGGAGAGGCGGAGGGAACTGCCTGAAAATAAAGAGCTGTGTTCCAGTAGCCATGTTTCTTGAAGATGATTGTATAAAGCTTTCATAGTGTGACTGCATGATTGTGAAAACCTTGTGTCTGATGCTCCTTCTATCTACCTTATCAACAGATGAGTAAAACATATGGAATAAAAATAAATAATGGGGGGAACAAATGTTAAAATAAATTTAGATTGAAATGCTAGTGATCAATGAAAGGGAGGGGTAAGGGGTATGGTATGTATGAATTTTTTCTGTTGTCTTTTATTTCTTTTTCTGAATCAATGCAAATGCTCTAAGAAATGATCATGATGATGAATATGCAACTGTGTGATGATATTGTGAATTACTGATTATATATGTAGAATGGAATGATCATAAGTTAAGAATGTTTGCATTTGTTTGTTATATTTCTTTAAAAAATTAAAAAAAAAAGAATTAAGGCTATTGGATTACAATTCAACAGTGTCAGGTGTTTTCCTCTGGCTACTCCAATACACCAAACTGAAAAGGGATATCTATATAGTCCATAAGAATAACCTCCAGAATGACCTCAACTCTGAAATCTTTCAGCCACAGAAAACGTATTTTGTTTCATTTCTCTCCCCTTTTTTGGTCAAGAAGTCTTTGGTAGTTAGGTTCAGGTGTCAACTTGGCCAGGTGAAGGTGTATAGATCTATGGCTGTGGACATGAGCCAATGGTACGTGAACCTCATCTGTTGCTGATTACATCTGCAGTCGGCTAGGAGGTGTGCCTGCTGTAATGAATGATGTTCGATTTAATTGGCTGGTGCTTAAATGAGAGACTCAATGTAGCACAGCCCAGGCAGCTCAGCATACCTCATCTCAGCACTCACAGCTCAGCCCAGGCCTTTGGAGATGCAGAAAGGAATCACCCCAGGGAAAGTTATTGGAATCCAGAAGCCTGGAGAGAAGGCCAGTTAGAGATCGCTCTGTGCCTTCCTGCATAAGAAAGAACCTCAGTTGAAAGTTAGCTAGCTGCCTTTCCTCTGAAGAACTAACAAAATAAATCCCCTTTTATTGAAATCCAATCCATCTCTGGAGTGTTGCATCCTGGCAGCTAGCAAACTAGAACAGAGTCTTTCTCAATCCCACGATGCCAGGGCCAGGTTCATTCCTGGAAGCTATGTCCCATGTAGGGGGAGGGTAGTGAGTTACCTTTGGAGTTGGTTTAGAAAGAGAGGCCACATTTGAACAACAAAAAAAATTCTCTGGAGGTAAGTCTTAGGCATAATCATAGCTAGGCTTAGGTTTTCCTAAGGAATAAGTTTCATAAGGGCAAGCCCCAAGATCAAGGGTCTGGACCATCAAATTGGCAGTCCCCAATGCTTGTGAGAGTATCTGTTCTTCTCCAGGTGGAGCTTTTCCCTCAGTCTCTCAAGGGACTTTGCAAATACTTTTTTATTCTCTGCCCATATTACTCTGGGGTGTAGTGGGATATCACACTAACCTGTTCAAACCAACAAGATCTCACTCCCTATTTAAGGTGTCATATAATTATGGTGTTTGAATAGGCTGACCACGCAGGTTAAATTAGATAGTGTGCTACTGAAAATATAAAGTTTGTACCAAATAGTCATCTCTTCTTTTGGTATCAAACAGAAGTCGACATTTTAAAATACAGTCAATACCATTCTTTACTGTTTACTCTGATTTACATTAATCCTAACTAGACCAGCTTCATTCATATCTCTAATTTAAGTCTCATCACTGTTTCAATGTTTTGAACAGTTGCTTTATGGGTAATGCTGACTTTCATAGATGCAGGACTCAAAATCTGAGTCTCAGGTGTCACAGATACCAGAAGTTCCAGGGAATGACCAGGTTATGCACAAAGAGCTCTGCATCTCAGAATTTAGAAATAATAGTTACCACTCCTAATAGATGTGACTGCTGTAAGAGCTTGCAATCTAGGAACCTTACAAGAGGCCATCCCCTGATAATCTATGCTCTCAGATTCAATTCTCAGAGTTTGCACATTATAGTTAGTCCATATTAGTGAAGTGTTAGAGTATTTGTCTTTTCATTTCTGGCTTATTTCACTCAACATACTGTCCTCAAGATTCATTTACCTAGTTGCATGCCTCATAACTTCATTGCTTCTTACAGCTGCTCAATATATTATGTATACACCACAGTTCTTCCTTCCTCAATCAATGTACCCTTAGGCCACCTCTGTCCATTGTAAATCTTGAACACTGCCACCATAAACACAGTGTGGCAATGTCCATTGTGTTCCTGCTTTCAGTTCCTCCAAGTAAAAATGAAGATATGACCCAGTCAAAGGAACAAACTAGCATTTCCAATGAGATCCAGGAGTTGAAACAACTAATTAATGTTCGAAAAACCATGCTAAATTGGTTTAAAAAAACAAATCAATGAGTTGAGGGAAGATATGGCAAAAGAGAGGAAGGACATAAAGAAGACATTGAGTGACCATAAAGAAGAACTCAAAATCTTGAAGAAAAAAAACAATGGCAGAATTTATGGGAATGAAGTTACAACAGAAGGGATGAAAAGCACAATGGAGACTTAAAATAGCAGATTTGAAGAGAGAGAAGAAAGGATTAGTTAACTAGAGGACAAGACATCTGAAATCCTACACATGAAAGCACAGATAGGGAAAAAATAGAAAAACGTGAGCAGGGTTTCAGGGAATTATATGACAACATGAAGTGCACAAATATGTATGTTGAGGGTGTCCCAGAAGGGGAAAAGAGAAGAAAGAATAATGAAGGAAATATTCACTGAAAGTTTCCCATCTCTTATGAAAGACATTACATGACAGATCCAAGAAGTACAGCATACCCCAAACAGAATAGATCCATACAGACCTACTACAAGACACTTACTCATCAGATTTTCAAATGTCAAAGACAAAGAGAGAATTCTGAAAGCAGTGAGAAAAATAATTCATTACATACAAAGGAAGCTTGTTAAAACTATGTGGATTTCTCAGCAGAAACCATGGAGGTGAGAAGGCAGTGATGTGATATATTTAAGATACTGAAAGACAATCTAAGGAGAAAAGCCAGGAAAAAAATCCATTTACAATAGAAACCAACAGAATCAAATACTTAGGAATAAATTTAACCAATGCCAAAAAAGACCTGTACACAGAAAACCATAATAAATTGATAAAAGAAATCAAAGAAAACCTAAATAAATGTAAGGACCTCCTGTGTTCATGGATTGGAAGACCAAATATGGTTAATTAGAGTTTGACTGAGCTGCCCTCCCTTGCTCCCAGCAGAGACCGCTTCTTTTTTCCCACAAGGAAGTGTCTCCAACTGATCCTGTCATGCCAGTGGAGAGTAGTGCCAGTCTCTGGAGTTTGGGGGCTTTACTTGACAATTCTGTGCCATGATCTCAGCCTTCCACCCCTTCAGACTGGTGTACAATGTGTGTCTGGTTACAAACGTCCCCCCAAACAGTTGTTCCATACAGTTCTTGGCTATTTACTAGCTGCTGTCGAGACCAACAACTCCACACCTCCTTACACTGCTATCGTGCTGCACCCTCCCCTCTCTGTAATGAAAGTGAGTTACTGCACATAGCCACCTGCATGACTAGGGTAGAAGTTAAAACTCAACAGACCTCCTCAAGGAGGAAAAAATGTACAGATGGTATCATCAACCACTTACCTTGTAAAGCATTAAAACTTTTCTCCCCACCTCAGTGTTGATAACAAATCTCCAAATCCTTCTGTTATGAGATCCTGCTGAAACTATATCCTCATACCCTGTGGAATGTCCTTGTCTTAAACCCTTAAAAGCTGTCCCTTGCACCCCCCCCCTCCCATTGTGGAATGCTGACTTCCATTTTCTGGACAGTCATCACCAGGAAAAAATCTTCTCCCGTTCATAAGTCTTAATACAATTCATGTCTCACCCTGTATCACATGTGCTCTTTCATCTTAGGGCTACACAGACATGAGCCTTTCAAGTTCTAGATTGGAACAGGAAAACCCAAAGAACACAGGGGAAAGAAGGACAAGGAAACTAGAGGAATCAAAGGTTCCAATACGTAACAGCTAGAGCAAACATTAAACATAGCCCAACTGGACAGTTCTCACACTAAAGGCCTATCTATCTCAGTTCTTATTACCTAATATATCATGTCTGACTTTCAACAAAAAACGACAAGGCATGCTAAAAGACAAGAAAAAACAGTCTGAAGAGACAAAGCAAACATCAGAATAAGACTCAGATATAACACAGGTTTGGGAATTATCAGCTAGGGAATTAAAATAATTATGATTAATATGTTAAGGGGTCTAATGAAAAAGCAGACAATACACAGAAACAAATGGATAATGTAAACAGAGAGACGGAAACACTAAGAATCAAAACAAAATACTAGAAGTAAAAAACACTGAAACAAATGAAGAATGCCTTTGATGGGCTCATCAGTAGACTGTATATTGCCAAGGAAAGAATTAGTGAGCTTGAATATAGGCCAAAAGAAACTTTTCAAACTGAAATGCACAGAGAAAAAAGAATGAAAAAAAAAAAACCTGAATATCAATGAACTGTGAAACAGTCTGAAAAGATACAGATTACACATTAATGGAATACTACAAGGAAAAGACAGAGTAACAAAGAAGGATAAATATTTGATGTAATAATGCCTGAGTATTTTCCAAAATTAATGACAGGCAAACCACAAATCCAGGAAGCTCAGAAAATACCAAAGAGGATATAAAAAAACAACAAACAAACCTAAAACACACACACACACAAATAAAAAAAAAATACCTAGGCATATTATTCAAACTGAAAAAAAACAAAGAGAAAATCTTGAAAGCAGTCACAGGAAAAAAAACCGTCTTATCTATAGAGGAACAAAAATAAAAATTACATTGGCTTTCTTGACAGAATCATGCAAAAAATATATATAACGTACCGAAAGACTAAAACAGCAACTTAGAATTCCATATCCGGTAAAATTATCCTTCAAAAGTGAAGGAAGCCGCTGCCCGCACTCCGGCTGTCCCCACCTGGGTCTCCGCAGCCCGCGGCGGAGTCTCGGGGTTCAGCGGTGGCGCAGAGGACCCGGCGGTGCGCTGTGCGGGCCGCGAGGGGAGGCCGAGCGTCTGCAGGTGGTTTCTGCACCCGCAAGATAAGGTCCTATGACTCCTGTATTTCAGCTTCCCCTTCTCTGCTTTCACAGTTGCTACCTTTTCCCTAGAGCAGCAGGAATGAATAAACTCCAGGGAAATTCTGAGTTTTGCCACAAAGGCCGCTTTGCAGCACCTGGAGCAAGGCAGAGCTAATGCAGGGAGGGAATCCAGGCACAGCCTGGCAACTGTGAATGGACCGAAGGAGGATTTGCAGAGGGGACCACAGAGCGGCAAGCGCAGGAGAAATTCCCACGTAACAAAACAAATCCCGTGAAGGAAGAGGGAAGGAACCACTGAAACAGAATCTCACCAGGAAGAGAAACTGTGGCATCTGCACTCTGCAGAGTTTCACATCAGAGACCCAGCCCCAGAAAGGAGTAGATCCTGGAGCTGCAGGGCCAAGCAATTCTTTATCCCCTGGGCAGTGGGTCTCCTCTTGACAAAGCTGCAAACACAGCCTGCAGACCAAGCAGGAGGCTGGCGCGGATCGCAGCCTGGGTGAACTTCTGCAGGATTAGGTGGCAGCTGCGGGGAAATGTGGATATGCTGTGAGCAGACCGTGGTGTCCGCAGCGGCACCCTCCGCAGACCACGGGTCAGCCTGGGAGGAATCAAGGGTGGCGCCTTCTCCTCCGACCCCCGGGAAACGAGGGCCTTCTGGAGCGAGCCAGGGTCCTTGTTTCACACTGGAATCCAGGCAATAGGGATGTGCGCAGCCCCGCCCACGCCCACCCAATGAGTCCTTTTCACTTTGATTTTCCTGCAGATTTTGACTGATTCATTTTAATCTCTTTTACTTTTAATCAGATATTTTATTTCTATTTTAATTTCTGGCTTATCTTTCCATTTTACTTTTCTGATCGTGCCTTTCATACTGGATATTGAACTTTTGTTGCCTGTTATTCTATTCTTTAGATTGATTTTTTTTTTTAACATTTTATCTTATTCCTCTGCATTTTCTCAGTATTTGTCCGCCCCCCCAATTTTGCCCTAAATTGATTTGACTGCTTGCATACTGTACTTGATTGCTTATACTGTGGGTTTTATATGTTATTTTGATTTTTCTCTTTTGCTTGCAACTTCTTCAACTCACCAATATCGTTCTTGATGCACACATTTTTGTATTCAAATTTCCTGTCTTCCTTACACAATATAAGACTTCCTCTAAAAATAGTATGATTTTACAGGGTAATGTGCATACAAAATGATTCTTTAAAAGAATGCCATCCTGGAATATGAAAAAAAAAAAAAAAAGTGAAGGAGAGGGCCCTGCGACAAAGGCTCAGTGGCAGAGTTCTCGCCTGTCATGCCAGGGACCCGGGTTCGATTCCCAGCGCCTGCCCACGCAAACAAACAAAAAAAGGTGAAGAAGACACCTGACTTATATCGTGCGTGGCAGTCTGAGTGCCCCCAGAAAATTGTGCAAAAGAGTTTGGGAAACAAATACGCAATAAAAGAAAATATACATACACATCAGCAAAACAGAAAATTTCAGGTAACTATTCTGGATTGCAAACAAGGATAAATTTAATGTTCAAACAGTCTGATAAAATAACCATTTGGAAACTGAAAAAAGAAAAAGTGAAGGAGAGAGAAAGATTTTAAAAAAAGAAAAAAGAAGCGAAGGAAAGCCTGCGCCGAGGGCGGGGCTGTAGCTCCTTCCGCGGCAGTTCCAACTGGGCGCAATCAGAGTTCGCTGGTTCTCCTCATTGTGTGTCTGCTGCTTCCAGCCTGTAGCCAGGAGAGCGTCCGAGACTTCTGAGCACAGGCTAGGGTGTGGCTTGGAGTGCCGAACCAACTGCGATTTTGGCATCCTATAGGGAACTAGAGATGATGTTGAAAAGATAAAACAGAATGCGGAACTGGTCCATTGACTTTTGTTTGGGAGAATCTTCTCAACTCAATAAGGAGAAACAAATTTATGGAAACAAAAGGGAAAAGGATAGAACAGTTTGTTGATTAAGATTATAGAACATCTCATATAATTTCCTGCTACAGTTTCTTTTTTTCTTTCTTTTTTTTTTTTAAGCATGACAGCATACAAACATGAACATTTTTACACTATGATCATTCCATTCTTGGTACATAATCAGTAACTCACAATATCATCACATAGTTGTATATTCATCACCATGATCATTTCTTAGAACATTTGCATCGATTCAGAAAAAGAAATAAAAAGAAAAAAACTCATGCATACCATACCCCTTACCCCTCCCTCTCACTGACTGCTAGTATTTCCATCTACCCAATTTATTTTAACCTTTGTTTCCCCTATTCTTTTTCTATACCCCTTACCACTCCCTTTCATTGATCACTAACATGTCAATCTACGGAATTTATTTTAACATTTGTTCCCCCATGATTTATTTATTTTGATTCTCTATGTTTCACTCATCTGTCCATATCATAGATAAAAGGACCTGCCACAGTTTCCTCAAATAAGAAATGGAATCTAGTTCATCATACTATAATAAAGACAATGAAAAAGAAAGTTTGCTTGCAAAGGTTGTTTCTTCAAGACGTGAACTGATGATGATAGAATGGAGTTTGAGAATTTAGGGGAAGATTTATTTAGTATTAGTACAAGTGAAAATTCTGATTATGCCTCTAACTCAAGGTTTGAAAGGCTTATTTTGGAAGATCTTGCTCAGCCTACCTCTCTGGACTTTTGAATCATTCACCTTATAAAAAAGTCTGTAAGTTGTCCTGTAACAGTGCTGATTTTCAAAACAAAAACCAACATAAGTTTTCTTTTCCATTTTGCACTCCTGTGGATCAGGAAATCAAAAGCCTTCAAGGGAAACGTTATAAACTTAGGCAACAGAATGCTGGTTTGGTACCACAGAATCATTCTTTAATGACCAAAATAGAATCTATCCACTTTGAGTTAACACAGTCAAGAGCAAAAATTTCTATACTTGAATCTGCTCAACAACAGGCAGCCAATGTTCCAATTTTAGAAGAATAGATTATAAATTTAGAAGCAGAAGTTTCAGGCCAAGATAAAGTTTTGAGAAAAGCAGAAGATAAATCAGAGCAGAGCCAGAAAATGGTGAAATGATGATTGAAAAGGAATACAGTTTGCAGAAGTCCCAAGAGGAATGAGTAAAGTTGAAGGTATACCATCAGGGAATCCGCAGATACTGTGTCAAAGTTTAGGGACACCCAAATCAATGGGCCCTGCCCTGGATCCTGAGACTTACTCTTGTGAAGCTGATGTAGGTGCTGGAGAAGCTTAGACTACCTATAGGCATGCCTGAGAGTTGCTTCTGGAGGACCTCTGTTGTTGCTCAGATGTGGCCTCGGTCTCTAAGACCAACTCTGCAGGTGAAATCATTGCCCTCCCCCTTAGGTGGGACATGACTTCCAGGGGTGAAAGTCTCCCTGGCGACGTGGGAGATGACTCCCAGGGATGAATCCAGACCTGGGACCATGGGACCAACAAGTCCATCCTGAACAAAAGGGGGAAAAGAAGTGTAATTAATAAAGTGTCAGTGGCAGAGAGAGTTCAAATGGAATTGAGAGGTTACTCTGGTGGTTGCTCTTATGCAAGCTTCAGGTAGACCTTGCTACCTCATAACCTGCCAACCCCCAACCAGGACCATTCCAGCCAATCCTAAAGAACACCTAGGGCAATATATAAGATTCCACAAGGGTTCCATGCACTAGAGTATCTTTCTAGAAACCTACAACCTCAAAATGGGTCCCTGGTCCAGATAAGTCCTGAAACCTAGCCCAGCCTCTCCAGAACATCAGATAGTTCCATTTCCCTACCCCGTATTAGTGACAGACCCTCCAGTATGAAAAATTTAGAATCGCCATAGCCCAAACATCCCTAAAGAGAGGTATGGAAAGATCAAAGGTGATGGTGGAGTTATACAGAGAAGATAGGATTTAACAAATGAATATGAATGCTGAATTATTAAATTGATAACTCTTTTAATATCCAGTATTTTAGAGCAGCTAGAAGTAAAAACCTAAAATTGTAGAATTGTAACCCATGTCAAAGTCTGAAATATGCTCTACAAGTAATTGTGATGCTGGGCTTTGAAATTTATAACTTTTTTTGTATGTATGTTATTTTTCACAAGAAAAGAAGGAAAATATAGATTTGTGATGATAAAAAAATATTTAAGCCTTCTAGCCTCCTCTATTCTGGAGCAGCTAGAGGGAAAAATCTGAGAGGATTGTATTGTAGCCCATGACAAACTCTGGGATGTATCCTGTAACTGCTTGTTGAAGAGTGCTTTGAAGAAGTCTCAAGAGAAATTAAAAGCTCTATTGTTTTACCTTTTACATTTAGGTCCACAATCCATGAGAAATTGGTTTGATGTACGGTTTGAGGCAGGGATCAAGCTTTACTTTTTTTCCATATGGATATTTGTCAAGCACATGTTGTCAAGCACATATCAACAAAGCAAGCATATTTTGGCATGAGAAAGCCACGGTCTGTGTGCCAGCTTGAAAGTATTATGTACCCCAGAAAAACCATGGTTTAATCCTGGTTCACTCTTGTGGAGGCAGCCATTTTTTAAAATCCTAATTCAATAGGATATATCGGAAACTTTTGATCAGATTATCTACAGGGCGATGTGACATGCCCATTGTGGGTGTGTCTTTTGATTAGATGCAGATGTGACTCCACCTGTTCCATGTGGGTCTTGACTAGTTTACTAGAATCCTTTAAAAGAGGGAACATTTTGGAGAGAGACCAAAATGACAGAAGCCTCATAGCTGACAGAAACATCTCAACAGAACTGACACATATGCAGACATGTGGAGAACAGAGGCATCGAGGTTTGGAGATGCTTGGAGCCCAGCAGACATCACCATGAGATGTTAAGCAAGCCAGAAGCTTGAAGAGAGCCAAGGGAAGCCAAGAGATGAAGGCCAGCTTCAGAGAAGCAAAGTGAGAAACCCCCACAGATACAGAGGCTGAAAGTGACAGAACCTAGGAGCAAGGGGCCAGCAGATGCCAGCCATGTGACTGCCCAGCTGACAGAGGTGTTCCTGACCCATCGGCCCTTCTTGGGTGCAGGTAACCTCCTGTTGGTGCCCTAATTTGGGCACTTTAACTTCCTTAGAGAACTGTAAGCTTGTAACTTATTAAATTCCCCTTTATAAAACCCATTCCAGTTCTGGTACATCATGCTCAGGCAGCCAGCAAACTAACAGTCTGTGAGGTTGATAAAGATACATGAACCACTTCTAGATTCAGACAAATTATTACTTAAATCGACAGTGAAAGGACATGTAGCCAAAGGTCCCTTATTTTTGTCCCGCACACTAGAAAAGGACAACACCAAAACAAAGGGGCTATCAATAAATCCCAGAAGGATTTGAACAGTGAATTAAAAGTCTTTGCAAAGCCCCCTTGGGGGAATGGTGAGAAAGGGGGAAAACTCAACTTCCCCAAGTGGAGAATTCTTGATATTCTCACAAGCAGTGTGGACAACCAAAGCTATAGGCTGAGCCCCCAATCTTGGGGTTTGTTCATATGAAACTTAACCCCACAAAGGATGGGCTAAGCCTACATAAAATTAGGCCTGAGTCATCCCCAGAGAACCTCTTTTGCTGCTCAGATGTGGCCTCTCTCTCCAGCCGACACAGCAAGCAATGTCACCACCCTCCCCTGTCCATGTGGGACATGACTCCCAGGGGTGTAGCCCTTCCTGGCAACGTGGGACAGAAATCCTAGAATGAGCTGAGACTCAGCATCAAGGGATTGAGAAAACCTTCTTGACTGAAAAGGGGAAGAGAGAAATGAGATAAAATAAAGTGTCAGTGACTGAGGGATTTCAAACAGTTGAGAGGTTATCCTGGAGGTTATTCTTATGCATTATATGGATACCCCCTTCGTAGTTTAAGGTGTATTAGAGAGGCTAGAAAGAAGTGCCTGAAACTGTAGAGCTATGTTCCAGTAGCCATGTTTCTTGAAGATGATTGTATAATGATAACTTTTGCAATGTGTGATTGTGAAAACCTTGTTCTGATGCTCCTTTTATCTATGGTATGGACAGATGGGTAAAAAATATAGATTAATAATAAATTAATAACAAGGGGAACAAATGTTAAAGTAAATTTAGTAGGTTGAAATGCTAGTGATCAATGAAAGGGAGGGGTAAGGGGTATGGTATATATGATTTTTTTCTGTTGTCTTTATTTCTTTTTCTGAATTGATTCAAATGTTCTAAGAAATGATCATGATGATGAATATGCAACTATGTGATGATATTGTGAGTTACTGATTATATATGTAAAATGAAATGATTATATGTTAAGAATGTTTGAGTTTGTTGTTACATTTTTTAAAAAATTTAAAAATTTATAAAAATAAATAAATAAATAATAGGGGAACAAACGTTAAAATAAATTTAGTATATTGAAATGCTAGTGATCAATGAAAGGGAGGGGTAAGAGGTATGGTATGTATGAATTTTTTTCTGTTTTCTGTTTATTTCTTTTTCTGAGTTGATGCAAGTGTTCTAAGAAATGATCATGATGATGGATATACAACTATGTGATGAAAAAAGTATGTTAAAAATATGGATAATAAATAAATAAATGATAGGAGGAACAGAGGTTAAAATACATTGAGTAGACTGAAATACTAGTGGTCAGTGAAAAGGAGTGGCAAAGGTATGGCATGTATTAGTTTTTTCTTTTTTCTATCTTTTGCTGGAGAGATGAAAATGTTCAAAAAGTGGTCGTGGTGATGAATACATAGCTATGTAATGATGCTGTGAGCCTTGGTTGTAATCATGTCAAGAATGTATGTTTGTTTGCTCATTGTTTATAATAAAAATATTTTTTACAAAAACTGAGAAATTTTACCTTCAATAGATCCTTACTGAGGTACTTCTAAAAGGATGCACTTCAGAGAAGGAAAATGTTCTTAAAAGGAAGGTGTGAGATAAGGAATTGTGAGCAAAGAAAATAAATTAGAATAAAAATACCAAATGAGAATAACATGTAGAATGGGAGAAGTGTGGCCATAATTTGTGTCCCAGGTTAATTAAAGCTTCGCACTTGAGAGCACAGAATATGCAACCAGACTGCCTGAATTTGGAATCTGAATCTTATGATTTATTATCTGTGTAATGTTGGGCAAAGTACTTAAACTGTTCAAGCCTAAAATGAGTTATCATATATAAAGTTGCTTAGAACAGAGCCTGTGGTAGTAGATTCACTTGTCACCTTGGCCAGGTGAAGGTGCCTAGTTCTGTTGCTGTGGACATGAGCCAATGGTACATGAACCTCATCTGTTGCTCATTACATCTGCACTCGGCTAGGAGGCGTGCCTGCTGCAATGAATGACGGTTGACTTAATTGACTGGTGCATAAATGAGAGAGCACAACCTAAGCAGCTCAGCATACCTCATCTCAGCACTCAGCTCAGCCCAGGCCTTTGGAGATGCAGAAAGAAATCACCTGGGGGAAAGTTGTTGGAAGAACAACTGGAGAGAAGGCCAGCAGAGATTACCCTGTGCCTTCCCACATAAGCAAGAACCTCAGTGAAAAGTTAGCTGCCTTCCCTTTTTTCTGAAGAGTTAATGAAATAAATTCCCTTTTATTAAAAGTCAATCCATCTCTGGTGTGTTGCATTCCAGCAGCTAGCAAACTAGAACAGATTTTGGTATCAGAGAGTGGGGTGCTGCTGCAGTTTGCAAATACCAGGTATGTTGGAACAGTTTTTTTGAATGGCTAAGGGGAAGATTTTGGACAAACTGTGAAGAGAATGATGCAGAAGTCTTGGAGTACTTGAAGAGACTGTTGGTATAAATGGAACCACTGCCAATCTGGACAAAGTGGGACACAAAAGGGACAAATTGGAGTTTTGCAGAGTGAGAACCATGGAAGTTGGGATCTGAAGCCAAGAAACCTCAGCCAGGAGAGTGGACCCACCCATGTACATGGAGATGGTGAGTTTACCCTGAGAGCAGAGGATGAGTCTCCCATCTCGTTGCAGTGGAAGAGTTGTGCCTCCTCAGGCCTTGGAAAAGGTATAGCATGCTCCTTGGGGACTGAGTAGAGCCTGGCTGCCACCACATGGTCAGGTTCATGTGTCAACTTGGCCAAGTGGTGGGATGTGTTTGTCTGGTTGGGCAAGTGCTGGCCTGTCTGTTGCGATGAGGACATTTCATAGAATTAAATCATGAGCATGTCAGCTACATCCACAGCTGATTCCACTTGTAATCAGCCAAAGGGGAGTGTCTTCTGCAATGAGTAATGCTTAATCTGATCACTGGAAGCCTTTTAAGGAGGATTCAGAAGAAATAGGCTCTTTTCCTGCTTCAGCCAGAGAGTCTCTCCTGTGGAGTTCATCCAGACCCTCCATCGGAATCGTCGGCTTCACAGCCTGCCTGCAGATTTTGGACTCTGCATTCCTGCAATCACATGAGATGCTTTTATAAATTTTATATTTGTGAGTGTTCCCTGTTGATTCTTTTTCTCCAGAGAACCCTAACTAATACATCTTGGTACCAGGAGTGGTTCTTAAGAAACAGAATCTTAAAAATGGGTTTTCCCGAATGGTTTTCTACCCTGACTGGATTCAAAGGCACTAAGGACTCTGACTCCCATAATCAGAATGACATTCCCATTTCATGGAGTGAGTTGGCAAAAGAGATAGTCAAAATATCATCATTCGATCCTCCTAATGCTTTGCTTGTACGAAGCCAGGCTCTGGGGGATAATGTTTTTGACACCTTTACAGAGTTTTGTAGAAATAAGAGGTATAGAGGTGTTGATTGGTTGTTGTTAGATACACTGGCCACATTAAGGAGTGAAAGGGATGGGCTTAAGGCTTCAAATGAGAACCTTAAGCGCTGTCTGACAGATGTAGACGTTTCTATGAATGTCCTGAAGGAAAATCTTATTTCCTGTAGCCGTAGACTTGAGATCTCTGAAAATCAGACTCAGAATCTTATTGTTAGAGTAGCAACTTTACAACATAAACTGAAATGTCAATCTTGCATGGTGTCTGTCATTAAAGTGAGGGCACTGATTGGAAAGGAGTGGGACCCTGAAAAGAAAAATGGGATGGTGACACATGGATTGATAATGATATCGGGGGTGAGGTCAAAACCCTAGATCATGCTGAGTCTTCTCTAGATAACCCTGTAATAGTTTGCCCGGAGGACACAACTGCCCCACCTCCAGCCTGCCTTGAGGAGTTGGCCACCCAACCTCCTCCTAAACGGATTAGTCCTAGAGTGATTAATCCTGATTTGACAGATGAAATTGCAAATGAGTGTCCTGATGCAAATGGCTTGGAAGATATTTCTAATTCTTTTCATGACCCACCCCCACCACCCCTCATTTCTTCCAGACCTATAACTAGACTAAAGTCCCAACAGGCCCCTAAAGGTGAGGTACAAAGTATCACACATGAGGAGGTACACTATACTCCAGAAGAACTGTGTGAGTTTTACCAATTTATATAGACAGAAATCAGGGGAATATGAGTGGCAGTGGATTTTAAGGGTGTGGGATAATGATGGAAGGAATATAAGGCTGGATCAGACTGAATTTATTGATATGGCCACTAAGCAGAGATTCTGCATTCAATGTTATAGCTCGAGGGGTTAGAAAATGTATTAACAGTTTGTTTGGATGGTTGGTTGAAACATGGATCAAAAGGTGGCTGACATTACCTGAGGTTGAAATGCCAGAACTGCCCTGGTATAATGTAGATGAGGGGATCCAGAGGCTTAGAGAGATTGGAATGTTAGAATGGGTTTACCATGCAAAGCCTGCTCTTACGCCCCAGGAATGTCTGGAGGATGCACCTTTTACCAGAACAGTGAGAAATAAATTTGTGAGACTAGAACCATCATCCCTGAAGAGCTCTGTGGTTGCACTTCTCTGTAGGTCAGATATTACTGTAGGAACTGCTGTCACTGAGCTGGAATCCTTAAACACAATGGGGATGACAGGATCCCGAGTTGGCAGAAGCCAGATGGCAGCACTTAATCGCCAAAGACAGGGTAGACATGGCTATTACAATAGAGAGCAAACTCAAAGCAGGCATCAGAATTATATAACTTGCAGAGATTTGTGGCATTGGCTAGTAAGTCATGGGGTACCTAGAAATACAATAGATGGGCAGTCTACTAAATTCTTGTTTGAGCTGTATAGACAAAAGAGTTCTTGGTCAAGTGAACGGAAGTCTAACCTGAATTACAAAAACACAAAATCACGGCCCCTTAATCAATTCCCAGACTTGAGACAGTTTACAGACCCAGATACCCTTGAATGAAGGGGAGGCCAGGTCCCTTTGGGGAAGAACCCTGTCACACTGCCACAAATTTATACTGTTAATCTTCCTCCAAACCTTCCCCAAGGAGACTGACGGCCTTTTACTGGGGTAACTGTGCATTGGGGAAAAGGAAATGATCAGATATTTAGGGGATTATTAGACACTGGTTCAGAAGTGACATTAATTCCAGGGGACCCAAAACATCACTCTGGTCCACCAGTCAGAGTGGGGGCTAATGGAGGCCAAGTGATCAATGGAGTTTTAGCTCAGGTCCGTCTCACAGTGGGTCCAGTGGGCCCCTGGACCAATTCTGCAGTTATTTCCCCAGTTCCAGAATGTATAATTGGTATGTATAGACATACTGAGCAACTGGTAGAATCCCCACATTGGCTCTCTAACTCACGCAGTGAGGGCTATTATGGTGGGAAAAGCCAATGGAAGCCACTAGAACCTCCCCTACTGAGCAAAATAGTGAATCAGAAGCAATACCGGATTCCTGGAGGGATTGCAGAGATTACTGCCACTCTTAAGGACTTGAAGGATGCAGGGGTGGTGATTCCCACCACATCTCCATCCAACTCTCCTATTTGGCCTGTGCAGAAAACAAATGGGTCTTGGAGGATGACAGTGGATTATCATAAGCTCAACCAGGTGGTAACTCCATTGCAGTTGCTGTTTCAGATGTGGTATCATTGCTTGAGCAAATCAATACATCTCCTGGTACCTGGTATGCAGCTATTGATCTGACAAATGCTTTTTTCTCAGTAGCTGTTAGTAAGGACCAGTAGAAACAGTTGGCTTTCAGCTGGCAAGGTCAGCAATATACTTTCACTGTCCTACCTCAGGGGTATATCAGCTCTCCGGCCTTATGTCATAATCTTGTCTGCAGGGAACTTAATCGTTTCTCCCTCCCACAAGACATCACACTGGTCCACTATATTGATGATATCATGTTGATTGGACCTAATGAGCAAGAAGTAGCAACTACTCTAGACTTACTAGTAAGGCATTTGCATGTCAGAGGATGGGAGATAAATTCAACAAAAATACAGGGGCCTTCCACCTCAGTGAAATTTCTGGGTGTCCAGTGGTGTGGGGCATGTTGAGATAGCCCTTCTAAGGTGAAAGATAAGTTGCTGCATCTGGCCCCTTCTGTGGCCAAAAGAGAGGCACAACGTCTAGTTGGTCTTTTTGGATTTCAGCAACATTTATCGAGTGACCAGAAAAGCTGCTAATTTCGAGTGGGGACCTGAACAAGAGGAGGATCTGTGACAGGTCCAGGCTGCTGTACAGGCTGCTCTGCCACTTGGGCCGTATGATCCAGCAGATCCAATGGTGCTGGAAGTGTCAGTGGCAAATAGAGATGCTGTGTGGAGCCTTTTGCAGGACCCTATAAGAGAATAACAATGCAGACCCTTAGGATTTTGGAGCAAAGCCTTACCATCTGCTGCAGATAACTACTCTGCTTTTGAGAAACAGCTTTTGGCCTGCTACTGGGCCTTAGTAGAGACTGAACGCTTAACCATGGGCCATCAAGTTACCATGAGACCTCAGTTGCCTATCATAGTTGGGTGTTGTCTGACACACCAAGCCATAAAGTTGGGCATCCACAGCAGCACTGTATTGTAAAATGTAAATGGTATATATGAGATAGGGCCAGAGCAGGTCTTGGGTATAAGTAAGTTACATGAAGAAGTGGCCCAAATGCCCATGGTTTCCACTCCTGCCACATTGCCTTCTCTTTCCCAGACCAGAACTGTGGCCTCTTGGGAAATTCCTTACAGTGAATTGACTGAGGAAGAGAAATCTCTCGGGCCTGGTTTACAGATGGTTCAGCACGACATGCAGGTACCACCCGAAAGTGGACAGCTGCAGCATTACAACCCCTTTCTGGGTGTCCTTGAAAGACAGTGGTGAGGGGAAATCCTCCCAGTGGGCAGAACTTCGAGCAGTGCACCTAGTTGTTCATTTTGCTTGGAAGGAGAACTGGCCAGAGGTGCGTTTGTATACTGACTCATGGGCTGTTGCTAATGGTTTGGCTGGATGGTCAGGGACTTGGAAAGACCATAATTGGAAAATTGGTGACAAAGAGGTCTAGGGAAGAAGTATGTGGACAGATCTTTCTGAGTGGGCTAAAAACATGAACATATTTGTGTCCCATGTGAATGCACACCAGAGGGTGACTTCAGCAGAGGAAGGTTTTAATAATCAAGTGGATAAGATGACCCGTTCTGTGGATACTATCAGCCTCTTTCCCCAGCAACTCCTGTCATTGCCCAATGGGCTCATGAACAAAGTGGTCATGGTGGTAGGGATGGAGGTTGTGCATGGGCTCAGCAACATGGACTTCCACTCACCAAAGCTGACTTGGCTACAGCCACTGCTGAGTGTGCAATCTTCCAGCAGCAGAGACCCACACTCAGCTCCCAATATGGCACCATTCCCCGAGGTGACCAACCAGCTACATAGCGGCAGGTTAATTACATTGGACCACTCCCTTCATGGAAGGGGCAGCAATTTGTTCTAACTGGAATAGACACATACTGTGGATATGGATTTGCTTTCTCCTGCATGCAATGTTTCTGCCAAAACTACTATCCGTGGGCTTACAGAATGCCTTATCCATCGTCATGGTATTCCACATAGCATTGCTTCTGATCAAGGGACACACTTTACAGCAAATGAAGTGTGGGAATTGGCACATGCTCATGGAATTCTCTGGTTTTACCATGTTCCCCATCATCCAGAAGCAGCTGGATTGATAGAACGGTGGAATGGCCTTTTGAAAACTCAATTACAGTGCCAACTAGGTGGCAAAAACTTGAAAAGCTGGGGTAATGTTCCCCAGGAAGCTGTGTATGCTCTGAATCAGCATCTACTGTATGGTGCTGTTTCTCCCATAGCCAGGATCCATGGGTCCAGGAACCAAGGGGTGGAAATGAGAGTGGCACCACTCACTATTACCCCTAGTGATCCACTAGGAATATTTTTGCTTCTTATCCCTATGACCCTGAGCTCTGCTGGTCTACAGGTTTTAGTTCCAAAACAGGGAGTGCTTCCACCAGGGGAAACAACAATGATTCCATTGAACTGGAATCTAAGACTGACACCTGGTCACTCTGGGCTACTTATGCCACTGGATCAACAAGCCAAGAAGGGGATTACGTTATTGTCTGGGGTGATTGACCCTGACTATCAGGGGGAAATAGGACTGCAACTACATAATGGAGGTAAAGAAGAGTTTTCTTGGAATATAGGAGATCCCTTAGGTCGTCTTTTAGTACTACCATGCCCTGTGATTAAAATCAATGGGAAACTGCAACAACCCAATCCAGGAAGGACTACCAATGGCTCTGAAACTTCAGGAATGAAGGTTTGGGTCACCCCATCAGGTAAAGAACCACGGCCAGCTGAAGTACTTGTTGAAGGTGAAGGGAACATGGAATGGGTAGTGGAGGAAGGTAGTGAAATATTAACTACGACCACATGATCAGTTATAGAAATGGGAACTGTAATACTGTTTTGTTCGTGTTATACAATAAGTTGTAAGATATCAAGTTTAAGAATGAATATTATCCAAGGACTTTCATCTTATTCTGGAGAGGTTTAATGTGTTTCTGGTTATATGCAGGACAGTTGAGTATTGTTAGGTGAAAGAAAAACTGTGTGTTTCATTGTTTTTTATTTAGAAATTAGGTATGGTTTAAGGTGGTATGTATAGCTGCCAATTTGACAAGGGTTGGATTGTCATGGTCAAGTTCATGTGTCAACTTGGCCAAGTGGTGGTACCTGTTTGCCTGGCTGGGCAAGTGCTGGCCTGTCTGTTGTGATGAGGACATTTCATATAATTAAATCATGATCATGTCAGCTACATCCACAGCTGATCACATTTGTAATCTGCCAAAGGGGAGTGTCTTCTGCAATGAGTAATGCTTAATCTGATCACTGGAAGCCTTTTAAGGAGAATTCAGAAGAGACAGCCCTTCCTGTTTCAGCTGGAGAGCCTCTCCTATGGAGTTATACAGCTCAAACAAGAATTTAGTAGACTGCTCAGCTATTGTATTTCCAAGTACCCCTTGATCTATTAGCCAGTGCCACAAATCTCTGCAAGTTATATAATTCTGATGCCTGCTTTGAGTTTGCTCTCTATTGTAATAGCCATGTCTACCCTGTCTTTGGCGATTAAGTGCTGCCACCTGGCTTCTGCCAACTCAGGATCCAGTCATCCCCACTGTGTTTAAGGATTCCGGCTCAGTGACAGCAGTTCCCACAGTAATGTTTGACCTACAGAGAAGTGCAACCACAGAGCTCTTCAGGGATGATGGTTCTAGTCTCACAAATTTATTTCTCACTGTTCTGGTAAAAGGTGCATCCTCCAGACATTCCTGGGGTGTAAGAGCAGGCTTTGCATGATAAATCCACTCTAACATTCCAATCTCCCTAAGCCTCTGGATCCCCTCATCTACATTATACCAGGGCAGTTCTGGCATTTCAACCTCAGTTAATGTTGGCTGCCTTTTGATCCATGTTTCAACCAACCATCCAAACAAACTGTTAATACCTTTTCTAACCTCTTGAGCTATAAAATTGAATGCAGAATCTCTGCTCAGTGGGCCCATATCAATAAACTCAGCCTGATCCAACCTTATATTTCTTCCATCATTATCCCACACCCTTAAAATCCACTGCCACTCATATTCCCCTGATTTCTGTCTATATAAATTGGAAAACTCACACAGTTCTTTTGGAGTATAATGTACCTCCTCATGTGTGATACTTTGTACTTCACCTTTAGGGGTCTGTTGGGACTTTAGTCTAGTTATAGGTCTAGAAGAAATGAGGGGTGGTGGGGGTGGGTCATGAAAAGAATTAGAAATATCTTCCAAGCCATTTGCGTCAGGACACTCATTTGCAATTTCATCTGTTAAATCAGGATTAATCACTCTAGGACTAATCCGTTTAGGAGGAGGTTGGGTGGCCAACTCCTCAAGGCAGGCTGGAGGTGGGGCAGTTGTGTCCTCTGGGCAAACTATTACAGGGTTATCTAGAGAAGACTCAGCATGATCTAGGGTTTTGACCTCACCCCCGATATCATTATCAATCCATATGTCACCATCCCATTTTTCTTTTCAGGGTCCCACTCCTTTCCAATCAGTGCCCTCACTTTAATGGCAGACACCATGCAAGATTGACATTTCAGTTTATGTTGTAAAGTTGCTACTCTAACAATAAGATTCTGAGTCTGATTTTCAGAGATCTCAAGTCTACGGCTACAGGAAATAAGATTTTCCTTCAGGACATTCATAGAAACGTCTACATCTGTCAGACGGCACTTAAGCTTCTTGTTTGAAGCCTTAAGCCCATCCCTTTCACTCATTAATGTATCCAGTATATCTAGCAACAACCAGCCAATATCTATATACCTCCAGAAAACTGCTTAAAGGTGTCAAAAAATTATCCCCCCAGAGCCTGACTTCGTACAAGTGAAGCATGAGAAGAATCAAGTGGTGATATTTTGACTATCTCTTTTGCCAACTCACTCCATGGACTGGGAGTGTCATTCTGATTATGGGAATCAGAGTCCTTAGTGCCTTTGAATCCAGTCAGGGTAGAAAACCATTTGGAAAAACCTATTTTTAAGATTCTGTTTCTTAAGAACCACTCCTGGTCCCAAGTTGTATTAGTTAGGGTTCTTTAGAGAAACAGGATCAACTGGAAATACATAAATATAAAATACATAGAAGTGTCTCATGCAGCCATGGGAATGTAGAGTCCAAAACTGTAGGGCAGGCTGTGAAGCTACTGATTCTGATGGAGGATCTGGATGAATTCCACAAGAGAGGTTCACTGGCTGAAGCAGGAAGAGACCCTGTCTCTTCTGAATCCTCCTTAAACAGCTTCCAGTGATTAGATTAAGCATCACTCATTGCAGAAGACACATCCCTTGGCTGATTACAAATGGAATCAGCTGTGGATGCAGCCAACATGATCATGATTTAATTCTATGAAATGTCCTCATCGCAACAGACAGCCAGCACTTGCCCAACCAGACAAACAGGTACCACCACCTGGCCAAGTTGACACAGGAACCTGACCATGATACAAACTATGGACTATAGTTAAAGTGTATATTTCTCTGGAGGGCACCCTTATGTAAACTTCAGTTAGACAGTGCTACCTAGCATAACTTGCCAACTTCCAACAAAAACCATTCCAGCCAATCCTAAAGAGTACCTAGAATCTATAAGAGTCTACAAAGTTTCCATGCACTAGGGTAACTTACCAGAAACTTACAACCTCCAGATGGTTCCCTGGACTAGATAAGACCTGAAACCTAGAGGGGCCAGCCCCTCTAGAACTTCAGCTAGTTCTAGCTCCCTACCTCTTATTACTGACAGCCCTTACAACATGAAAATGTTAGAATGGGCATGGCCCAAATATGATTAAAGAGTGGGAAGAAAGATCAAAATCAATGGTAGAATTATACAGAGAAGGTAGTGTTTAACAAATGGGTATGATTACTGAATTATTAAGTTGATATTCTTTTAGTCTCCAGTATCTTAGAGCGGCTAGAAGTGAAAACATAAAATTGTGGAACTGTAACCCATACCAAACTCTGAAATCTATTCTACAACTAATTGTTGGGCTATGCAATGAAATTTATTGCTTTTTTGTATATATGTTATTTTTTACAAAAAAGAATCAAAGTGATTTCTGGGTCAAGATGGCGGCTTAACAATGTGCACATTTTAGTTCATCTTCCATAACAACTACTAAATAACCAGAAACAGTACAGAACAGCTCCTGGGGTCACGTCAGTGACCGGACACACAGCGTACCCCAGTCTGGACCAGCTGGACCAGCTGCGAGCCCCCACAGAACCGTGAGTTCCCAAAGCTGCAGCAGCCAGCGCCCCTCCCCCATAGGCTGCTTCCCAGAGGGGAAAGGAAAGGAAATTTACCAGCAGCAGGGGCTGAGCACAATTAAACACCAATTGTGGAATTAATTAACAAATTCTAACTATTAAAAACAGGCACCCAGCTTAGGTGAACCTGTTCAAAGTGGAGGTTGCTGATTTTTGCCCTGGCGCCAAGGGGACAGGGCTGACGGAAAAAGGGGGAAAAAAAAGAAGGAAACAGAGGTTTTTGTGGCTGTGTTTCTACAAAGGCTTGACTGCTTTTGGATATAGCAGCAGGACTTCTCAGGCTGCAACTGCCCAGGCATAGGCAAAAGTGAGCTCTTTTGGGGGGTTGTCTGGAGCCTGTGCCTTCCCCAGGGGAGGGGTGAAGCCCAACTCAGGTGGAATCCTTCTTTCAAGGAATTCAGACACCAGGGCTTGGTAATTTGAAGCCATTAAAACCAGCCTACAACCTCTCCTCTGTCTCCACCACGCCCCCAGCAGGGAGAGTCTGCCAAAGATAAAGGTACCACATCATCTTATGCTGGTGGGATCTGCAGGCAGACAAGCACCACATACTGGGCAGGTTAAGAAAAATAGATCCCAGAGACTTCACAGGAAAGTCTTTCAACCTGCTGGGTCTCACTCTCAGGGAAAACCGATGCAGGTGACTCTTTCCTCCTGATAGGAGGCCATTTTGGTCTGGGAAAATCTGGCTGGGGTCTATAATATCTAAGTAGACCCTCCTAAGGGTGGGGTGGGGGGGAAAGGCACCACACAAGCAGGGCAAGAAACAAGAAAACAAGAACTGAAAAATTCTCCTCTGTTAAACAAAAGCTAAGCTAGAGGTCCAGATAAAGCTGAACTGAATGTCAAAGAACAGATAGACAACAAATTCATCCAGCAAGAAAACCCTAGATAAAAGAAGTGAAAGCAATCTCCAGAATAAACTAATTAATGTAATTAAATGCCTAGACACCAGCAAAAAATAACAAATCACACTAGGAAAATTGAAGATATGGCCCAGTCAAAGGAATAAAGCAACAATTCAAATGACATACAGGAGCTGAAACAATTAATTCAGATATACGAACAAACATGGAAAACCTCATCAGGAAACAGATCAATGAATTGAGGGAGGATATAAAGAAGGCAAGGAATGAACAAAAAGAAGAAATTGAAAGTCTGAGAAAACAAATCACAGAACTTATGGGAATGAAAGGCACGGTAGAAGAGATGAAAAAAACAATAGAAACCTACAATGGTAGATTTCAAGAGACAGAACATAGGATTAGTAAACTGGAGGACAGAACATCTGAAATCCAGCAAGAAAAAGAAAATATAGGGGAAAAAATGGAAAAATATGAGCAGGAACTCGGGGAATTGAATGACAATATGAAGCGCATGAATATACATGTTGTGGTGTCCCAGAAGGAGAAGAGAAGGGAAAAGGAAGAGAAAAACTAATGGAGGAAATTATCACGGAAAATTTCTCAACTCTTATGAAAGACTTAAAATTACAGATCCAAGAAGTGCAGCATACCCCAAAGAGAATAAATAGACGTAATTCAAGACATTTACTAATCAGAATGTCAGAGGTCAAAGAGAAAGAGAGGATCTTGAAAGCAGCAAGAAAAAAGCAATCCATCATATACAAGGGAAGCCTAATAAGACAATGCGCAGATCTCTCAGCAGAAACCATGGAGGCAAGAAGACAGTGGGATGATATATTTAAACTATTAAAAGAGAAAAACTGCCAACCAAGAATACTATATCAAGCAAAACTGTCCTTCAAAAATGAGGGAGAAATTAAAACATTTTCAGACAAAAAATCACTGAGAGAATTTGTGACCAAGAGACCAGCTCTGCAAGAAATACTAAAAGAAGCACTAGAGACAGATATGAAGACAGAAGAGAGCGATGTGGAGAAGAGTGTAGAAAGGAAGACTATGAGTAAAGGTAAAAAAAGGAAAATTAGATATGACATATAAAATCCAGAAGGCAAAATAGTAGAAGAAAGTACTACCCATGCAGTAATAACACTGAATGTTAATGGATTAAACTCTCCAATCAAAAGACATAGTCTGGCAGAATGGATTAAAAAACAGGACCCATCTATATGCTGTCTCTACTCAAAGGACATGAGGGCAAGGACACAAATGGACATTTGCACACCAATGTTTATAGCAGCATTATTTACAATTACCAAGAGATGGAAGCAGGCAAAATGCCCATCAACAGACAGTTGGCTAAACAAACTGTGGCATTTACATAAGATAGAATATTACGCAGCTGTAAGACAGAATAAAGTTATGAAGTATGTTAACAACATGAATGGACTTTAAGGACATTATGCTGAGTCTGATTAGCCAGAAACAAAAGGAAAAACACTGTATGGTCTCACTGATATGAACTGACATTAGTGAATAAACTTGGAATATTTCATTGGTAACAGAGACCATCAGGAGTTAGAAATAGTGTAAGATATTGGGTAATTGGAGCTGAAGGGATACAGATTGTGCAACAGGACTGAATATAAAAACTCAGAAATGGACAGCACAATACTACCTAACTGTAATACAATTATGTTAAAACACTGAATGAAGCTGCATATGAGAATGATAGAGGGAGGAGGGCTGGGGCATAAAAGAAATCACAAAGAAAGATAGACGATAAAGATTGAGATGGTATAATCTAGGAATGCCTAGACTGTATAATGATAGTGACTAAATGTACAAATTAAAAAAATGTTTTTGCATGAGGAAGAACAAAAGAATGTCATTACTGCAGTGTGCTGAAAATAGATGGTAATTAATATTTTAAAATTTCAACTTATGTGTGAGACTAGAGCAAAAAAAACATTTTTTTTTTGGTAAAAATTCATACTTTGACTAGTGCATCTCTTAATATAACTTATGTAGATAGTTGGTTGAACACCTAAAGTACATGGAACTTTGTATAGGGCATGAGATTTTGTTGGTTTGTCCAGGTGATGCCCTGATGAATCCCAGAGTGATTTGATCAGTGAGTGGAAAAGTATTTGCAAAGTCCCCTTTGAGGAATGGTGAGAACGGGTTAAAACTCAGCTTCCCCAAGTTGAATTCTTGATATTCTCACAAGCAGTGTGGACAACCAGAGCTATAGGCTGAGCCCCCAGTCTTGGGGTTTGTTCATATGAAACTTAACCCCACAGGGGATAGGTCAAGCCTACTTAAAATTAGGCCTAAGAGTCACCCCCAGGAGAACCTCTTTTGTTGCTCAGATGTGGCCTCTCTCTCCAGCCAACACAGCAAGCAAACTCACCACCCTCCCCCTGTCTACATGGGACATGACTCCCAGGGATGTGGATCTTCCTGGCAACGTGGGACAGAAATCCCAGAATGAGCTGAGATTCAGCATCAAGGGATTGAGAAAACCTTCTCGACCAAAAGGGGGAAGAGTAAAATGAGACAAAATGTCAATGGCTGAGAGATTCCAAACAAAGTTGAGAGGTTATCCTGGAGGGTATTCTTACGTATTAAGTAGATATCACCTTGTTAACCAAGATGTAATGGAGAGGCTGGAGGGAACTGCCTGAAAATGTAGAGCTGTGTTCCAGTGGCCATGTTTCTTGATGATGATTGTATAATGATACAGCTTTCACAATGTGACTGTGTGGTTGTGAAAACCTTGTGTCTGATGCTCCTTTAATCTACCTTATCAACAGAGGTGGATAAGGTTTGAGTAGAACATATGGAATAAAAATAAATAATAGGGGGAACAAATGTTAAAATAAATTTAGTTTGAAATGCTAGTGATAAATGAAAGCGAGGGGTAAGGGATATGGTATGTATAATGTTTTTTTTCCCTCTGTTATCATTATATTTCTTTTTCTGTTGTCTTTTTATTTCTTTCCTGAACTGATGCAAATGTTTTAAGAAATGATGAATATCCAACTATGTGATGATATTGAGAATTACTGATTGTATATGTAGAATGGAATGATATGTTAATGTTTTTGTTTCTTCTTAATTTTTTAAATTAATAAATAAATAAATTTAAAAGTAAAAAAATTTTAAAAAAGAATCAAAGTGATGATAATATATATATGTATATTTATTCTTTCTAGCCTCCAATGTTCTGGAGCAGTTAGAAGGAAAAATCTGAGATGATGGTATGTGTACTGGTTTGAAAGGATTTATGTACCCTAGAAAAACTACGTTTTAATCTAATCCAATTTTGTGGAGGTAGCCTTTTCTCTTAATCCCTATTCAATAATGTAGATTGTAAACTTAATTAGGTTATCTCCATGGAGATGTGACTCAGCCAATTGTGGGTATGAACTTTTAAATAGCAGGAGATGTGACTCCACCATTCCAGAAGGGTCTTGATTACTTTACTCAAATCGTTTTAAAGGGGAAGCATTTTGGAAAATTTTTGAGATTCTGAGAGAGCAGAGAATGATGACAGAATGACGAGATCCAGAAGCAGAGAGGTCACAACACCAGAAATCTTTGGAGGTAAAGAAGGAATATGTCCCTGGGGAAGCTTTATGAAACAAGAGGCCCGGACAGGAAGCTAGCATAACCTGTTTGTCATGTGCCTTTTCAGTTGAGAGAGAAACCCTGAACATCATCAGCCTTTCTTGAGTGAAGGTAGCCTCTTGTTGGTACCTTAAATTGGACATTTTTATAGACTTGCTTTAACTTGGACATTTTCTTGGCC
Source organism: Tamandua tetradactyla (assembly GCF_023851605.1). Taxonomy (NCBI): domain Eukaryota; kingdom Metazoa; phylum Chordata; class Mammalia; order Pilosa; family Myrmecophagidae; genus Tamandua; species Tamandua tetradactyla. Next base: position 4,387,067 of record NC_135338.1, read on the forward strand.
TTAGAACTATAAATTAGCAACTTATTAAATTCCCCTTATTAAAAGCCGTTCCATTTCAGGTATATTGCATTCTGCCAGCTAGCAAACTAGCATGGTAACCCATGACAAACTCTGGGATCTGTTCCGTAACTATTTGTTGAAGTGTGCTTTGAAAACTATTGCTTTCTATATGTGCTATAGTATACAATAAAACGTTTTAAAAAGTATATGTATATGTATATATATATATATTTTTTGGTTGAGCTAATTTATTTAAAAAAATAAATTCCTTAGATTTACACAATATTACTTGTTGGGTTTTCTTTAGGTCTGACTGCTGTTCCCTTAGTTTCCCAGGCGTTTCATGTGTTGTCCTTGTGCTATTAATCTTCCTGTGGTTTTGTTGGTCAAATCCACCGAGGCAAAGGCAAGTGTTTTACCTTTCTTCAGAACATGTACTGTAATCACTACATCTTCTCCGACTTGAGCAGGTGACGCACACCCCAGGTGCTCCTCGTTCTGTGCATGGCAGCATCATTGTGGGTATGGTGACCCCTAGGGTGGCTGTCAACCCTCCATGAAGAGGACCCAATTTATTGGTATGTTGTTCTTCGACTCACATTTCACACAATCACGTTCTCAGGAGCAACAGAGAAAAGAGTCACCTTTTCCAAAACTACCAAAGCTGCAAACATTGGACATGACCTTCATAAATTCCCACAGATTCTGTGTCAGGTAGCTCATCATGAGTGATTTGCCAGCTTCTGGACCCTGGGCAATAATCTAAAAGTAATATTTTGATGTTCTTTCATCAGTTGTAACAAAGGTACCACACCAATGCTAAGGGTCAATAGTAGAGAGGTATAAGGGGTTTGCAATTTTCCATTTTGGAGCAGTGAAAATGTTCTAAAATTGATTGTGGTGGTGAATGCACAACCCTGTGATTATACTAAAAGCCATTGATTATACACTTTGGCTGGAATGTATGGTTGTGAATAAAATTGCTTAAAAACAAAAACAAAAATAAGATATATAAAAAAAGATGATTGCCTGAGTTGTTCATGACGACTATAACTTTTTTTATATTAAACCTTGAGAATGCAAAAAACAAAACAACAGAACAAGGAAAGGATAGAAACTATCGCAGTCCAGAGGAACTAAGAAGATGTGATGATTAAATGTAACGTGGTGCCTTGGTGGGAACCTAGTACAGAAAAAGGATATTAGGTCAAAATGAAGGAAATCTGAATAAAGTATGGATTTCAGTTATCAACAGCAACAACGAAAACCACATGCAAAGAACATGCCATGCTTTCTCAGGGGTTGTGAGGGGCAGTTAGCTCAAGGGCTGCATTTGTTTTTTCTCCAACTACAATGGAATGAAGCTAGAAATCAATAGCAGAGGGATAAAGGGAAAATTAACAAATACGTGGAAACTAAACAACATGGTCTTAAACCACCAATGAGTTGAAGAGGAAATTAGAAGCCAAATAGGAAATATTTTGAAGAGAATGAAATGAAAACACAGCCTACCAAAACCTATGGGTTGCCGTGAAGACAGAGCTGAGAGGGACATTTAAAGGGCTAAGTGCTTACATTAAAAAAGAAGAAAGACTTCAGATCACAGACCTACCCTGAACACTAAAAGAACTAGAAAAAGAAGAGAAAACTAAACCCAAAGCAAGCAGAAGGAAAGAAATAGCAAACATTAGAATAGAAATTTAAAATCAACAAAACCAAAAGTTGGTTCTTTGAAAAGGTCAACAAAATCAACAAATCTTTAGCTAGACTGACAGAGAGAGAAAGAGAGAGAAAGAGGATACAAATAATAAAAATTGGAAATGAAAAGGGCATTATTACTACCAACTCCACTGACAGAAAAAGGACTATAAGTGAATATTACCGATGATTATAAGACAGTAAATTAGATAGCCTAGATGCAATGAACAAATTCTTATAAACACACAAACTACCTACATTAAGTCAAGAAGAAATAGATCTCAACAAACGGATTGAATCAATCAGCAAAAACCTCCCAACAAAGAAAAGCCCAGGAGCAGATGGCTTCACTACAGAATTCTATAAAACATTCCAAGAAGACTTAACTCCAATTATCCTCTAACTCTTCCAAAATGTTTAATTACGGAGGGAACACCTTCTAATTCATTCTACAGTGCCAACATTACCCTCATACCAAAGCCAGGTAAAGATGCACAGAAAACTACAGAACAATATCTCTTATGAATATAGATACAAAATTTCTCAACAACATAATATGAAACAGAACGCAACAGCATATTAGAATAATTATACACCATGATTGCTCTAATTTGCTTGCTGCCAGAATGCAATATACCAGAAACGGAATGGCTTTTTAAAAGGGGAATTTAATAAATTGCTAGTTTACAGTTCTAAGGCCAAGAAAATACCCCAGTTACAAGTCTGTAGAAATGTCTAATCTAAGGCATCCAGGGAAAGATAAAATCCAGCACTGATTCATAGTAAAAACACTTAAGAAAACTTCCTCAAGATGATTAAGGTCACAAACGAAATGCCCACAAGTGACATCCTTGGTGGTAAAACACAGAAAAGTTTCCCTCTAAAGATCAACAACAGAATAAAGGCGTCCATTGTTACATCACTATTACTCATCTTTGGTTCCTACCAGAACAATTAAGCTAAAAACAAAGCAAAGCAAAGAACATGTAACCAACCACAGTACAAAAATCCAAAAGATTTTAAGTTCCCTGTACACACAAGTGATACAACTACAAAAAACTTTCAGAACTTTTCTTTAACAACTTTGTTAGCTCTGCTAAAGCAAAGCCTCAAAAAATTTGCTTAAAACTCAGATTTAGTTTCTCTCCACGGAAATCTTTAGTAAAAGGCGAAAGATTTATACGATTTGAAGAGAAATCAGAGTAGACCATGGGAGGTCAGTAACTCACACCTCAGGAAACTACAAGTCCTACTGCACTGATGGTGTCTAGTTAATACAAGTTTCAGTGCATGAAACAAAACTTGCTGTGCATTATATAAACAATCATCAAATTCTCAGAAAGTCTGAGCAGATGGAAATACAAAATTTTGACATTTTTAAACTTGTGCCTGTGCAGTGCTCTGTGGGTATGCAAATAAGTCTGAGTCACCGCTCTTTAGATTCCTGAGATGTGTCAATATTCATGTAGTACCTCTGGCCCACCATTAGAGGGTGAAGTGGAAGCTTTTTTATTTTCCTTTTTTTTTTATTAATTAAAAAAAATTAACAACAAACAAACAAAACAATAAGATATCATTCCATTCTACATATATAATCAGTAATTCTTAATATCATCACATAGTTGTATCTTCATCATTTGAAGTGGAAGCTTTTGCCAACTGATTTTTTTTTTTGCATGGGCAGGCACCTTGCCAACTAATTTTTGACAAGGTGTCAAAAAAAAAACTCAATTGGGAAAGAATACTCTCTTTAAAAAACGACACTGGGAAAACTGGATCTCCATTCACCAAAAAAAAAAAAAAGGCAGACCCTACCTCACACCATATACAAAAATCAACTCAAAATGAATCAGGGTCATTTTCTGGTGCCTGTCCTTACAAAAAAAGAAGAATCAGGGACCTTAATATTTTGGGTAGTGCATTATCTAATTTAACTTGTATGGTCAGTTTACTTGAACACCATAGATACATGGAACCTTGAGTAGGGAATGAGATCTTATTCATTTGTACAAGTTAGTGTGATGCCTTGATAAATCCCAGAGTCATTTGGGCAGAGAATGAACAAGTATTTGCAAAATCCCCTTAGGGTGCTGGGAGGAAAGGAGGAAATATTCAACTATGGCACCTGAGAAATTCCTGCTATTCTTGCAAGCAGTGAGGACAATCAATTTAATTGGCCAAGCCCTCAATCTTGGGGCTCCGCCCACCATGAAACTTATTCCTGCAAAGGAGAAGCTACACCTAGTTATAATTGTGGCTAAGGGTCACCCCCAGAGAGCCTCTCTCTCTAAGCCAACTTGGCAGTTGAATTCACTGCCCTTCCCCTTATGTGGGACAAGACTCCCAGGGGTGTGAATCTCCCTAGCAATGTGGGACAGGACTCTGGCAATGAGTGGGGCCAGCATCATGGGGTTGAGAACGCCTTCTTGACCAAAAGAGGGAATAAGGAAATGAGAAAAAATAAAGTTTCAATATGATTGCCTATATAGATAACTCAAGAAAATCTTCAGAAAATGATTTTAAATTTCAGTAAGACCGCTGGTATCAGAAATATGAGATTAATATACAAAAATCAGTTACATTTCTATGCCCCTAAAAGAGGACAGACAATGTAATTTTTAAAAAGATACCATATTTGCTTCAGAAGCACATATACTAAAACTGGAACACTGCAGAGGAGATCAGCATGGCCCTGGTCAAGGATGGCATGCAAATTCGTGAATCTTTCCATAGTTTTAAGAAGGGCCTGCTGAAGAGAGCTGCTGAAGAGGATGAAGCAGATTCCAAGTGGCAGAAGACAGAAAACAGAGCGTTGGCATGAGCCCCCTGCCAACGCGCTGGGTGTGGGAGACCTCTCAGGGCCTGGAGGTGGGGTGGGGCTGACCAGCCCAGCAGCTCTTTACCTGGCTCCCTGGTCTGGGCTCTGCTCCTGAGCGGGCATCCTCTTTTATCCCCCCAGCCTTTCATTTCCACCCCATTCAACCTCACAAGCCATTGTCCCATCTCCTGACCTGCTCATCTGAGCTCCCCAGCTGGTCCCCGGTTGCTCCTCTTACCTTCATTTATCTCTTTCTCCCTCCCCCCAGCAAATTCCACCCCTTCTCCAGTAGCCTCTCCTCCCACCTCTGCACCCCCCACCCCCACTCACTGCCCCATCCCTCTCCTGCCTGGTCTCTGGGTGTCCCTCAGATCCCCTCCTCTCAGACAGCCCCAGGCCTGGTTGGGGGTGGGGCTGGGGTTGGGGCCGAGCCCCAGACTGCCTCCTCCCCTCCCCTTTTTGTATAATTTAATAAAAAAAACTGTCCGCTTCTGTTAAAAAAAAAAAGATGCCATTTACAATAGTAAAGCTGTTGCATATTCAACAAAAGCAATACATAACTTTTAGGAAGAAAACTATGAACTATCTAAAGAAAAAAAACCTGGACAGTGTTCTTACAGGGAACAGTCATAAAACTGATAATTATCCACCTTTTAATGTGAAAACTCAATGCAATTTCCATTAAAATCTTTACAGGGGGGACTTCCAGGAAGACGGCAGAGTGGAGTGGAGTGAGTTCACCCCTGCTCAATGAAACAAGACAGGAGATGGGGAGAAAATGCCCAGGACTGCTGGTCCCGGGGTGTGAGTAAACTGTGAGGGATTTGGGCAGTTTTGGGGAGGGGAGCATTGGCGGATCAGGGGAGAGTGGGTGGGTTGTGTGACCAGTATCCCCATTGGGTGGGGGGCAGTGCACCAGGGAGATGTGATAGGAGGGAAGTGACCCTTCTTGGCTCCAGCCTGCACAGCTGCTGGCTGGGGAAACCTCCTCACATGGTTGCAGTGGACAGCGCCCACGGGGAACCCAGAAGTGGGCCGAGTGTCCACTGTGGGGCAGGCCTGGGGTGGAGGGGGGGGGTGGGAGTGATCACGTGGTGAGGTGTGGCACTAGCTGGCCCACAGTCACAGTGTCTGGCAGGCCCACCAGCACTGCAGATCAGCTAATCAGCTGATCCCCCACATGCTGGTCAGCTCCTCAGTCCCCCTGGCAGAGTGAGCTGACCCTAGTGGAGCAAGACCCCTGCTGAGCACACTGACCTTGGTTCATTTCAGCCAGGAGGGGCGGGGCTGAAGGAGGAGGAGACTCGAGCTCACCATCTGCTGGCCAGACGCAGTAAATGCAGGTCGGCTGCATCCATAGGGAGAGGAGAACTTGAGGAGGAGCCTCATCGTCACCACCTGCTGGGCAGAAGGGATAACTGCAAGCAAACTAACTCCCTGTCTGCCTAGGTCTTCACTTTTTAAATTTTTCTTTAATATTCTTTTTTCTTTTGCCCTCTTTTAAGACATATTTTTTCTATACATTTTATTAATAATATAAATTTTCTTTTCATTATTTAAAAAGTTGTATAGATATTTTATGTTATATTTTTATTCTTTATTTTCTATTTTATTTCACATATTTTTTATTATTCCATTTAATTTACTTTTATTATTACTATTATCATTTTTCTCTTAAATTTTCTCTCTCTTTTGTAGGCACCAGCCTGACTTCACTCCCAGTATGTCCTGGCTTGTCTCCTTTTGATTCTGGAGCCTACTACTGTCGAGGTGTATTTAGTTGTCGTTCTTGTGTTTGTGTTTCATATTTTATTACTTTACTTTATTATTATTATCTCTTTTTTGGGTGTGTGCATAGGCTGGGAGTCGAGTCTGGGTCTCCCGTGTGGTGGGCAGCCTTTCTGCCACTGGAGTACCTGTGCACCCCAGCCTCGTTTCTAATGGACTCTTCAGTTAAACTGTATCCCCTACACGAGATCCAGACCTTGATTTGGTGGAGAATAACCGACAAATAAAGTGCAAAAGGAAATATTCAGCAAAAACCAAGTAAACACAAAGCTTTAAAAGAGTGAAGGAAACCAACTGGCAAGATAATCATATCAAGATAATCAATGCCCCAAACACAACAGAAAATGATAACCCACATGAAGATCCAAGCAGAGATGGCCCAGCCAAACAACCATATCAAAGTTTCAGAGGGGATACAGGAATGGAACAATTACTCAAGGATATTTATAAAGAAATAAAGGATATCAGGAAGACATTAGGAGGACGTAAAGAATAATTTGGGAGGTTAAATAGAAAAATCACAGATCTCACAGAAATGAAAGATAGTAGAACAAATTAAAAATATACTGGATAGGTTTGATCCCATCACTGCCCATGCAAAAAAAAAAAAATATATATATATATATATATATATATACATATATATATACACACATACTGGAGACACACTTCGAAGAAGCAGAAGGAAGAATAAGTGAGTTAGAAGATAGAACAATGGAACTTGAGCACACAAAAGAACAAGTGGCAAGAAAGATGGAAAAAATGCAACTGGATCTTAGGGAAATAATGGACAACAAGAGGCACACACATATAAGAATCACTGTGTCTCAGAAGGAAAAGAGAAGATTAAAGGGTTGGGAGAGTTAGTTGAAGATATAATCAGAGAAAACTTCCCAACCCTTATAGAAGCATGAATATGCAAATCAAAGAGGCCCAGTGAACTCCAAATAGAATAAATCTAAACAAGTTTACTCCAAGACACACAATAATCAGACTCTCAGGTGTTGAAGAGAAACAGAAAGTCCTGAAAGCAGCACAAGAAAAGCAAACTACTATCTACAAAGGAAAACACATAAGACTGACTTCAGACTATTCAACAGGCACCATGGAAGGAAGAAAGCAATGGTATGATATTTTTTTAATTAATTTTTTTATTTTTTTTAAAAATATATAACACCAAACAAACGCAAACATTCTTAACTTCTGATAATTCTGTTCTACATATATAATCAGTAATTCACAATATCATCACATAGTTGCATATTCATCATCATGATAATTTCTTGGAATATTTGCATCTACTCAGAAAAAGAAATAAAAAGAAAACAAAAAAATTCATACCTACCATACCCCTTACCCCTCCCTTTCATTGATTACTAGCATTTCAATCTAAATTTATTTTAACATTTGTTCCCCCTATTATTTATTTTTATTCCATATGTTTTACTCATCTGTTGATAAGGTACATGAAAGGAGCATCAGACACAAGGTTTTCAGAATCATGCAGTCACATTGTGAAAGCTATGGGTATGACATTTTTTTTCTAACTCAAGCAGTATTTATTAAGTTTTTATCCAGTAAAAGACAGATATTATGCATCATGGAATGTGACCTTCATCCTACAGTATCTGCAATTCTTAAGGGATCTCTTCTGCCCATCTTTTCCTCTGCCTGTCTTCCCCTCTTCTCCCTTTGAAAAAAAGAAACTTAACTAACAGACTTTAATTTCCAGTTCTTTTATATGTTTCCTTCTCCATTATGAAATTACTAATAATCTATAAATGGCCAAAAGTTTACCAGAAGATATCAATGAAAGCTGTACAGATAGATAAAAAATATGAAAAATTCACAAACCAGGTAATCACAAGTGGATAATTATAGGTATGACATTTTTAAGATCCTGAATGAGAAAGACTTTCAACCAAGAATTCTTTATCCAGCCAAGCTATCCTTCAAAACTGAGGAAGAGATTAAAATCTTCAAAGACAAAGAAAGATTGAGAGAATTAATTTATAGGAGAACTGCCCTACGAGAAATACCAAAGTAAGCCCTGTCAGCTGATATAAAAAGACAGGTAAGGGAGGTCTGGAGGAGGGCACAGAATTGAAGAATATAAGCAAAGAAATGAAAAGAGAGAAGGAAAATAATATATAGATCTGACTAATAAAAACTACAGGACAAAATGGTGGAGTTAAGAACTGAAGAACTGCTTTTACAGTACTTTGAACATTAATGGACTAAACTCACCAATTAAAAGATACAGACTAACAGAATAGATTTAAAAACATAATCCATCTATACGCTGCTCACAAGAGATGCACTTGACTCAAGCTCACAGTTAGATTGAAAGTGAAAGGATGGAAAAGGATCATATATGCAAGCTGTAAGCAAAAGAAAGCAGGAAAGAAAGTATATTAGCTATACTAATATCAGACAAAATAGACTTTAAATGTAAAGACATCATAAGTCACAAAGAAGGACACTACACATTAATAAACAGGACAACTCACTAGGAAGAAATAACAATCATAAATGTATATGCTCCCAATCAAGGTGCTCCAAAGTACATGAGTCGCACACTGGAAAAGCTGAAGGGAGCTATAGACAGCATAGTAGGAGACTTCAGTACACCACTCTCTGCTGTAAACAGAACAACCACAGAGAGGATCAACAAGGAAATAGAGAACCTAAACAATAGGATAAATGAATTAGATCTAATAGACTTATATAGATCATTACATCCTAACACATCAAGATATACATTCTTCTCTAGTGCACATGGAACATTCCCAGAATAGATCATATACTGGGACACAAACTGAATCTCTCTAAATTTAATAAGATTGAAATTATCCAAAGCACTTCCTCCGATCATAACAGAATAAAGTTGGAAATTAATAATCACCAAAGAACCAGAGTTTTCACAAATATATGAAGATTAAACAATACACCCTTAGATAATCAGCAGGTCAAGGAAGAAATTGCTAAAGAAATCAGTAAATATCTGGAGATGAATAATAATGAGAATAAAACATATCAAAACTGGGATGTGGCAAAGGCAGTGCTGAGAGGGAAATTTATTGCCCTAAATGTTTATTTAAAAAAAAAACAAAGAATGAACAAAACTTGAGGATTTAACTACTCATCTGGAGAATTTAGAGAAAGAATGGCAAACTGATCCCAAAGCAAATAAAAGAAAAGAAATAATAAAAACTAAAGTAGACATAAATAAACTGGAGAACAATAAAACAACAGAAAGAATCAACAAAACTAAAAGTTGGTTGAGAAAATAAAAAAAATTGATGGTTCCTTAGCTAGACTAACAAAATAAAAAAGAGAGAGGACACAAATAAACAAAATCAGAAATGAGAGGGGGGTTGTTACCATAGATAATGGAGAAATAAAAAAATCATAAGAGAACATTATGAACAACTATATGTCAACAAGCTAGTCAACTTAGATGAAATTGAAAAATTCCTAGAGACACATGAATTACCTATACTGATTGGAGAAGAAATAAAAGATCTCAACAAACCAATTACAAGTAAATAGATCTAAACCAGTCATCAAAAATATTCCTACAAAAAAAAAACCCCAGGATCAGATGACTTCACAGGAAAATTTTAGCAAACATTTCAGAAAGACCTAATGCCAATCCTGCTCAAACTCTTCCAAAAAATTGAAGAAAAAGGAGCACTACTTAACTCATTTTATGAAGCTAATATTACCCTAATACCAAAATCGGATAAAGTCAATACAAGAAAAGAAAACTACAATCTTCCTAATGAATATAAATATGAAAATTCTTAACAAAATACTAGCAAATTGTATCCAATGCCACATTAAAAAAATTAGACATCATGATCAAGTGGGATTCATACCAGGAATGCAAGAGTTGTTCAACATAAGACAACCAACCAGCATAATACAGCGTATTAACAAATTGAACGGGAAAAATCACATGATCATATCGATTGATGCTGAGAAAACATTTGACAAAATTCAGCATCCTTTCCTGATAAAAACAGGAATTCAAAAATTAGGAATTGAAGGAAACTTTCTCAATATCATAAAGGGCATATATGAAAAACTCAAAGCCAGCATCATACTTAGTGAGAAACTAAACGCATTCCCCTTGAGATCAGGGACAAGGCAAGGATGCCCATTGTCACCACCATTCAACATTGTATTAGAAGTACTAGCTGGAGCAGTTAGATAGGAGAAAGAAATAAAAGGCATCCAAATAAGGAAGGAAGAAGTAAAATTTTCATTATTTGCAGATGACATGATCCTATTCTTAGAAAACCCTGAGAAATCTACAGTAAAGCTACTTGAACTAATAAACAAATTCAGCAAGGTGGCAGGATACAAGATTGGTGCACAAAACCCAGTAATGTTTCCATACACAAGCAATGACCTATCTAAGGTGACAACTAAGGAAAAAATCCGTTCAGAATAGTGACTAGAAGAATTAGGTATCTAGGAATAAACCTAACCAGGGATGTCAAGGACTTATACCTGGAAAATTACAAAAAAAAAAAAAAAATTGCTAAAAGAAATTTAAATTCCCCAAATAGATGGAAAGATATTCCATGCTCATGGATAGAAAGGTTGAATATCATCAAGATGTCAATTCTACAAACTGATTTACATGTTGTTTTAGTTTCCTAGCTTCCAGAATGCAATATACCAGAAATGGAATGGGTTTTTAAAAGGGGGAATTTAATAAATTGCAAGTTAATAGTTTTTAGGCCATGGAAATGTCCAGTTAAAGCGAGTTCGTAGAAATGTCCCATCTAAGGCATCCAGTGACAGATACTTTGATTCAAGAAGGCCGCTGAAGTTCAGGGTTTCTCTCTCAAGTGGAAAGGCACATAGCAAACACAGCATCATCTGCTAGCTTCCTCTCCAGCTCCCTGGGTGGTATTTTCCTTCTTCATCACCAAAAGTCACTGGCCGGTGAACTCTCTGCTTCGCGGTTCTTCAGGGTTCCCTATTGCAGCTTTCTCGTGGCCCTGTCGTTCTTCTCTGCTCCCTCTGAATCTCCTGCTTTCTCCAAAGTGTTTCCTTTTTTATAGGATTCCATTAAACTAACCAAGACCCACCTGGAGTGGGTGCAGACATGTCTCCACCTAATCCAGTTTAACAACCACTCTTGATGGAGTTCCATCTCCAAGGAGATAATCTAATTAAAATTTCAAACATACAGTACTGAATAGGGATTAGAAGAAACAGCTGCCTTTACAAAATGGGACTAGGATAAAAAAAACATGGCTTTTCTAGGGTACATTCATCTTTTCAAACCAGCACATAGATTCAAAGCAATACCAATAGAAACCCCAACAACCTACTTGGAAGACTTGGAAAAGCTGATTATCAAATTTATGTGGAAGGGAAAGAGACCTCAGATAGCTAATGATATCCTAAAAAAGAAGAGCGAATGGGAAGTCTATCACTTCCTGACTTTAAAGCTTACTATGAAGCCCCAGTGGTCAAAGCAGCATGGAAATGGCACAAAGACAGAAGGATTGACCAGGGGAATTGGATCAAGAGTGCAGAGATTGAAGACCAAATTTATGGACATTTGATCTTTGATAAGGCACCCAAATCCACTGAATTGGGACAGAATAGTTTTTTCAATAAATGGGCATGGGAGAAGTGGATTTCAATAGCCAAAAGAATGAAAGAGGACTCCTACCTTACACCCGATGCAAAAATAAATTCAGATTTTGTAGGTTTGTCCGGAGTGATGCCCTGATAAATCCAAGAGTGATTTGAAAAGGTAATAAAAAAGTATTTGGAAAGTCCCCTTGGGGGAATGATAAGAAAGGGGGAAAATTCAACTTCCTCAAGTGGAGAATTCCTGATATTCTCACAAGCAGTGTGGACAACCAAAGCTATACACTGAGTCCACAGTCTTGGGGTTTGTTCATATGAAACTTAACCCCACAAAGGATAGGTCAAGTCTACTTAAAATTTAGGCCTAAGAATCACCCCCAAGAGAGCCTCTTTTGTTATTCAGATGTGGCCTCTCTCTCCAGCCAACACAACAAGCAAACTCACCACCCTCCCCCTGTCTACATGGGACGTGACTTCCAGGGGTCTGGACCTTCCTGGCAATGTGGGACAGAAATCCTAGAATGAGCTGAGACTTAGCATCAAAGGATTGAGAAAACCTTCTCGATCAAAAGGGGGAAGAGTGAAATGAGACAATGTGGCAATGACTGAGAGATTCCAAACAGAGTCGAGAGGTTATCCTGGAGGTTATTCTTACGCATTAAGTAGATATCACCTTGTTATTCACGATGTAATGGAGAGGCTGGAGGGAACTGCTTGAAAATATAGAGCTGTGTCCTAGTAGCCATGTTTCTTGAAGATGATTGTATAATGATATAGCTTTCACAATGTGACTGTGTGGTTGTGAAAACCTTGTGTCTGATGCTTCTTTTATCTACCTTGTCAACAGACGAGTAGAACATATAGAATAAAAATAAATAATAGGGGGAAAAATGTTAAAATAAATTTAGTTTGAAATGCTAGTGATCAATGAAAGCAAGGGGTAAGGAGTATGGTATGTATAATCTTTTTTTTCTGTTTTCATTTTATTTCTTTTTCTGTTGTCTTTTTCTTTCTTTTTCTGAATTGATGCAAATGTTCTAAGAAATGATGAATATGCAACTATGTGATGATATTGTGAATTACTGATTATATATGTAGAACGGAATGATCATATGTTAATGTTTTGTTTGTTTATTGTTAAATTTTTTAAATTAATAAACAAAAAACAAAAAAACAGCATGATACTGGCATAAAGATAGATGTACTGACAAAAGGAATAAAATAGAGTGTTCAGATGTAGACCTTCTCATCTATGGACATTTGATCTTTGATAAGGCAGTCAAGCCAACTCACCTGGGACAGAACAGTCTCTTCAATAAATGGTGCCTAGAGAACTGGATATCCACATGCAAAAGAATGAAAGAGGACCCGTATCTCACACCTTATACAAAAATTAACTCCAAAGGAAGCGAAGACCTAAACATTAGATCCAAGACCATAAAATTTTTAGAAGAAAATGTAGGGGAGTATCTTATAAATCTTATACTAGGAGGTGGTTTCCAAGACCTTCTTGAAGGAAGAAATTAATAAATGGGAAATCCTCAAAATTAAACACTTTTGTGTATCATGTGATGCTGCAAGAGATATATGTGGTAAAATGATCAGCTACTTTGGTGAAGTTTGTTGCTGTCTTTAAAATATAGCTAAGACCTAAATAAAAAGAAACTCTACCCAAACATAGCAATGTTTGGGGGTTGGGAATAGGGGAATGAAGGGTAAGGGATATGAAAGTATACTTAAGTTTCTTGTTTTGTAAGGTGAAGTGGATATTTTAATTTTTTAAAAAGGCTAAAAACGAAAATTAAAAGGTAGGACAATCTAAAATAAATTCAGGTCATGAGAATAGGTCAACTATATTAATAATGACCATAAATATGCACTATAAGCTTATAATTAAGGGACAAAGATAGTTCGTATTTCAAAAAAAAATCCAGACATTACTGTTTGTAAGGGGCACATCTAAAGCATAAAGGCATACAAAGTTTGAAAGCAAAAGGATGGAAATATATGCATCGGGGGAAAGTAAAAAAATAACTAGTGTTGTCCATCTAGATAAACAGTGTGGCTATTTTACTATCAGATAAAATGGAATTAAAGTTGTATTGGAGATGAGAGGATCCTTGTATAATGGATATATAATGATTTTATTCATGCATACACTGAATAAAATAATCTCAAAATATCTGATGCAATTGTATAGAAATAAATGGATACAGAAGTCCATCATTATTGTGGGAAATTTCAAGCAGTTAATCTTAATATCGGCTAGATCAAGCAAAGCAGCAAAGATACAGAAGAAGTGGACAACACAATTAATAAGCCTAATCACGTATGAATGCAGAGTTCTGTATCCAACAAATAGAGATTACATATTTTTTTCAAGCACTTTTGGAATATTTTAAAAAATTATTCATGCACTAGGACATTAAGGAAGCCTCAATAAATTTCAAAGACTTATACACACCATAATTTCTGACCATAAAGATAGAATTATAAATTAATTACAAAAAGATAAAATTTTAAATACCTTCATATTTCCAAATTTAAAAAACAGTTTGCTGATTAACTCATGTTCTTTCAAAAGGTGGAAACTTAAAAAATGCCTGGAGGTTAATAATAATGATTACATAGAAAAATCTGTGGGCTGCAAGAAAAATTGTGCTTTTAGGAAATTTAGCAAAGACTTGAAAATTAATGAGTAAATGCCTATGTAAGATACTAGTCAAAGAATTACAGAATATATACAAAGAAAACCAAAATAAAAAGTAAAACCTAAAATAAAATAAACACAAAATGTATACAAAAAATAGAAGGCAAAATGGATATAATAAAAAAGAAAGAAAACAAAGATTTAGTAGAGAATAACAAATCCAAAAGCTGATTTTTCAAAACAACTAGCAATTTAAGCAAACCACTGAAAAGATTAATAGGAGAGGGCGGGCCGCGGTGGCTCAGCGGGCAAAGTGCTTGCCTGCTATGCCGGAGGACCTCGGTTCGATTCCCGGCCCCACCCCATGTAACAAAAACGGAGAAACAGAATACAATAAAACAAGAAAATGTTTAAAAATGTTTCCCTTTCCTCCTTCTATCCTTCCTTCCTTCTCTCTGTCTTTCCTTTAAAAAAAAAAAAAAAAAAAAAAAAAAAAAAAAAAGATTAATAGGAGAGGGAAGAAAATAAAAACAATTCTATGAATGAAAAGGGACCATAACTAAGATAAAGTAGAGATTTACAAAATGCAAGAATATTATCAACGACTATATGCCAACAATTGTGAAAACTTAGGTGAGAAGGATGAAATCCTAGAAAATAATATAGTTTGCCAGAGGAAATAAAAGGATTGAGTAGTCTTACATTATCATAGTAATTGAAACAATGGTTGAAAATCTTCCCACTGAAAAGTTTTTAATAGAAAAAGTCTATGTAAATTTTAAAGCTCAGATAATCAAAATACTAATTATTTCAGATAATAGAAAAAGAGAGAATACTACCCAATTTGTTCTACAAAGCCAGTATAACCTTCAAGACAAAACCAGAAACACTTTTTAAGAAAGGATTACTACAGATCCATTTCACTTATTAATATAAATGCAATAATCCTAAACAAAATATTAGCTCATTGAATTCAACAGAATATAAAAAAGAACAGTAAACTTCAATCAGGTTGAGTTTATCCCTGATATGCAAGTTTATATATGGTTTAATATTAGAAAAGTCCATAAACATTGAAAACTTAAAAGAGAACAATCCATATGATAATCTCAGAAGTTGCAGAAAAAATATTAATCATTAAAAATAAGCAGTAGGGGAGTGCAAGGGTGGTTCAGTGGTAGAATTCTTGACTGCCATGCGGAAGGCCCAGGTTCAATTCCTGGCACATGCAGTTCCCCCACCCCGCACACCCCCCAAAAAACAAACAAGCAAACAAACAAAACCAAACAAACAAAAATTCAACAAGTGGTGCTGCAATAAGGGATGCTCACATGGAAAAGGAATGAAATGTGACCCCTACCAAACAGATAGCAAAAAAAAAAAAAAAAACAGTAAATTGAAATGGATGGGAATTAGTTTATCTGGCCAAAAATATGCATCAACTACATAGTGCAAACACCATCCTAAATAGGGAAACACTCTGATTACAGCCTGTGAGACCCTGAGCAGAGGACCCAGCCAATCTACGCCTTGTGAGATAATAATGGTATTGCTTGAGGCCACTACATTTGTGGTAATTTGTTATGGAGCAATAGAAAACTAACACAGATTGGAAAATCTGAGTTGATATTGATGGACCATTACTTATGTGTCCAGGAAAGAAGAACATTCTTCAGTGGTAGAATGCTCGTCTTCCATGCAGGAGACCTGGGTTCCATTCCCAGACAATACACCACTACCCCCTGCCCCTAATAATAAAGAAGAGTATTCCTAAGTCAATAAAAAAGGTTGTAAACACCAGGCATCACTTCAGTCACAGAATACAGCTGATGGTCATCAGTGTCTCCTGATTTTGATACTGGATTGAAGAAGATAGTGAAAATGAATGCAGACTCATTGCAATAGGTTAAAACTATGGATTGAGAAAAAAAATTTTTTTAATTGTGAAATATAACATATATACAAAAAAGCAATAAATTTGCAAGTACATTTTAACAAGTAGTTACAGAGCAGATCCTAAAGTCTGGTGTGGGTTATAGTTCCACAATTTTTCACTTTTTTTTCTAGCTGCTCCAAGACACTGGAGACCAACAGAAATATCAATATAATGATTCAGCCGCCATACTCATTAGTTAAATCCTATCTTCTCTGTTATACTCCTCCTTCTCTTTAAATAATATAGGTGCATGAGAGCAATAAACTCAAAGTACATCGCAACAATTAGTTATATCCAGATTTCAGTTTGGTATGGATTACAATTCCACAATTTTAGGTTTTTATTTTTAGCTGCTCTAAGGTTCTAGTGACTAAAAGAACTCACATTCATTTGTTAAACCTGACCTTCTTCCTAGGCTTTTCTTATGGCCAGTGAGACTTAAGTGGGTTGGGTGGGACTTTGGGGAAAACAATAATTTCCAATATAAAGGGCCAGGCTCAGCTGGGGAGTCTTGTTGCCCTTTCCTTTCTTCCTGGTTGGACAGATGCAGTGACCTCCAGGCAGTAGCCATCTTGTAACCAACAAGGTGAATGGCAAAGCAGGAGAATAAACATTGCCCACGTTTTCCAGTCTACTATGACTAATACCATAAAATGGGTTGCCTTAAACCAGAGGAATTTATTGGTTCATGGTTTTGAGACCAAAAATCTAAAATCAAGATATCGGCAAGACTTACTTTCTCCTGGAGTCTGTACGATCTGGTGCTGGCTGCTGGCAATCCTTGGGGTCCCTTGGCTTGTATCTGTCTCCTCTCACACGGAGAGATCCTCTCCTTTCCTGCTTCTGTGACTCTCAGGTTCTCTTTACAAAGCCTCCAGTAATCTGGATTAAGGTTTACCCTGCTTCAGTTGGTTACTAATTAAAAAAATAACATCTTTAGGGGATGCAAGGGTAGTTGAGTGGTGGAATTATCACCTGCCATGTGGGAGACCTGGGTTCAATTCCCGACCCATGCACTTTCCAAATGGGCAAAGAAAGAAAGAAAAAACAAACCAACAAAAAAAAAAATTCAACAAATGGTGCTGCAATAGTGGGAGACTCACATGGAAAGAAGAATGAAATGTGACCCCGCCATGCAGCACACACACACACACACTCTTTAATAGGTCCTGATTACAATGGGTTCAAGCTCACAGGGCTGCAGATTTAGTTGAAGAACATGCTTGTTGAGTTAGGATCCAATCTATGACGGAGGACTGCCTTCATCCTTTTTTGAGCTACCCTACCTTCCTTGATTGTCTAGCTCTGGATTTCTTATATGGGAAAGGACAAAATACCTTATTTGGGCAAGCCACTATTAGGTTTCTTTCACGGGGCTGAATGTAACCCTGGCTGATTACAGCACTCTTTCTGAAAGGAGTTCTGGTGAATAGTTTATTCTCCTTCCTACTTACTTGTACTTTTGTTTTTACTTTGGGACTGGTTTCGAGCAACTTAAATAAAATTGGACCTTTTTGCTCCCACCTAAGGACTCCTTCAGCCTGATGATTCATCTCAAAGAAACACAAATCTGTCTCTAGAAAAACCCATTCATTGGAGTCTCCTGGGCACAGGGAGAATGACCACAGGCAGCTCATAGCAAAACTTCTCCCAATCCTTTTCATTCAGCTGTCTTCTAAAGTCACCCACTAAAATACATTTCACCCCATTTGTTTTTGCTAACACTTCCTGAAAACTGTCCACCTCTCTTTCATTTTCTTCCATGTCCCTTTGAGTTGAGTCTTCTCTGTGAAAGAAACTTCATGCAATCATTTTAGTAAGTCAATCTGCCCCCTTCTCTATTCTTTAATTTTACAACTTTACCTATTAGCCCTGGCAGTTCATCAAAGGACCCATGCCCAGTCAGAGAATTTTCCTGAGAAGGCAACTGAGGGAGAGAGCTGTGAATACAGATGCTCAAATAGTTTTCCCCATCATATTTTTCTCCGAATCTCAACTCTACACAATTTGGGCCAACTTTCTAGACTCATATCTTCTCACTTCTTTTCTTTGCTTCCTCCCCTTTCACACCAGGCTATTTGTTCCCAAGATCTAAAATACTTCTTCCTACCCACATTTCACCCCTTCAAATTCCTTTAAGACACTTGAAATGTCGCTTCCTCTATAAAATGTTCCTCCATTCCCTCAGTTAGATATGATTTCTCTCTCCTTTCTGCCTCCCCAATACTTTGTGTGACTCTCACTCATGTGCTTATCACAGATACCTTGTATTCTATTCAATTGTGTAACGTCTGTGTCTTTTAAGTGTTCCACAAAAACTGAGGGTGTGGAACAAAATGATAGCAATAATTATAACTTGGCACAGGAGCAACTATTTTCACTCTATTAAGAAAGGCACTTTGTCCTCTTCAGGGAATGGTGAGAATGGGGGAAAATTCAAACCCCCTCACCAAGTTGAATTCTTGATATTCTCACAAGCAGTGTGGACAACCAAAGCTATGGACTGAGCCCCCAGTCTTGGGGTTTGTTCATATGAAACTTAACCCCACAAAGGATAGGTGAAGCCTACTTAAAATTAGGCCTAAGAGTAACCCCAAGAGAACCTCTTTTGTTATTCAGATGTGGCCTCTCTCTCCAGCCAACACAACAAGCAAACTCACCACCCTCCCTGTCTGCGTGGGACATGACTCCCAGGGGTGTGGACATTCCTGGCAACGTGGGACAGAAATCCTAGAATGAGCTGAGACTCAGCATCAAGGGATTGAGAAAAACCCTAGAATGAGCTGAGACTCAACATCAAGGGATTGAGAGAACCTTCTCGACCAAAAGGGGGAAGAATGAAATGAGATAAAGTGTCAATGGCTGAGAGATTCCAAACAAAGTTATCCTGGAGGTTATTCTTACGCATTAAGTAGATATCACCTTGTTAGTCAAGATGTAATGGAGAGGCTGGAGGGAACTGCCTGAAAATGTAGAGCTGTGTTCCAGTAGCCATGTTTCTTGAAGATGATTGTATAATGATATAGCTTTCACAATGTGACTGTGTGATTGTGAAAACCTTGTGTCTGATGCTCCTTTTATCTACCTTATCAACAGACGAGTAGAACATATGGAATAAAAATAAATAATAGAGGGAATAAAGGTTAAAACAAATTTAGTTTGAAATGCTAATGATCAATGAAAGGAAGGGGTAAGGGATATAGTATGTTATAATCTTTTTTTCTGTCTTCGTTTTCTTTCTTTTTCTGTTGTCTTTTTATTTCTTTTTCTGAATTGATGCAAATGTTCTAAGAAATGATCGTGATGATGAATATGCAACTATGTGATGATATTGTGAATTACTGATTATATGTATAGAATAGAATGATCATATGTTAAGAATGTTTGTGTTTCTTTCTTGTCATATATTTTTTTAATTAAAAATTAATAAAAAATTAAAAAAACAAAAGAAACGTACTGTAGTTGGAAGCAAGTTTTTAATTGGAAATGTTGATGATAATAGTAAGACTTAAAAAGCCTTTATTGTGAGCTGGGCAATACTCTAAATTTTACATAATCATCTTTTTCAATCTTCCCATCAAAGCTATGAGGTAAATACTAATAACCTCATTTTACAAATGAGAAAACGGCAGCAGAGGACAGTAAAGTACCTTAGCAGGGTCACAAAGCTAGAAAATGTGGAAATGGGGTTTGAAACCAGGAGAAATGTGTAATAACCATACAGTTATCAGGGAAAGGCCGAGGTCTGTGAATTGCTCAAAAGGGGAGCTGAAGAAGGAACAAAAGGTCGCTTGTGATGATAGAAAAGTATCTAAGCCCTCTAACCTCCTACGTTCTGGAGCAGCTAGAAGGAAAAATCTGAGAGGATCGTATGGTAGCCCATGACACACTCTGGGATCTGTCCTGTAACTACTTTTTGAGGAGTGCTTTGAAAACCATTGCTTTTTTATTTCTTTGCTCTGTATATGTGTTATACTATACAATTAAAAAAGTTTTTTTAAAAAAAGCAGGGGCAGCTGCACGCCTATGTGTTACATTATACAAATTCTTGGTCTCGCCTTCACTGCCACATCTAATAGCTCCCCTTGCATTCTTGCCCAATAGCGAAGGTATTTCTTTACTCCCTTTCTCCTCTGTTTTCTCTTTAAAAAATGTTATTAATTCTAACAATAAAAACCCTTTGGAAAAGCAACCGCAGACGTTGCATGCACTGCGAGCCTGGTTTCTGTTACCAGATTAGCTCTCCACATGCGATTCGCGCCATGAGCGTGAAGTTATGGCTTCCCTCTTGTGGCACGCTGGAGTTGGCTCTGCTTTGTGGTTGGTGCTGCCAACCTCTGGATTAAATAACAAAAAGCCAATTGTACATTTCAGGGCTATTAGAGCATTTAGTCAGGATTTAAGAACTGTAAAGTAATGGAATATGTAAACGCATTTATAATAAATGCTATTTCATTTCACTGAAGTAAAAATACATAAATGCGGATTATCAGAGAAGGAATATTCTTATTTTTCTTCTTTAGAAACGAGCAATTTTCTATTCAGTGCCCCCTCCCCCCAAGCCAAAGAAATCATTATAATTTTCTGGTGAAAAAAATTGGGTTGGTCAAGTCCAATACATTTCTTATGTTAAAATGAAATAACTGAAAAATAAGATATTGACTCCATTACCATATATAAATATACCTAGTGCCTTTATTTAAGTTCCATACAATGCAAAATCAATGGTACTGAAATGAGGTAAATATTCTTAAATCCGCTTACCTTCTCAGGAATTTTCTTTCAGGAATCTTGTAAAATGTGTTCTTCTAGGGACAGATTTATCTTGAAGGAAAATGAATCATCAGTGCCAAAGTAGCCATTTTCAATAAATCATGGTGTTTTCAGAGCAAAATCAGTTCTTTCACAAAATTTTTTGATAAGCAAATGAGATAAAAGAATAAAATTTTCACAAAGCTCTTTTTGATGGAAAAGTATATAAATCAGACTTTAAATGTAAAAATGTAGAGGTCTTCAAGAAAATTCCTTGGTACCAGCCCTGTCCATAAGCTGAACATGCAAAGACTTTTGATTTGAGGAAAGGGCATGGGCTTTTGTGACAAGCTGCCTATTATGAAACAGCTTGGAGAAGGCTTCCAGAGAAAATGTAAGAAATCTGTATGCATTTAGAAATGCTCTTTCCCAGACATGGAAGGGACATTACTTGTAAACCTAAAATGTTTTGGAAGGGAAGTCATCAGCCCATATTCACTTAATTAGTACAGTTCAGGGGTCCTTCCTCTGGCTGGCATAGAGAATAGCTTCTATTTCAGAAAAGTCTGACATTCCAGCCAGAAAAAGAAAAAAAATCCCTTCTGCCTCTTAAACTCTTTTTGGTGACTTGATTCTTCAATTCAGACTAATGTGAGGGAGAAGAGTTAGAGCTAGAGAATTGGAATTAATGTTTCTGGGCAAAATTCAGATTGACCTTGGACAGGTCTTTTAGCCTGTTTTGGATCTGGGTTTTTTTTTTCCCCTGCTGCATTTAAACAAGTTGGAATGGATCCCAGATTTGCTGCTAAGGTAGAAGAGGAAAATATGCCGACATCTATAGATGCAGGAAGTGATGTGGTAATTTAATGTGTTTTATTTTTAGCCATTAAAGACTTGGTTTCTTTACCAGAAGCTTAGCAGAGTGGTACATATTGGTCAAGAATTTGATTGATGGATGAGATCACTGATAGACATGGAAACTAATGCTTCTATGTGGGTTTCATCTCCCAAGTATCATAGGGACAAATCTGCCTCTAATTATACGTCACTGAGACATGGTACTTTTTTATTAGAGGATGTCAGAGTGTTTCGCTAACATTAATTAAGGCTTGCATCTTCCCTGTGATGTGAATCTGATTGTCTTCTTAGCATGCAAAGCAGCAAACTAAGACATGGAACATTTTAGGAGCTGCCCAAGATTACCCAGTTCAACAGGGTATTGAGAACCAGAGGGGTTGGGCTCAGTGGCAGAGTTCTCGCCTGCTGTGCTGGAGAACCAAGTTTGATTCCCGGAGCCTGCCCATGCAAAAACAAACAAACAAACAGCAACAACAACAACAAAAAAAACAAACAGAGAAGTTGTATGTAAGTTACTTGCTTTAAAACCATATACCAAGATATACTTACCTGCTGGAGGCCAACTAGTTAAGAAACTTTTAAAAGAGGGTCAGCCAGCCTTGAAGGTCCGGGCTAAAGGTCTCCAACTTGTTGGAATCCACGTCTTCCATGCAGAAGTGGGAACAGCCCTATGTAAGCAGGGAGGGAAATTGACCCAAACACTTACTGGTTCTGTCTCCTCTTCAGCAGTTGCGGCTTCATTCCCACCTGGTATGTTGGGGAGTTTCACCGATGACTCTCCCAATGTGGTTTTAGTGGAGTTTGCAACGTCGGGGTTTCCGAGGAATGGGGGCGCTCCCCAGGGTATTACAGGGTGGGCTGCGGCGGTGGGCGGGGGTGAGGGCAGGGAGGAGGTACAACCTGTGGTTTTAGGGCTTAGGCAGAGCAGGCTAAGGATACATAAATGGTTCCTCTACTGCCTAGTCTCACTTTTCACAAAAGCACCAAAAACCTGAATCACTCCAGAGATCACCGGAATGATACCCGAATGCCTGTTTTTACAGGTTCTTAATGTGGGAAGATTTTTGGTCTTTTGAATGTTGACTTGGTGGCCGTGCGGAGACGTGGCTGACGAACAAAATTACCTCCTGCCGTGGGAATAATTTCGTCCTTCCTCTTCTCTCACTGTCTTGGACCGCTGTAGCAAATTGCTACATGGTGAGTTGTGGAAACACAGGCTTAGGCACAACAGAAACTTTTAGCAAGTGACCACTTCATACTTCAACCTTATTATGGCCTGAAATTTCCAAGCAACCTGGAATGCCGTTCCCCGATCTGTCAGCCCAGGCAACTTTTACATCACTTTCCACATTCAATTTAAACATCCATTTAGGGGTGCAAGGGTGGTTCAGTGGTAGAATTCTCACCTGCCATGTGGGAGACCCAGGTTGGATTCCCGGACCCATGCACTTCCTAAAACAAGCAAACAAGCAAAGAAAGAAAGAAAAACAAACAACAAAGAAAAATCCAAGAAATGGTGCTGCAATAACGGGATACTCACATGGAAAAATAATGAAATGTGACTCTCGCCATGCAGCATACAAAAAAAAAAAAAAACCCATCAATTTAAACAGTTCTTTAATTCTGACCTCCCCTTTTTCTCATGTAGAATGAAGCACTACCTTCTTTGGGTTGTCATGGACCTATGTATTCTGCAGTCAGAGATTATAAACATATCAAAATCCCAGAGTCTAGTACAGAGCTCGATACATTGTGGAAACCTTTGAATGTTTATCAAAGCAAAGACTGAAGGGGTAGAAGGCAACAGAGGAAAGCTTGCCTCCCTTCTTGTGTGGGTCCTTACAATGGGGAGGCTGTAAGAATAACACATTATTCTTACAGTGAAAAAGGGATGGAACACGCTTTCTTCACTTTCTCTAGGTTTAGGTTGGTTGTTTCGTTTGTTTGTTTGTTTTTCTATTTTCTCTCCATAATTCTTTCAGAGAGCTGTTTTTGTTTTAAGTCTTCATACAGCTCTTGTTTTGATTCAATATTCATTCCGTAAGTTTTGAAGGATGCTGAATTTGCAGAAATGTGTAGTTGAGTTAATAGTTAAGGAATGAAGTGAGGTAGTGAGCGGTTGTGAGATGGTGTGGGAAACTGGCAGACAAAAGGAACAATAAGTTTTCTCTTGGGCTCATGCTTTTTAAACAGCCTTCCCCTTTCGGAACGAGATTTGAATACGAAGTGTACAATACTTTTTTTTTCTTTTTCTTTTTCAAGGAAACCCAGAAGGCTAAGTGCTAAAGCCAAAGCAGCGTCACCCTTTGCACTAGAAAGCTGTGGGCACTGTGGGGAAAAAACAAAACAAGAAGAAAGTGTAAGAGGTGCTAGAGAAAGAGGAATAGAAATCCGTGGTGGAAAAAGTTGGCGACCGTCGAGTGGTAAAGGGCAGATGAGGGCAGCATACGCGATAGAAGGAAATCCGGATTGCCTTGACCTCATGGTTAGTTTCTGCGGCCGCAGAAAGCAGCACATGAGACATATAAATCAGAGGGAGGCGGGGGCAAAGCTGACTGTGATTCTGAAGATAAGGGGAGGAGGGTAAACCAAAGAAGAAAGAAGAGTCAGAAAAACCACGAGGCTTTGCCGGGGGTTTGGAGCTGCAGCGGATTATTGGCGCTGCAGACTCAAGTGGGGAACTCAGGTTCCTGATGAAATGAAAACCCTTGGAGGAGGCTAAGCTGGTCCCTGTCAAGAAAATCAATGTCAAGTGCCTACGGGTGGTCACATCCTTTTACGGGGAAAGGCTGACGTGGCATTCCTATCCCTCAGAGGATGATGACGAAAAAGATGACAAGCATTGACTCAACTGAGTGTCGCCCCTGTCCCTTCTGACTGTGCATTTAAAGTGGGGGAGGAAGGTGCTCTACTTGTCTTGACACCATTGGAGAGGCTCGAGAAGATGTCTTTTGAAGAACCAGTATAGTTTCTATGCCCTGCAGCGACTCAAGTGCTTTTTATTTATTTTTTTTTAAACTTTTTTTATGGTATAGTATAACATATATACAAAACAAAAAAATAAAAAAGCAATAGTTTTCAAGGTGGACCATGGTGGCTCAGCAGGCAGAGTTCTCACCTGCCATGCCTGAGACCCTGGTTCGATTATCGGTGCCTGCCCATGCAAACAAAACAAAACAAATCAGTAATTTTCAAAGCACTCTTCAGCAAGTGGTTACAGGTCAGATCCCAGAGTTTGTCATGGGCTACTATACGATCCTCCCATATTTTAGCCCAAGTGCTTTTTAAAGCCTTTCCATGCTGTATAATTCGCACACCCATCCCAGTGCAGGGGAAGAGAGGGAATAAGTGTTTCAAGGCAACCCATTCTGCAGTTTGCCGAGAAAAGCCAAGGGTTCCATGAAGGGCAGAACTTGCAGAGTGATGTGGGAGAGCAAAAAGATTCGATAGATCTCCAAAGAGCAACTCCGCACCCCACAGCCCCTTCTCAATAGTGTTAATGGCATTTTTACAGCATAGCATGTGCATAGTTTTGGCTGTTACTGGTGTATTATTTGGAGGGGATGTGGGGACGAAGGGAGAAGGGTAGAATCATTTTCATTGAAATTTGGGGCCTGATTGGGGAAATGGTGAAGCAGTGAATAAAAGTTACTAATGAGTCGGTTCTTTGCCCAGAATATTTTACTCTTTCTGAAATGTCATTGGCAACATATATGAGGATGGTGAGACACTGTGTCAAATCTGTGAATGCCTAAACCTATAAGCCAATGTGTTCCCTGCCTGAGCGTAAATGCTGTCTTCCACAAAGGACTAAGCCAGTTAGTAATTTACCAAAGCTGTCATTTGGAGATGGGAGCCGACTGCAGAGGGAAAGTCTTTTATTGGAGCGCATACACAGGCAAATCATTCTGTCTTTGAGGTGCTAATTCTTGAAATTGACGAGAAGATCCTTTCTTTTCCAAATAAATTATGAATATCAACTTGTCCATCCAAGCCACTGGCTGAGGATTTGGGGGAGGGGGGGTGGAATAGGAGATGGGAGAATAGGGAGACGAGGACACATGTTCTAAGGGTGGAAAATTCTTAGAGGCTCTCTGCTTTTTGAACTTTGAACTCTGAAACCATTGGTGGCAGGGTCAGTCACAAGTTTCATTGAACGATTCAAGAACTGAATGACTTCAGCAGCCTTGGTCTCAGGAGAAATTAAACTTTCACACTGGGGCAATGATTCACTTCAAACAAACAAACAACAGCAACAACAAAAAAACATTAAAAAAAACAAACCTAAGAATTAACTGATATTTAAAATGCTTTGTCTTGAATCATGAAATCCATCTGTTCTTGACACCATCTAGTGTAAACTCTTTTTAGCCATGTGTTAGATTACTGTGAAAACTTTGTTTAAATGTAAACTTCATACCACACTGTCAGTTTCTGTCTTGATAAAACTATGGAATTTTTTTAAAAAAAGATCGAATGAACAAATTCCCATAAAAATGTATTATAGACATGTATGATGATATCCACATAATCTTTTATCTACCTATCTTTTCCCTCCTTGATTTTTTTTAACATTTTTTATTGTGAAATATATAATTTGAAATATATAACAAAAAAAGCTATAGATTTCAAAGAACAGTTTAACAAGTAGTGATGGAACAGATTTCAAAGTTTGGTATGGGTTACAGTTCCATAATTTCAGGTCTTTTTCTTTCTAACTGCTCTAAGACACTAGAGACTAAAAAGAAATATCAAGGTAATAATTCATTAATCACACTCATTTGTTAAATCCTAACTTCTCTACTATAACTCCCTTCTCCTTTGATCCTTCTCCCAATCTTTAGGGATTTGGGTTATGCCCATTCTAACTTTTTTCTTCTTGAAAATGGGTGTCAACAATATGGGATATTTGGATGGAACTGGTTGATGTTCTTGGAGAGACTGGCCCCTCTGGGTTTCAGGACTTATCTGGTCTAGGAACCATCTGAAGGATTTAGGTTTCTGAAAATTAAACTTAGTGCATGCAATTTTTGTAGGATCTCAGATAGAGTCTTGGGTTTCTTTAGATCCCAGAGTTGGTCATGGGCTACCATATATACAACAGAAATGATGTTGTTTGGAGTTTGGCCATTAGCAATATCTAGCTGAAATTTGCATAAGAGTAGCCTCCAGAATACCCTCCTGACTCTATTCGAACTCTTTCAACCACTGATGCCTTATTACGTCACATTTTTCCCCCATTTGGGTCAGGAAGGCATTGTCAATCACACAGTGCCAGACCCAGTCTCATCTCTGGGAGTCATGTTCCATGTTGGCAAGGAGACTCACTCCTAGGTGTCATGTCTCACTTACAGGAGACCACTGAGGTTATTTTAGATAAAGTAATGTGTTCTAGTTTGCTAGCTGCCGGAATGCAATACACCAGAAACAGAATGGCTTTTAAAAAGGGGAATTTAATAAGTTGTTAGTTTACAGTTCTAAGGTCGAGAAAGTGTCTCAATTAAAACAAGTCTATAGAAATGTCCAATCAAAGGCATCCATCCAGGGAAAGATACCTTGGTTCAAAAGAAGGCCGATGAATTTCAGGGCTTCTCTCTCAAATGGAAGGGTACATGGTGAACACAGTGTCATCTGCTAGCTTTCTCTCCTGGTTTCTGGTTTCATGAAGCTCCCCAGAAGGCATTTTCCTTCTTCATCTCTAAAGGTTGCTGGCTCATGGACTCTCTGCTTCGTGGTACTGCAGCATTCCCTGCTTTCTCTGAATCTCCCATTCTCCAAAACGTTCCCTCTTTTAGAGGACTCCAATAAACCAATCAAGACCCACCCAAATGGGTGGAGACATGTCATCCCCTAATCCAGCTTAACAACCACTCAACTAAATCACATCAACCAGGGAGATGATCTGATTACAGTGTCAAACAAACGGTATTGAATAGAGATTATTCTACCTTTACAAAATGATATTTTGATTAAAACATGGCTTTTCTAGGGGGCATATGTCTTTTTAAACCAGCACATAATGCAATCTATATAATGTCTTCTACTATCTTATAATTATATGCTGATTTACAGTTAGCAATGGACTAACTTGAGTTTACCTTTACTTGGCAACTGATAGCCTCTTTGAGTTCACTCTTACTAGCTTCTAATTGCATTCCCACCAAGCTTTTTCCTCACTGAAGTTGCAATTTTACCATCACCTTATGACTCTTACTAGTAATTTCACCTTTTATAAAGAAAATCAAGACCACTCAATTCTAACTTTCCTCATCTCTACCTCAACCTTTCTCTTTCTATATCATCACAAATTCTTTCTTCTTTTCTGTTTCTCAAGAAGAAGTGGTCTTCCTTCTTTTGATCATGGCATATTCCCCGCCCCTTCTAGAAAATTTTTTTAACTTTTAAAATTGTATAGTATAACATATA
This sequence comes from Tamandua tetradactyla, assembly GCF_023851605.1. Lineage (NCBI taxonomy): Eukaryota > Metazoa > Chordata > Mammalia > Pilosa > Myrmecophagidae > Tamandua > Tamandua tetradactyla. Next base: position 4,415,612 of record NC_135338.1, read on the forward strand.
TACAAAGCAAAGAAATAAAAAAGCAATAGTTTTCAAAGCACTCTTCAACAAGTGGTTACAGGACAGATCCCAGAGTTTGTCATAGGCTACCACACCATCCTCTCAGATTTTTCCTTCTAACTGCTCCAGGATATAGGTGGCTAGAGGGCTTAAATACTTTTTTTTTTAATGATTTTTTTAAAGTTTTTTAATTGTATAGTATAACATATATATAAAGCAAAGACATAAAAAATCAATAGTTTTCAGAGCACTCTTCAAAAAGTGATTACAGGACAGATCCCAGAGTTGGTCATGGCTACCATATGATCCTCTCAGATTTTTCTTTCTAGGAGATTAGAGGGTTTAAATACTTTTTTATCATCACAATCGACATTTTTCCCCTTCTTTTTTTGTGAACAATAACATATATACAAAAAAGTATTAATTTCAAAGCACAGTGCCACAATAAGTTGTAGAAAATATTTCAGAATTTAACATGGGTTACAATTTCACATTTTAGGTTTTTACTTCTAGCTGCTCTAAAATACTGGAGACTAAAAGAGATATCAAGTCAATGATTCAGCATTCATATTCATTTGTTAAGCCCTATCTTCTATGTATAATTTCACCATCACTTTTGATCTTTCCATCTCTCACTTTAGGGGTGTTTGGGCTAAGGCCATTCTAAATTTTTCATATTGGAAGGGTCTGTCACTAATATGGGGTAGGGAGATGGAACTATCTGATGTTCTGGAGAGGCTGGACTAGGTTTCAGGACTTATCTGGACCAGGGACCCATCCGGAGGTTGTAGGTTTCTGGAATGTTACTCTAGTGCCTGGAACCCTTATGGAATCTCATATATTGCCCTAAGTGTTTTTTAGGATTGGCTGGAATGGTCCTGGTTGGGGGTTGGCAGGTTATGACAGGTAGCAAGGTGTACCTGAAGCTTGCATAAGAGCAACCTCCAGAGTAGCCTCTCAATTCTATTTGAACTCTCTCTGTCACAGATACTTTATTAATTATACTTCTTTCCCCCCTTTTGGTCAGGATGAAATTGTTGATCCCAGAGTGCCAGGTCTGGATTCATCCCTGGAAATCCTCTCCCATGTCATCAGGGAGACTTTCACCCCTGGATGTCATGTCCCATGTAGTGGGGAGGGCAATGATTTCACTTGCAGAGTTGGGCTTAGAGAGACTGAGGCCACATCTGAGCAACAACAGAGGTCCTCCAGAAGTAACTCTTAGGCATGCCTATAGGGAGTCTAAGCTTCTCTGCCACCTACATAAGCTTCACAAGAGTAAGCCTCATGATCGAGGGCATGGACTATTAATTTGGGTGTCTCTAAGTTTGGCACAGTATCAGGGGATTCCCTGATGGTAAGGTTTAATAGTTCTATATTCCTTCTCCCATCCCTCAGGGGACTTTGTCAATAGTTTTTGATTCTCTTCTTAATATACTGTAGGATGTTTCCAGGCATTACAGTAATCTATACATGATTAGGACCTCTTTCTTATTCTAGACTCCCTGTGTTTCAATTGTTCAAATGAGCTATACAAATAGGTTGGATTAGATTATGCGCTACAGAAAATTTCAGTTCCAGATCAAATAAACCTTCCTTCCATTGGTCTCAAAGAGTATGTGTGGTTCTAAAATATAGACACTGTCTTCCTTACCCCTGTGTTCGGCTTAACTCCAACCTGTTCGGCTTCATTCTTGTGTCTAAATATCAGATTATATTTATAAAACAGCCTCTCAAAATCCAGAAATAATAATCACCACTCCAGACTTAATGTCGCTGCTCTAAATGCTTACAATCTAGGCCCCTGTTTTCTTATAAACATTATCTAAAGGTGACCATACCATTCTTGTTTTTTTGCTTCTGACTTATTTTGTCTCACCAAATGTCCCACATGTTCATTCACATCGTTGCATGCCTCACGACATTGTTCCTTTTTGTAACATCACAACCTTCATTCATAAGTACACGCCATAGTTCACCAATCTACTTCTCTGTCAGTGCATCCTTCAGCCACCTGCATTCATTGGGCATCATGTAGAGGGCTCAAAGTCCACAGTCCATCAGCATTCTCAGTTTTAGATAATTTCATTGTCCCCAAGAGAAAGAAAACCAATAAACACGCCCTCACCAAATAAGAAATCTAAACCTCCTTTTAATTCTTGTCCCTCCCCCCATCATTTACTTCTGCTGTTGCTGTGGTAGTGCTTATGGTTTCCTTTTGAACATAGTTCATAGCATGCAATAGCAGTTTTCTCCCTGTACCCTGGACTTAAACACTCTTTATACAAGAATCATATCTTTGAAGTAATTCTTACGAGAACTGATTCATATTTCTAGTGAGTCAGTGGGACAGGTAGGTCTATACAACCCCTTTCAATCTTGTTCATCTTCAATATGGTAGTATTACTTCTAGACCCACAAGAGAATCCCCTTCACTCCTATCTATTCCCTTACATTGGAGCTCAACCTCATTAGCTAATGGTTCATCCATTTCTAGCTTCTATGTATCTCTAAGCCCCCTATATTCCGTATTATAAACCTCTGATTATACTTTTAAAAGTGGTCATAAAAGTGGAATCATACCATACCTGTCCTTTCGTGTCTGGCTAATTTCACTCAACATTATGTCCTTAAGGCTCATCCATCTTGTCATGTGCTTCAGGACGTCATTTTGTCTTACTAATGAATAATATATAAAAAGGGATATCTATATAATGCATAAGAATAAGTTCCAGGATAATCTCCCAACTCTGAAATCTCTCAGTCACTGAAACTTTATTTTGTCTCATTTCTCTCTTTCCTTTTTTTGGTCAAGAAGGCTTTCTCAGTCCCACGATGCTGGGTCCTGGCTCATCCTGGGAGTCCTGTCCCACATTGCCAGGGAGATTTAACCTCTGGGAAGTCTATGTCCCACCTAAGAGGGGAGGATAGTGAGTTCACCTGCCATTGGTTTAGAGAGAGAGAGATCACGTCTGAGCAACAAAAGAGGTTGTTTGAGGGTGACTCTTAGGCATAATTTTAAGTAAGCTTAGCCTATTCTTTGCAGGAATAAATTTCATAGGGGCAAACCCTAAGATTGAGGGCTCAGCTATTGAATTGGTTGTCCTTACTGCTTGTGAGAATATCAGGAATTCCCCAGATAGGGTAGTTCCTTTATCGCCAGTCACCCATGGAAAGTTTGATGCATGCTAAAGTTTGAGAACCATTGTTCTAGATGAATTTTTCTCAAACTGTAGACCACCTGCATTAGAATGACCTGAGATCTTTTCTTTTCTCATGGGCTCTCCACCACCCAGAAGCGGCGGTGGTTGCCTGGATGAGGCAGAAACACTACCTGAGTCTGTGGCGTGGAAACTACAAGCCAGCTCACATGGAAAAATAACGAAAGAACCCACCATATAGCATACAAAAATAAAGCAAAACACTGTTGAAGAAATGTGTCCATACTTTTTGTTTCCAATTGCTGGTGCTGGATAACTCTCAAATGTGTCTCAAACCCAAGCCCAGACTTACACCCAAAATACAGAAAATCCTTCATTGAGAAGTGAAAAAAGTACCCAATTTTAAAGATGTGAAAATAGTACAAAGACTCTAAAAGTGTATTGTTGATGACAATAGAACAGTTAAACATCCTGGTAAAAGCAGATGCTTTCTATCAGCACTGAAAAACAATCCTAGAACTCCTACAAAGAAGCTCAGCCTGAAGACATCAGGGAGAGAGACTCAACGTTCTGCAAATCTAAATCATGATATGGTTGGTTCCAAAATCTAACTCAGATTAAGTATCAATTATGTGTGTCCTTGTTTTCCTTCAATTAGCTACATAACTGTATATTAGTAGAATTTGATCACTATTCTTATTTTGAGTGCAAAAGTAAATATCTGGGGCAGTCTTGAATTATAGATGATTTAATAGGATACTGCAATTTTCATTTTTACCTCTTTGGATTGCCTCCATAATAGTTTTTCACCTTCGTGATATTTTAATTTGCTCTAGTAAAGACTTATTTGTAGGTCTAAAAATTACATCAGAACATTACATAGTAAACAACAATTCAGTTATCTTAAATCTTTTCTGGGACATAAATACATATACCTGTATATATATATTGTTCTTAGTGATAAGCTAGGATTGTATTCCAGCTGCCTCTTAAAAAAATCTTTAAATAAATAATGGAGATACTTGGAAAAAAAAAAAAAGGAATGAGCTGATTGTTGAAAATGAAGATGAAGAGTCTCTGGAATGTATGTAATGAGCTTTGGTCTCTGCACTGGATATTTTGGTCCATGGCTGTATATGAGAAGTAACTAGGGGGACTTAAAATATAACCAGTGGGCGGGCCATGGTGGCTCAGCAGGTAGAGTTCTCGCTTGCCATGCTGGAGACCCGTGTTCGATTCCCGATGCTGCCCATACAAAAATAAATAAATAAATAACCAGTGTTTGGCTTTACCCTCAGAGGTTCTGATTCCTTTGGTTTGCTGTAAGACCCGGCACAGGTCCTAAATAATAAATATTTAAACAATATTTAAAATTATTTATTTGAAAGCCCCCCACCTAACATGACAGTAAAGAACACTGCACGTGAATATGGTTTCTGGAGTCTGACAGCCCACTTTTACTCATATTACCATTACTTCCTAGCAGTGTGACATTGGGCAAATTAACTCTAAGTTTTAGTTTCTTCCCTGTAATGAAGATTAAATGAAGATATATATAAATATATACACACACCTTATATAAATATGCTTACTACAGGCCTGGCCGTGCCTGCACAGAGCATGCTCCCTGAAGATGTTAACTCTATTTTCACTAATGAATAGAAGCTTCTGTGTTTCTTTATGCACATTCATGGAATCTTGGAGCTAGAGAACATCCGCATTCCCTGAAACTAATCGACAGCTAGTGGAAACCCTTTGTCAAATTGTTTGACCAAGAATCACGCACATCCTTTGACTTTCAGGTGTGCTATTTCATCAGGTAATGAGTCCTGTCTAATCCTGGTAATGCCGAGCCTCACAGCCTTGGAAGTACTTATAAGCATGCATCATGCTCATGGGGGTTCATAGGTGTATATTTCCTTCCTAATTAGATTCTAATTCTCATAGACGGGGATTGTAACTTTATATTTTGTTTTCACATCACAGCGCCTTCCTCACGCTAGATAAATGAGAATCAACTTGATTGGAACGCAGGACCCACACCCACCGATTTTCAGTCCTGCCCAGTGTGAGGCTGATCAGGTTTTCTGAATTCCTCCATGTCTTGATTTCCCCATGTGGGAAGGAAAGGGGGGTTAGTTATTTCACTTACTTCCCAGGACTGCTATGAAAAATAACAAATACAAGCATATGCACATCACCACGGCATTTCCAATGTACCTTCACTTTGTAAATATTCAAAGAAACAGACACAAAGTTTCCCCATAGCTAGTGTTGGAGCCCCGAGTGTTTGCTTTGGACGTTGTTTTAGAGTGTTTGTTTTAGACACTGCCTTCCTTCTATGTGGCCCCATCAGAAGCAGTCATTTTAATGTAAAGAGCAAAATGCTCAATTACAAAGAGAATTAAGACTTTCCAGACAGCTGCTTTTAAAGCTTTAATATTCCCTTTTATTTTCCTCCTCCTGAAATTCTCCAAACATGTATCTTCGAAGATTTAATGGATACCTTTAAAAAGCAAAATACTAATTGATTTTAGAAGCAGGGAGAGCCATTGTATCTTTATGGACTATATAAACTTCACATATACTTTATGGACTAAAAGGGTGTTAAATCTTGTTTCCACCCAGAACACCGGTGCAGCTGTTTCAGTAAAGCAGGGCTTCGCAGTGATGCTACCAGCTACGTGACTTTTATCACTGAATCTCACTAGGAATAACTGTCATTATTAAAGATTTTAGGTCAGCAATCAGTAAAAGAGTATTTTCTTTGAACGGTTGTTAAAGCAAAACTTTGAGAATCAGAAGCCAGCTGGGGTTATTCTCAAATTCACCTCTCCTCACTGCCATTATATTTAGTATCTCTCTCTGCCTCTACTTCAGTCACAGAGCATTGTCCTTAAATTTTTATTTACACTGATTATAGTGCTTCAGGCAGCTGGTTTTTATTTTAGTAAGAATTAGTCATACTGTTCTCTGGCCTTGGAATTTGTAAGGATTTTGGACGGAGACTGTTCTTGGAAGCTGAGGCCTGTGTAATTTTGTTGGCTTGCTGAAATCACCGCTGTGGTTCTTGAGAAATGAAGGATGTGCATGAATTGGCTGCAATTCCTTTGTTAGACCAGGCAACACTCTACATGGGGTGGGATAACTTTTAAATAATTGATTTTATTTACTTTGATAGATAGGTATGAGTGTAAGGAAATTGGATTTTTTTATCACTAAAAGATTCTCCAAAATATCTCTAAATGTGCCGTGAATATATCTGATCTAGTTTAGGTTCTTGAGTGTTTACAGAACGACTCCGGTGATTTTGTTTGCGTAAATGCTGACATTACCAATTTAAGAAATTCTCATTTGTATCATAATTCATCTTTCAGAGAAGCCAATTAGGAATCACTTAATTTCCCAACCTTGAAATTTTCAGTTACATCCATGCACCTTTGCAAAATATATAAAAATTGGTTTACTTTCTTGAATTTGATCCCATTCGAATAGTACTTGTTGCAGTTTAAGTTGCAGAGCTAGCAGACGGGAGGCATTTATGACTGATGTGAGGGCTGGTTTGTTTTGCCATCGAAAGCTTCCAGGGAGGCCCTTCATTCATCACGCATTTTTCCAGCGTCTGTCACGTGCTAGCCGCTGTGCCAGAGCCTGCGAATACAGAGGAGGAAGCCAGAGCCGTCCTTCAGGGAGCCACAGCCGGTTAGAAGACAGCAGACCCAGGGCTGCCCTGGAGGAACCTAACCGCTGGTCCCTGCGGTTTCCTCCTTTCTGCCGGAGAGAATGGAGGAATGGTCATTTTCCACCCGCAGCCTCTCGCGAAGAGCTGGTGAAGGCCGGGTGATTCAGAGCGCGGAGAAGCCTTAGAACTCTACTAGAAGTTAGTTCTGGGAGAAGTTAGTTAGTTCTAACTAGAAGTTCGTTCTCGGGGGGAAACTAACCCGAATGTAGAGCCTTCGTACACCAGGTGGCGCTGCTGCTCTGCAGCCAGACCCCTCGGAGCATCCTTGGCGTGCGCTGAAAAACTGTTTTCTTACGGCCTTACACAGAGCTGTTAAAGCCTCGGCACATTTGCTTTATGAATGCAAAGCCCTACTTCGTCTCTGAAGTGCTGTCTTCCCTTTTGCAAGAGAACGCTTTTGCTTTCACTAAAAGTTATTGAGGCTTTCCTGCGAGTGTTCTTGGAAATATGGCATTTACTACCTAAATCCCCTGTTTTTATTTTTGTTTTGTTTTGTGATTTGGGTTGGCCTTTGGACAAGGTTTTGGAATGGCTTTCGCTGTTGAAGGGGTTTCTTGGAAGGGTAAAATGGGGGCAGGAGAGGGAGGCTCCAAAGCGCTGAATTGCATTAGAGGGTTTTTTAAAAATTTTTTATTTTTTAAACAATTGCTGCAGTATTTCTGGTAAGAAAAGTTATTAGGTGTTTATGGATGTTTCAAAAGACCAAGGGAAAGAAAGCAGATTCCATGTTAAACTATCCACCTGGGGACCCTTAACACTCAGAGCAGAAGTTTAGTTGGGAACGCTGAGGGGTGTGATCCGTGCAAAGCAGCAGTTGTTTCCAGCTTGGGGGTGCTGGTTGGATACGGTCCAGCGGGAGAGGGGTTGCCAGAGGCACTCCCCAGGGGGAGAAAGGATCGGCTTGACAAGGTGGAGCAGGAATACAGGTTTTCTGCTAACTGAGGTGATTGCTGGCCCGCACCCAGCTTCTTGCTAACTGGAGGAAGTACGGCTCAGTTGATGGAGGGCTCGCGCCTCTCCTGCCTCCTCCAGGCAGTACGGCAGAAAGCAGGCTTATGGGAGGAGGTAAAAAATTCAGAGTTCCGCAAGGGGCACAAAGGGGAAGAATTTTAGCCTAATAATTCGGGGGTTAGAAAAATATGATTTTTTCCCCCATTAGAGATGAGGTTACTTTGAACTGATTTCTGCAGAGCAGTGCCCCAGGTCCGCGCCCTCACCTGATCCTACATTTGCTGTTCAGAATCCAGCATTTGGTCGTGGGTCCCTTTAGCATTCGGGACCTGGAATATTCCTGGGGGAAAAATCTGCAAAAGGCTATGGAAATTATATCAGCTATTCTTTTCAAAATACTGTTTTGAATAAGTGGTATGGAAGATGGGACCACACCAATGGGCATATCCTTTTAATCTATTCAGTGCGGGGGCTGATAAAAACAGAGTGCACTGCCTTATAACCTATTACGGCACTGCTTTTTCTTCAACTGATTATATATATGGTTAAATATCTATCTGTGCATTATAGTATATAAAGTACATATAATATATACATTTGTCAGATAATTATATAATATATTATGCATGTATGATTTATGTGACATTAATAGAGGCATAGAATACATACATTAATTATAATGCAGCTGCTTTTTGATTGTATATTGTGGGACACAGCAAGCAATAAAAAGACAACTACTTGGTAAGACTGAGGCCTATATAATCATTAATTATATATTCTAAAGTTTAAATTAATGAATATTAATTTGGCACCTACCATCTGTAAAACTCTTTCCCTGTCACTATTTGAGACACCCATAAATTCAAGACAAAATTATGAAAAATTAAATAAATCGGCCAATCCCCACCTTGTAAATGGGTTGTGTTCCAAAAATTACTTCAAAATCTTTGTTCGGAAATCAGAACACATTGCTATAAAAAGAATCTGTATGATGGTTAGTTTTTCTGGCTAGCTGGCAAAAACTCAACTAAACTGTGATCCCATTTATACTAACTCCAGTCTGATTTCTGGGGCTTTGGGGAAAGGAGCCGTGTGTGTAGAAATGAAAAGGAGGTAGAATTTTTCTGGTTTTATGAGGCAGACCCAGCCCTAAGCAAAACATTTTAGAACAAGCAGAACTTATGTTTGGCCAGGGCCAACTTTCCTTTTCGCACCCTTCTCCCAGGGATCCAGGATCCCCAAACTATCCTAAATGCTTCCCCACCTTGTGGCTTCCAGCCCAGGTGTAACATATCCCTAACATACTCCCTGTTCTAGAATTATCCATGCTATTTATGCTAGCAGTGATTTAGGATGCACGTTCTTTGCACCACCCCCATCAGAATCACTAGGAGGGCTTGTTAAAAACAAATTTCTGGATCCCATTCTAGATCGAGTGAATCAGAGTATCCAATGCTGGGACGCTGGGAATCTATCTGGAACTATAAAAGCTCCTTGGAATCATTTCCGCCCATTTAGTTTGGGCACCTCTGATATGAAATCTCTTCATCAGAAGAGCCGATGCTGGAAATCAGTGTCTCAAACTTTGGCACGTGTCAGATCCTCTGGTGGGCTTGTTAAAACACAGATTTCTGGATCCTCACTCCCAGAGTTTCTGATTCACTAGTTCCAGAGTGAGCCTGAGAATTTGCATTTCCAACAAGCTGCAGGTGCCACTCTTGCTACTGATCCAGGGACTGCAATTTGAGAACCATTTGTCTGTTATATGGATTCTGTAGAAGCCAGAGATATTTGCATTTTAAAAAGTGAGCACTTACTAACTGGAGTGGACCTCACAGAGTAGAGCACTGCAAAATGAAAAATGGTAAGGAAGTGCAGTGTGGGACTGTGAGGTGGAGGCTGAGACGTGTGTGTGTTGTGGGGAGCGGACATTTCGAGGTCTCCCTCTAATTAAGAGTCATGTCTTGTTTTGTTTTTATACCCTTAAATTAGACCCTGTTCTTCACAGCTGCTTCTCTCTAATTGTGAACTTCTGAGTTCTCTAAAAATCGCAAATCTTCTCCCAGTAGTTCCAATAACTGTGATAGTGAGAGGATAAACTGGGTGAGGAGAGGTAGGGCGTGGACGCTCTGCCTCTTCTGGAATTTTTCATTTCGGGGAATCTTGTTTTGTGGTCCATTTATTTAGAATTCGCCGATGTCGTACTGTACTTTGACCACCAGAGGGCGCTCCTCACGTTGTAGAAATGAACACTTCCATTGTGGAAGAGAGAAACGGTAGGCAGTCGTTCAGAGTTCCTATTTGCGCTTCCCTCTGCAGTTTTCTCTGTTTTTAACATTTTGAATTAGCGTAACACCTTTGTTACAACTGGCGAATCCATACATTATAATTATGCTATTACCTGTGGCCCATAGTTTACATTAGGATTCACTGTGTTTACAGTCCTACGGTTTGTTTGTTTTAAAAAAAATTATTCTAGTAAAATGAATACAACTAAATTTCCCATTTTATATATCCCATCAGATATATAGCTGAGTGCCATTAATTACATTCACAATGTTGTGTTATATCACTACCATCCATTACCAATACTTTTTTATCACCCCAAACAAAATCTGTGTCAATTAAGCATTACCTCCCCATTTCCTACTCACACCCCAGCCCCTGATAACCTATATTCTAGTCCCTGACTCCATGAAGTTTGTTTATTCTATATATTTCATATCAGTGAGGCCATACGATATTTGCCCTTTGTGTCTGGCTTACTTCATAAACAGGATGTCTTTGTGGTTTGTCCATGTTGTGGTATACATCAGAGATTCATTTTTTATGGCTGAATAATATTCCATTACATATACCACATTTTGCTTATCCATTCACTGGTTGATGGCACTTGGGTTGCTTCCATCTTTTGGCAATCGTGAATAATGCTGCTATGAGCACTGGTGTGAAAACATCTGAGTCGCTGCTTTTAATCCTCTCGGATATGTACATAGAAGTGGGATTGCCAGGTCATGTGGCAATTTTACACATAACTTACTGAGGAACCACCAAACTATTTCCCATAGAGGCTAAACCATTTCACATTCCGCCAACAATGATAGAATGTTCCTGTTTCTCCACAGCATCTGCAGTACTTATCTTCTTTCTAATTGTAGCCTTTCTAATGCATGTGAAATGGTATTTCATGGCAGTTTTTTAAAAAGCATTTTTAACTGTGAAATATATATACAAAAAAGCAATATATTTCAAAGTACATTGCAATAAGTAGTTATAGAACAGATTTCAGAGTTTGGTATTTGGATTTCTGTTACACAATTTTAGTTTTTTTCTCCTAACTGCTCCAAGACACTGGAGACCAAAAGAAATATCAATATAATGATTCAGAAGTTATACTCATTTGTTAAATCCTATCTTCTCTGTTTTATCTCCACCTTCTCCTTTGATCTTTCTCCCAGTCTTTAGGGATATTTGGGATATGCTCATTCTAGCCCAAATATCCCTATTTGGAAATGGGTGTCAATAATAGAGGATAGGGGAATGGAACTAGTTGATGTTCTTGGAAAGGCTGGCCCCTGTGGGTTTCAGGACTTGTATGGCCTAAGAACCACTGGAGGTTGTAGGTTCTGGGAAGTAAACTTAGTTCATGAAACTTTGGTAGAGTCCCAGATAGAGCTCTAGGTGCTCTTTTTTCTTTGGCAGGATCTTTATCACTCATGTTCACCATTGGATCTCCCGTACTCAGCACAGTATTTGCCATAGACCTTATGCTCTTTAAATATATAAGTAGTTTTGAATGAATTAAGACACTGCATTACTTTAAACGCCAGAAAAAATAGCCACAGATTTAATAATGTGGTATACTCTAGAAAGTCACAGCCTTCAAAAAATAAATGGCCAATACTTCCAGAAAACATTGTTATATGTGAGACATTTGTGTATCTGAGATGGTAGTAAGGATTGTGCAAAACCCCTGCATGATTATTTTATTCAAAAGCATTATTTGGAGTCTATTATGGTCACTTTTTCTGTTCTAAATATGTGTCACATTTATGAAGAATAGAAAAAAAGATCACATTCTAATGAAGGAATAATATGCAAATAATTTCACTCCTGCAATTAGAAAAAAAAAAGAGACAACTATAGGTATTTGGTATTGAAGGAGATATAATTACCTCAATTTGGGAGGTTATGAGAGACTCCCACAGAGTAGGTAAAACCTGAGCTGGAACTCAAAATATGCTTTCCTCTACTTCTAGAACTCTTTCTGATTAGAGAATGAAAGAAAAGTATCATACATTTGCCCATTTCTGTTACTGATATCACACATGGTAGAAGTGAGATTTGCCTACCCTGCCCAAGAATTCATCCACAGATTTAAAATCATCTCTTGAAACTGACAAGTCCATCCATCAGTTGTAATCCTGAGCCATATAATTATATTATATAGATGTCTACAGGATCTCTGCTTTGGTCATGGAAAGGGTTCAACATTGTCATCAACTGAAACTGAGTCTGTTTATCAATAAGTTTATTGCTGAACTATAATGAGCAAAGATTCAAGTTACCATTAGTTCAATAAATAACTGACTTTGTTTTCAACAAATTAAATTCCATGTGCCTCTCTCTGTCTGGCCCAGACGGTGGCCATGGCTGTCACTACAGGCAAATGGATAGCCAGGCACTTCAGCGATTCTAGTTTTACCACTAATTTGCTGTGACTTTTTTTAAAAAGCACTAATTTCTTTATATATATATAATTTTATATATATATCACTTTTGATATAAAAATATATGAGATATATATATATATATATTGGCAAAACAGCATACAAACACGAACATTCTTACTATATGACCATTCCATTCTTGGTGTATAATCAATGACTACAGTATCATCACATAGTTGTAGATTCATCACCATGATCATTTCTTAGAACATTTGCATCACTCCAGAAAAAGAAATAAAAAGCAAAAAGGAAAGACTCATACATACTATATCCCTTACCCCTCCTTCTTATTGACTCCTAGTATTTATATCCACCCAATATATTTTAACCTTTGTTCCCCCTATTTTTTTCTATACCCCTTACCATTCCCTTTCATTGATCACTAGTATTTCAACCTACTCAGTTTATTTTAACATTTGTCCCCCCCCATTATTTATTTATTTTTAATTTATAAGCTTTACTCATTCTAGGTGTTCTACAGGGTTAACAGGACTGGTTTTGGGTTGGGGTTGGCAAGCCATAGTAACTAGAAATATCTAGCTGAAGCTGGCATAAGAGTAGCCTCAAGAATAGCCTCAATTCTGTTTGAATTGTCTTAGGCACAGATACCTTGTTACATTTCTTTTCCCTGTTTGGTTAGGAAGGCATTGTTGATCCCAGAGTGCCACGGCCAGTATCATCTTGGGAGTCATATCCTACATTGTCAGGGAGACTTTCAGCCCTGAATGTCATGTCCCATGCAGGAGATTTTCCTCGCAGAGTTGAGTTTAGAGAGAGGCCACATCTGAGCAACAAAAGAGGTTCTCTGAAAATAACTCTTAGGCATAACTGTGGTTAGGCTTAACTTCTCTGCTACAGAATTCAGCCTCATAAAAACAAGCCTCAAGATCAAGTGCTTACAGAATGATTTGAACAGTGAATTAAAAGTATTTGCAAAGCCCCCTTGGGGGAATGGCGAGAAAGGGGGAAAACTCAACTTCCCCAAGTGGAGAATTCTTGATATTCTCACAAGCAGTGGGGACAACCAAAACTATAGGCTGAGCCCTCAATCTGGGGGTTTCTTCATATGAAACTTAACCCTGCAAAGGATAGGCTAAGCCTACTTAAAATTAGGCCTAAGACCTAAGAGTCACCCCCAAGAGAACCTCTTTTGTTGCTCAGATATGGTCTCTCTCTCCAGCCAACACAACAAGCAAACTCACTGACCTCCCCCTGTCTACATGGGACATGACTCCCAGGGCTGTGGCCCTTCCTGGAAATGTGGGACAGAAATCCTAGAATGAGCTGGGACTCAGCATCAAGGGATTGAGAAAAACTCTAGAATGGGCTGAAACTCAGCATCAGGGGTTTGAGAAAACCTTCTCAACCAAAAGGGGAAAGAGTGAAATGAGACAAAGTGTTGTAAAGAAGGATTTTATAAAACTTAACAGTAGCTAACTTTTCTTATGTAAAGAAGGATTGTAAAGAAAAGAGTTATGGGCCCCATCAGGCTAAGAAAAACAACCCGGGACTTCCCAGGGGCAGTTATCTGCTGCCTTGGTTATGCAAGGTTGTAACTGCCGGAGGAAGTTTATCTAAGAATGCAACTGAGAAGGTTGAGTAAGGGAGTTTTGCACGAGACAGCTGCTTCTTGCATGAAGCAGCTCCCATGACTCATGCGCGAAAAATGTTTATCTGCTTCTTGCAAAATGTTTGTTATCTACTTCTTGCAAAATGTTCGTTATCTACTTCCTGCATAAAGCAGAACCTGTAACTCATGTTCAACCCTCAAACCCCACCCCCTTATCCTGGCCCTCAAAAAGCTTCCCAAAACCCAGGCTCGGGGCTCTCTGTTCCTGCACGTTCAGTGAGCCCCACGCATGTGTGGTAAATAAACCCCTTGCGTGTTGCATGAGAGAACGTCTCTTGGAGTCTTCCTTTGCATGGCAAAACTCTCGAATTCTTGAATTCTTACAGTGTCAATGGCTAAGAGATTCCAAACAGAGTCGAGAGGTTATCCTGAGGTTATTCTTACACATTAATTAGATATCACCTTGTTAGTCAAGATGTAATGAAGAGGCTGGAGGGAACTGCCTGAAAATGTAGAGCTGTGTTCCAGTAGCCATCTTTCTTGAAGATGATTGTATAATGATATAGCTTTCACAATGTGACTGTGTGATTGTGAAAACCTTGTGTCTGATGCTCCTTTTATCTACCTTATCATCAGATGAGTAAAACATATGGAATAAAAATAAATAATATGGGGAACAAATGTTAAAATAAATTTAGACTGAAATGCTAGGGATCAATGAAAGGGAGGGGTAAGGGGTATGGTATGTATGGATTTTTTTCTGTTTTCTTTTTATTTCTTTTCCTGAATTAATGCAAATGTTCTAAGAAATGATTATGATGATGAATATGCAACTATGTGATAATATTGTGAATTACTAATTATATATGTAGAACAGAATGATCAAAAGTTAAGAATGTTCGCATTTGTTTGTTGTTATATATTTTTTTAATTAAGAAATTAAAAAAAAAATTAGGCCCAAGAGTCACCCCCAGAGAATCTTTTTTGTTACTCAGATGTGTCCTCTCTCTCTCATCCAACATGAAAAGCAAATTTACTGCCCTCCCCCTCTCTACATGGGACATGACTCCAGGGGTGTAAACCTTCCTGGCAACATGGGACAGAATCCTAGAATGAGCTGAGACTCAGCATCAAGGGATTGAGAAAACTTTCTCAACCAAAAGGAGGAAGAGTGAAATGAGACAAAATAAAGTGTCAATGGCTGAGAGATTACAGAGTACAGAGGTTATCCTGGAGGTTATTCTTATGCATTAAATAGATATCACCTTGTTATTCAAAATGTAATGGAGAGGCTAGAGGGAACTGCCTGAAGACATAGAGCTGTGTTCCAGTAGCCATGTTTCTTGATGATGATTGTATAATGATATAGCTTTCACAATGTGACTGTGTGTTTGTGAAAACCTTGTGTCTGATGCTCCTTTTATCTACCTTATTGACAGATGAGTAAAACGTATGGATTAAAGATAAATAAATAATAGGGGGAATAAATGTTAAAATAAATTTAGTAGATTAAAAAAAATAAAGATCAAGGGCTTGGCCTATTGACATGGAAATCTCTCATGTTTGAGACAGTATCAGGGGTTTCCCAAGTGGTAGAGTTGAACAGTTGTATATTTCCCCCCATCCCTCAAGGGGCTTTGCCAGTACTTTTTTTAGAGTAAGCAGCTAGTAAGTTTATTGAGTACACATGTGAGAAGAGATATGGGCACTCTCACAAGGAAGAAAGGCTAATGCCCCAGCACAATGGGGCCATTTGTGTTATAGATTAGCTTTACTTACTTCCCATTCCCCTTCTTTGTTCCAGGTTTTCTTCTCCCCTCCCCTCTCCAGGGCAGGGCCTGATGGAAGGTGGTGCATTTGGATGGGTCAGCTGGCTCCACCCTTCTCCGTAGATGACTCACTCAGGTAGGGGTAACTGGCCTCCAGGTGCCGTTGAATGCTGTTTTCAGAGATACCTTCCTCCTTGATGTCTGACCTCCTCTCGGAATTCGCTCTTTGCTCAGCCAAGCCACCATCCTAATTCTAACTCTGTATCATTTCTCCACTCAGAACCTTTTTTTAAAATTTTTTTATTGATATATATTATATATTCCCATACCATGTAATCATCCAAAGTGTACAATCAGTGGTTCACAATATCATCGTATATCTGTGCATTTATCACAAAAATTGACTTTATTTTTGTGAAAAATAACGTATATACAAAAAAGCAATAAATTTCAAAGCGCATTGCAACAATTAGTTGTAGAACAGATTTCAGAGTTTGGTATGTTTACAATTCCACCTTTTTAGGTTATTACTACTAGCTGCTCCAAGACACTGGAAATTACAGGAAATATCAGTATGATGATTTAACAATCGTACTCATTTGTTAAACCCTATCTTTTCTGTATAACCACCATCACCTTTGATCTTTCCCTCACTGTTTAGGGGTATTGGGGCTATACCCATTCTAACTTTTTCATGTTGGAAAGGGCTTTGATAATATAGGATGGGGGATGGAACTAGCCGATGTTCTGGAGAGGCTGTCCCCTCTGCATTTCAGGACTTATCTGGTCCAGGGACCCATCAGGAGGTTGTAGGTTTCTGGAATGTTACCGCAGTGCATGGGACCTTTGTAGAATCTGACATAATGCCCTAGGTATTCTTTAGGATCGGCAGGAATGGTTTTGATTGGGATTTGTTTGGCAATACTTTAAAATTATCTGCCCCCAATCCTCTGGGATGTATTCGGGATTCAGTTCAGCTGTACAGAATTTACAAGCCTCATTCCCATTCTGAGCTCCATGTCTGGGTTGCTTAAATGAGCTATTCAGATAGATTGAGTTAGATTATATGCTACAGAAAATTTAGATTTTGAACAAAATAAATTTCTCTTCCTTTGGTCTCTTATAGTTGATGAAGGTCTAAAATACAATGCCATCCTTACCCATGTATTCTGATTTACCTTAGTCACAACTAGATTAGCTTAGTTCTTATCTCTAATTGAAGCTGATCTCTTTTTCAGTTTCTCTAACAGTTGTGTTAAAGTCGGTACCAATACTGACTCTCAGAGCTGCAGAGCTCCAACTCTGAGTCTTTGGTGTCACACAGACATGTACAATCAGGGAGATACCAGGTTATACATAGATAACACAGCATCTCAGAATCTAGAAATAACAAATTACAGCTCCGGAGTAACTGTGACTACTCTAAGAGCTTACAATCTTGGCCCCAATTTTTGTATTTTCTAGGAGAGACACTATAATATCTGTTCTTTTGTTTCTAGCTTAGAATGTACCCCAAGGCACATTCACATTGTTGCATGCCTCACAACTTTGTTCCTTTCTGTAGTCACACAGTATTCCATCATATATACACACCACAGTTTGCAATTCTACTTCTCAGTCAATGTATCTTTCAGCCACCTCCATCCATTGGGCATCATGGATAATGTCCAAAGCAAACAATCCATGTCTCACATTATCATTACTTAGTTGTACAATCATCAACACTCTCAATTTTAGGCAATTTTTCATTGCTCCAAAGAGAAAAAAACCTATAAACACACCTTCACCACATGGAAACTCCAAACCTCTCCTTAACTCTTGTCCCTCTCCTCCAATTATTTACCCTGATATTGCTGTGGCACTGTTGATATCATCCTGTTAAACATAGACTGTATTATGCCATAGTAGTTTACCCCTATACCTGTCTATTATTGACTCTTTGTACAAGATTCACACCTTTGAAGGAGTTCATGCAGGAACTTATTTATATTTGCAGTGTTAATTGGTAGGATACATGGCTCCATACAACCCCTTTCAATCATGTTCACCTTCAATATGGCAATAATATTTATAAGCCCTCTAATGAACTGCCTTCATGTCTATCCTTTCCCTTACATTTAAATTCAACCTCACTAGCTAATGGTTCACTTATCTCTAATTTCTGTGTCTATCTAGGTTCCCAATAGTCTACATTATAAGCCTCTGTGCTTATCATTACCAAGTTCATAATAACAAAATCATGCCATATCTATCCTTTTGTGTCTGGCTTATTTCATTCAGCATTTTGTCCTCCAGTTTCATCCATATTTTCATGTGCTTCAGGACCTCCTTTCATCTTACTTCTGCATAATATTCCATCATATGTATACACCACGTTTTGTTTATCCACTCATCTGTTGATGGGCACTTGGATTGTTTTCATCTTTTGGTGATTGTGAATAATGCTGCTGTGAACATCGGTGTGCAAATGTCTATTTGTGTCATTGCTTTCAACTCTTCTTGTATATACTGAGTAGTGGTATTGCCAGGTCATTGGGCAACTTGATATTTAGTTTTCTAAAGACATGCCAAATTGTCTTCCACAGCAGCTGTACCATTATACATTCCCACCAGCAGTGCATAAGTGTCCCAATTTCTCCACATCCTCTCCAACATTTGTAGTTTCCTGTTTGTTTATTAGCAGCCATTCTTGAGGTGTGAGGTGGTATCTCATTGTAGTCTTGATCTGCATTTCCCTGATAGCTAATGAAAATGAGCGTCTCTTCAAGTATTTTTTAGCCATCTGTATTGCTCTTCAGAAAAATGTCTATTCATATCTTTAGTCCATTTTATAATTGGATTTTTTGTTGTTTTGTTGTTGAGTTGTATGATTTCTGTATGTATACAGGATATCAGACCTTTATCTGATATGTGATTTCCAAAGATTTTCTCCCATTGAGTTAGATGGCTGCAACCTCACCTTTTTGACAAAGTCATTTGAGGCACAGACACATTTGATTTTGAGGTGTTCCCACTTAACTGTTTTTTTTTTTATTTTGTTTTTTGTGCTTTAGGTGTAAAGTTTAAGCTACCTCCTATATTTTGTTCCAGGAGTTTTATGGTACTGGTTCTTGTATTTAGATATTGATCCACTTTCAGTTAATTTTCTAAACATTTTTTTATTGTTAAATATAACATATATACAAAGAAAAGAAAGAAAAAGCAATGATTTTCAAAGTACATTTCAATAAGTAGATACAGAACAGAATTCAGAGTTTGTTATGGGTTACCATTCCACTATTTCAGATTTTTCCTTCTAGCTGTTCCAAAACACTGGACACTAGAAGAAATGTTTTTTTTCTTTTTTTGTGAAAATTGTTTGTGAATAATTTCGATCTTTTAAAATTGGTTTTGATGTCGAGTTTTTCTTGTGCTTATTGCTGATTGTATATCTTCATTAGAAGAAAGTCTATTCGAGTCTTTTGCCATTGGAGAGCTCTCAGCATTGCCTGTGCTGCCTCCCATAAGTTTGGTATGTGTGTTTTCAATTTCATTCACCTCAAGCTATTTCCTAATTTCCCTTGTGATTTTTGCTTTGACCCATAGGATACATAAGAGTGTGTTGTGTAATTTATGAATTTTCTAGTTCTCCCTCTGTTATCAATTTCTAGCAGTATTCCATTGTGTTTGGAAAAGAAATTTTGTATTATTTCAATATTTAATGAAATGTATTGAGAGTTGTTTTGTAACCTAACATGTGGTCTCTCCTGGAGAATGATCCCTGTGCCCTAGAGAAGCATGTGTATTCTGCTACTGTTGGGTGAAGCTGTCCATAAATGTCTGTTAGGTTTAGAGATCATTCAAGTTTTCTATTTTCTTATTGATCTTCTGTCTAGATGTTCTATTATTGAAAGTGGATTGTTGAAGTCTCCTATTATTAATGTAGAATCATCAGTTTCTCCCCTCAAATATGTCAATTGCTTCATATATTTTGGGGCTCTGTCATTAACTGCACATATATTTATAATTGTTACATCTTCTTGTTGAATTGACCCCCATTATCAGTATACAGTGACTCTTTTGTCCCTTATAACAGCTTTTCATTTAAAGTCTATTTTATCTGATATTAATATAGCTACAGCAGCTCTCTTTTGCTTACTATTTGCATAGGATATGTTTTTCCATACTTTAACTTTCAACCTACTTGTGCCTTTGCTGTTAAGAGATTCACCTTAAATTCATAGAATTAAACATGCTTTTTTAAAAATCCATTCTGGCAATCTCTGCCTTTTGAGTGAAAAGTTTAACCATTTACATTTAAAGGAACTACTGATAATGCAGAACTTCTGCCATTTTGCTGTTTTGTCTTTTTAAATCTTATGCCTTTTTTGATCCTCAGTTCTTCCACTAATGCTTATTTTCATATTTAATTGATTTTTGTAGTATATAATTTTGAATCTCTTATCATTTCTTTCTGAATGTATTTTGTGGTTACCAAGGACTTAAATTTAACATTGTAAATCTATAACAACCATTGTTGATTTGATACCAACTTAACTTCAATAGTGTACATATATATTGTTCCTAAACTCTTCTGTCCCTCCACCTTTTTTTGTACAAATCAAAAATTATATCTTTATTTAGTTTTTGTCCAGAACCTTAGATTTATCATCACTTGTTTATGCATTTGCATTTTACAAACTATAAGAAGTAAAAAGTGGAGTTAGTACCAAAAAATACAGTAAAATAGTCCTGGAATTTATAATTACTCATATGATTAACTTTGCAAAAGATCTTTATTTCTTTATCCTGATCCACTCTCTAGAATCCTTTCTTTTCAGCCAGAAGAACTTCCTTTAGCGTTGCTTGTAGGACAGATCTAGTAGTAACAAACTCCCTCACCTTTTCTTTATCTGGGAATGTCTATTGCTCCCTCATTTTTGAGATAGAGTCTCATCAGATCTGTAATGTTTGGTTGGCAATTGTTTTCTTTCAGAACTTTAGGTATTTCATCCCACTACCTTCTTGCCTCCATGGATTTTGATGAGAAATTAACACTTACTCTTATTGGTACTCCCTTATTAATACAGGCTTATTTTTCACTTGCAGCTTTCAGAACTCTCTTTGTCTTTTGCATTTGGCAATTTGACTACTACGTGGGCATGGTTCATTTGAGTTTATCTTGTTTGGGGTTCACTGGGATTCTTGAATGTGCATATTCATGTCTTTCATTAAATTTGGGGTGTTTTTTGCCTTTATTTCTTTGAATATTCTTTCTGCTCCTTATGGGACTACTAGAAGGTATACATTGGTATGCTTTTCATTCTTTTTTCTTTCTACTCTTCAGCCTGAATCATTTTGGGGTTTTTGTTTGTTTGTTTGTTTGTTTTGTCGTTGGGTTCACTGATTCTTCTACCAACTCTAATCTGCCATTGACATCCTCTAAAGAATTCTGCAACTCCAGCACTTCTGTTTGGTTCCTTTTAAAAATACCTGTTTCTTTATTGAGATTCTCATATTATTCATTCACTATTTTCCTGATATGCTTTAGTTCCTTCTCTGTGTTTTCCTTTATCTCCTTGAATATATTGAGCATCATTTTTTTTTCCTTTTTGAGTCTTTATCCGCTATATCCAAAGTCTTTTCATCTTTGTTTATGGTTTCTGGACTTTTGTTTGTTTGGATGGGTCTTCATTTCCTGTTTCCTTGTTTATTTTGTTGCACACTGTATTCTTTAATATTTTAAAGTTTTAACTCTGGGATTTAGTCTCTGTTCCTCAAGCTCATAATCAACTAGTGATATGACAGATATTTCCTTGAGTGCCAGGAGTTATCAAACCAAACAAACCAAAGCGGAAAAAAAAAAAAACAGCTTTCACTATCTTTGCAAATGGGCTCTCTGTTGGCCGGTGCTCTTCTTCAGTGCGGCCCTCTGTCAAGAAGACCAGCCTGAGGCAGATGTGAAGTACAGGATACTCTCCTTTCCTCAGCCTGGGTCTTGTCCTGGCTTATGCTTACTCATGGCCTTAGTTATTCCCCTCTATAGGAATGTGAATGCCTCCTCCACTCCCTGTGAAATGGACTTTATCCCCTCCCTAGGTGCGCTATTTTACGACTTAAAAACAGGTAATCCTTTGCCTCAGGTCACTTTGACTTAGTTGTTCCCAGGTAGTGGCAGGGGACCCATAAAGGAGGACACAGGGTCAATGCTCTTTGGCAGGCAGGATTTTAGGGACCCGGCCAAATAATTATTAGGATGGGAAGAGGAGTCTGGAATGACTCCCCATTTCTGGCTCACTCTAACTTAGCTTTAGCAGAAGCTGTTTCTGCCTGCAGGGCAAGTTCTGGGAGGGTGAACATGAGTTGAGTTTCCTGCCACTGGGTAGACTGGCACCACCCACTAGATACCCCAGTGTGCACGTAGAGGTACTCGGTTCCCTCCCGAACGGGGCCAGGGACCCCCAAAGGGAGTGCTCCATACTGTGCTGGGGAGTTACAGGGGGAGGGTCAGCAAGAGTTTCTCCTACTATTTTTTTTTTCTTTGTATGCTGTATAGCCGGGTCACATTTCATTCTTTTTTCCATGTGAATATCTCCTTATTTGCAGCACCATTTGTTGAAATTTTGTTTGTTTGCTTTGTTGGTTTGTTTGTTTGGGAAGTGCACGGGGTGGGAACTAAACCCGGATCTGGCGGGCAGGAATTCTGCCACTGAACTACCCTTGCACCCCCTCTCCTACTATTTTTCTTGTAATGTGGACAGGCACCGGGAATTGAACCCGGGTCTCTGGTATGGCAGGCGAGAACTCTGCCTGCTGAACCACCATGGCCCGCCCTCTCCTCCTATTTTTAAAAGTGCATTTTCTTGATTAGGGACTCGCCCAGTACTGCAACCCTTTAGCTGTTTTCTGGAGTTTTGAGGAAGAAGGCTGTGCCAGTTTTTGCTAGTTCAAAGATTTTATGGGGGAACAGTATAAGGTGCTGACATCTTGATTCACCAGAAGCTGTCCAGGGTAATTTTCTTTTCTTTTCTTTTTTTTTTTTTTGTATGCTGTATGGCAGGGTCACATTTCATTATTTTCCCATGAGTATCCTGTTACTGCAGCACGATTTGTTGAATTTTTGCTTGTTTGTTTTGCTTGCTTGTTTGTTTTTTGGGAAGTGCATGGATTGGAAATCAAAACTAGGTCTCCCACATGGCAGGTGAGAAGTCTACCACTGAACTACCCTTCTACCCCCGGAATTTTCTTTTAACCTTAAAAAACTGGAGAGTTTGACAGAATTTGCAGTTGAGGAATTTCTACATTTTGTGTGTGTGTGTGTGGGCAGATACTATAAAAGTTATTAATCCACTATACACAGAACATGTCCCCTATAAAATGTACATGTAAGTCACTGTCCTAGTTTGCTAGCTGCTGGAATACAATATACCAAAAACGGAATGACTTTTAAAAGGGGGAATTTAATGAGTTGCTAGTTTACAGTTCTAAGGCTGAGAAAATGTCCCAATTAAAGCAAGTCTATAGAAATGTCTAATCTAAGGCATCCAGGGAAAGATACCTTCATTCGAGAAGGCAGATGAAGTTCAGGGTTTCTCTCTTAACTGGAAGGGCACATGGCAAGCACAGTAGGAGTTTCTCTCTCATTTGGAAAGGCAGATGGTGAATCCGGTCAGGATTCCTCTCTTATCTGGAAGGACACATGGTGAACACGGCGTCATCTGCTAGCTTTCTCTCCTGGCTTCCAGTTTCATGAAGTTTCCCGGGAGGCGTTTTCCTTCTTCATCTCCAAACGTCTCTGGCTGGTGGACTCTCTGCTTCGTGGTGCTGAAGCATTCTCTGCTCTCTCAGAATCTCTATTCTTCAAAATGTTTCCTTTTTTTATACAACTCCAATAAACCAATCAAGACCCACCCAAATGGGTGGAGACATGTCTTCACCTAATCCAATTTAACAAGCACTCTTTACTAAATTACATCATCCAAGGAGATGATCTGATTACACTTTCAAACATACAGTATTGAATAAGGATTATTCTACCTTTATGAAATGGGATTTTTTTTTCTTCTTTTTTTTTTCTGGAGAGCGCGAATGCAGTCCCCCACTACCACAAATTATGCAGTCGAGTTTCCCACATTTGGGGAAATCGCAGGGGTCAACACATCCAGAGTGCAATGGATAAGCCTCACCTTGGGAAAATCACCTACGTAATCATGGTATCTCCCCTGCCAGGTAAGTATTATGAAATGGGATTTTGATTAAAACATGGCTTTTCTAGGGGGCATACTTCCTTTCAAACCAGCATAGTCACTAAAATGTATAATTTGGTGAACATTTTCTCAATTACATAACATACCAAATCAGTTGGGATAACAGTTCTGACTGTCTCAAAATAATAATTTTAGCACCCAAAGAGTTTCCTTTGTATCTAATGAAAAGTTGAATACTTATTTCAGGATTACTTTCTAACATGTTTTGAAGAGGCAGTTAACAATTTAATATAACTCTAGAATATTACATCCACTGCACAATAAATCAATTTATTATTGCAGATTTAAAAAATCATTTTTCATTATTTGTATTAATGGGATGAAAACAGAAATACTGGATATTTTAAAATGGTAGATAAGCACAAAATTACTTATCTTTGATAGTGTATATTGCATTTTATAATTACATTAGGTTGCAACTGGTGTAAAATATTGTTCTGAAGAATCCACCCCAAACTGTAAGGGTTTACTAGATTGTGCTCTCAGTTGACATTTATTGAATAAGTGAATTGTATCTATTTTTCTCTCTCCAGTTATCCAGTAAAAAATGTTTTTTCCAACAGTAAGGATGCAATAAATGGTTGCTGAATATACTGACTAGGTAAGAGGTGAGAAGAGATGGACCCTCTTAGTCAGATGTCAAGAATTAGATTTAGAATTTGCCTGGTAAAGAGGAAGGTGTAAGCTACGTTTGGGTCACAAGTAAATAAACTCAGATGCCAACAAAGCAAACAATTAAGCAGAAAACACTGGTACCAGAATAAACATAGGCAAAGTTTGCCAATACTAGCACAACTGCAACTGACTTTCAGAGACAATCAAAGAAGAAGTTTATATTGGACCTTATATTTTCCCACCAATTCAGTGTGAGACAGAATTGTAGAGGTACTGTAAGAGACTATGGCTGTCTTCCTTGACATTCAGACATCCTTGTTCAATAATTTATTATGGATCTATTTCTCCCATGAATCAATATAAATCTATTCATACTAAGGGATTAGTTTCCACAAGTACAAAGTTGAATTTCCTTTTATTTGTCCTAAAATACTTACTTGCAAACTTGAAAGACTTCAATTATTCCTTGTAGTTTTTGATAACATTCTTTCATCTTTTCAGACCAGAGTCAAAATCTTTATACAGTAGTCATACTTCAGCCCACCCTTTGGTGGCTTGAACTGCCCTTCTTTGGTTCTTTTTCCACTTTCTCAGATCTTTCTTGAAGTATGGTAAGCAGAATGGTACTGGGTATTCCAGCTGCACGTAGGTCTTAAAAAAAAGAAGGATGTTTGTCAGTTTGGTTTTCTTTATCCTTCTCTGTGGAATGCAGGATTTTGTTAGTTGAACTGGATGTAGCAGTTTACTGCACCACATTTTCAAGAGAACAGTCCAATAGTCCCCAGGTCTTTTCCCTGGGTTTTAACTTATCAGCTCATATATAGCCCTTTTCCTTTCTCACAGAAGCATTATCTGACATTTTTCTTCTTGCTTCCTTGGCTATCATTGCCCAAATGGCTTCTGCTAGGACGAGGTCTTCCAGGCGATTTACTGCTTATAGGACTGTAAGATATAGTTGTAATCGAAAGACCGACGTCTTGATCTCCTCCTTGCATTCCTTGGGCTTCTAGAAAGTTTATAGCTGTTATAATCTTCATAGAGTGAAGAACTGTATACATTCTTCCCTTCCTTGGCCTTCACTTGATTTGATGTCTTCCCCCCTGTGCAATCTGGATTTCAATTTGACGTCCACAAATCCATTTTTCTGTCCAAATTATGTAATGCATCTTTGGCATCACAAATGCCCTCAAATTGAACATAAGCAAATCCTCCTGGACGATGAGGGTAGAACTCAAGTGAAACATAGAACCAAATGCACGATGTGAATCTTCAGACCTGGTGGGGCCAGCCAAGTTCCTCGTGAACAGAGATGTGTTGGGTGGGGTGGGGTGGGGGCAGATAGCGAGGTGCGGCGGTGGCGTGCAAACCGTCGGTGAATCCTCACACACACGCAGCCAAAAGGCTCCGCTATGGCCAGTGCCTCTTCTCGCTAGCTACATTATTTTGATTATTCTATTTCCTGAAATTATAGCCAGAATTTAAAGTTACAGATTGGTAAATAGATAAGAACAATTTAGCCAAATAAATGGAGGCTTGGAAGTTTTCTTTACAGTAGATGTTGGGTAATAAAAGTTGTAGTGTGATGATAACTGTTAGATGTGTGGGACAGGTATATGAGAATTAGTGCATTTTTTTAATTAATTAATTTTATTTTTTTTAAATACCAAAAAACACCAAACAAATGCAAGCGTTCTAACTTTTGATCATTCCGTTCTACATATATAATTAGTAATTCAGAATATCATCACATAGTTGCATATCCATCATCATGATCATTTCTTGGAACATTTGCATCTATTCAGAAAAAGAAATAAAATGAAAACAGAAAAAAATCATACATACATACCCCCCTTCCCTCCCCCTCACCGATCACCAGTATTTCACTCTAAATTTATTTTAACATTTGTTCCCCCTATTATTCATCTTTATTCCGTATGTTTTACTTGTCTGTCGATAAGGTAGGTAAAAGGAGCATCAGACACAAGGTTTTCACAATCACACAGTCACACTGTGAAAGCTATATCATTATACAATCATCAAGAAACATGGCTACTGGAACACAGCTCCACATTTTCAGGCAGTTCCCTCCAGCCTCTCCATTACATCTTGACTAACAAGGTGATATCTATTTAATGCGTAAGAATAACCTCCAGGATAACCTCTCGACTCTGTTTGGAATCTCTCAGCCATTGACACTTTATTTTGTCTCATTTCACTCTTCCCCCTTTTGGTCAAGAAGTTTTTCTCAATCCCCTGATGCTGTCTCAGTTCATTCTAGGATTTGTGTGCATTTTTTAAAAAAGGTATTATGAATTCCAGACTCAGGTTTTTTTTTTTTTAATTACTTTGCTTTCTAGACTGAGAAGTCTTCACTCAGAGTAAAATGTTCATAGGTAATGGGTTTTTTCCGATTGTGAGTGGGGATACAAAGTGTAAGCCCAACCTTATTGGCAAAATAAGGAGCTTTCAGCAAGCTAAGCTGTTTAAATAGGCAATAATGGTCAGAGATTAGTTACTTGGAAAATCCTAGCAAGACAATTAATACGGTATTGAGAGAAGATGACATATTTCCTAACCATTCCAAAGAAAATGGTTCCTAAAAAAATAAAATAAAATAGTTTTATTTAGTTAAGACTGGAATCAGTCCTACTTTCATGGGCATGCAGCTGTGCAGCCACCTAGGGCCCCAAGCTCAGAAGGACTGCAACTCATGTTTGATTTAATGCTCTTGATGTTATATTGAGTTCTTAACAATTTGGAACAAGGGCCTTGCATTTTTGTTTGCACTGGGCCCTAAAAATTATGTAACTAGTCCTGAATGGAATAGATAATTGTCTTCCATTCTCCTGTTTGGTTTCCCTACAGAGCAGTGCGTCTTAAACCTTGGTTGCACTTTTGAATCATCTGTGGAGTTCTTAAAAATCCCAATGCCTGGACTGCCCCCAGACCAATTACGTTACAATCTTCAGGCTAAGTTTTGCCATTGGTATTTTTTTAAAGTTCCTCAAATGACTGCAACACGCAACCCAGGTTGAGAATCACTGCAAGTTTAGAGCCTAATTTCCAGAATCTTCTATCTCCCCTGCTTGAATTGCTCCTGAAGTTTAATGGGCTTGCAAGATTTTATATCCTTTACATAGGCTTTATGTGTTAAAGGAACAACAGTGTAAGAAATCTGAGTCTGTTCTATGATGTGTTTTATTTTTATTACTCTTAAAGATTGTAGAGTTATAAAGAAAACCATATTTCTTAAATATAGATCTAATCAACTTCGTATTCCCATTAAAGTAGCACATTAATGTACTCTGGAAAGAAAAACCTCACATATTTGGAGAGATTTAAAACTGAAGAGGGAAAACAAATAGACTTGCCTTTCCTTTGCTAATGGCTGCATATTCACTAAGCACCGTGCCTTGGCTGGGTCTGCATTAGGTTTCATTAAATGCCTCTTTTCTATCTAAAGGTTTTTGGGGGACACTAATTGTTTTTTCCTTACGAGTCATCTGTGGACTTTGGCAGTAATCTAGAAGCGTCTGGTCCCAATCCTTCTGGATTATGGAAATTGAAGGCCCCAATTAGAGACCTGGGGCCCTGTAAGGACAAATCCCTTTAACCTTAATTCACTGGGGGCCTTCTCTGAACAGAAGCTGTTTTCTGCCTTTAACCTTATTGTTCCCTTACAAAACATGGCACGAGGAATTGCTTTCTCCTTCTTAGTGTGCCTTCTTGAAGTTATGTCTCTACACAGGTCATCTAAGGATTAATGCCAACCTTAGATGTCTTACTATAAGAGTTATGTTAAGTCTTTCCACTTATTTAGCTTTGATTGGCTATTAAACGGGGAAAGAGTAACTTAATGGCAAAGTAATTAAATGTTTAATGAAAATATTAGTAAGATGAAACCCCAAGGGAGATCAAAAACAGAATAATCCTTTGGCTTCTGCAGCTCAGAGATTCAGACCCACAGGAAGGCAGCATTTTACTGTCCTGATTTGTGAACAAATCAGAAATGAGAGCCAAAGTTTGGAACAAAGTCTTTTGATATTAAACAGTTTCTCTTTAGCAAATAGGCACTGGAAAGTGTGTCCTAAATAATTTCTATATTTTATTTCAAATTTTTGAAAAGTGAATTTGTTCTATGTAACATACCCTTCTTTGAATTGAAGTGTGTTTTTTTGTGTTTCATAAAAATACCATTTAATGAGCACCTACTCAATACCAAATGCTCTCTATATAATACTTCAAAAGTACCATACAAGGTACTTTTGTCCCTTGTTAGAGATGAGGGAACTGAGCCTTGGAAAGGTTACATGATTTTCCCCAAGTCACACAACTTGTACGTATCAGAACTGGTAATCTTGACTACCTCTTTAGCTCCAAACTCTGCCTCATTCATTAACCACACAGTGTCTAAAAGTTACAGGCATGGAATTTTACATTAGGGCAGTGGATTTAAAAAAAATCCTCTACATGGAATGCTGTGATGAAATTCAACCACTAAATGAAAAAAAAATGAAGCAAAAGGACCAGGTCTGTCTCCTTGGTTTGTAGGGTTCTGATGAGGGCATAGAGTTAAGGGAATGCAGAAGACATTGAATGGGGATGTGATGAGAAAAGACCCCTGTTCCCGTGCTGTAGGGCCTTTACCAACCAGCAGACCTCCACATCTATCTGCTTCTTACCTTGGGTGTTCCAGAGGAAAAATTTCTTCTGGAAGTATGTGTTTGTAGGGTCGGGATAGCTTTCTTGATAGAATTAAATTCAAACACCTTGCTTTCTGGGCTTTAGAGGAAGCCCTAACTCCATTTTAAAACCAGCTTATCTCATGTTTCCACAAAATAATAGTGTTAATAGATACAACTGTTCTTTTTTCTCTATAGGGGCACGCCAAGAAACCACCACTGGGATGGCGGGGGGCGGGGGACAGCATTTGGCAGGGGCACATGGCTGCTGGGGAACGGACGGTGACTTACTAATAGATTTCAGTTGGGCCTCTAATGCCTTCTGCATCAATGGACATTTAACGGCAGCCTATGAATTTGCTTTGGCAATAATCATTGTGTGCCTATGTTAAAAACAGAAAACATTTGTTGCATGTCTACTCTGTTCTACAATCAGGAGTAAAGGGACAAACCCCTAAAGGACATACCAACAGTTACCCATATACTATATTCCAGATTTTTCTTCCCCGTTATGGAGCCATAGAGCTGGAAAGCGATCATAGAAGGTATCCAGCCCAATCTCTCCATCCCCACGCCACTTCCTCAATGTACCACAGATGAGGAAGCTGAGGCCCATAAAAGTAAAGCAGCTAAAGAAATCTGAGTTTGAATCCCCAGAGACCAGTGTCTCTGGTCATCTTAAACTTTCCTAATCTTGGTTTCTTTATCTGTAAAGGTAAGATTCAGATACTCACACCATTCTGAAATATTCTTTCTAGTTGGCTTGGATGATATTATGCCTTTCTTATTTTTGTCTTCTTCTCTGATTGCCCATTTTCTCTTTCATAGGCCTCCTCCTCTACTTGTCTCTTATATGTTGGAATTCTTAGAATTTTACCCTAGGCCTTCTCCTCTTATTAGTCTGTGTTTATTCTCTCTTTAGGCAATACAATCCATCCCCACCTATAGGCTGGTAACCCCTAAATCTGTAGCTCCTGCCCTGAAACTTCTGAGCTCCAAACCAGTTGGCCCACTCGTCTGCTTGGTGTATCTACCTGAATGTCCCATAGGTATCTCAAACTCCACATGACCAAAACAGGCTCAAGATCTACCCTCAAATCTGCTCCTTCACTGGTATTTGCTATTTTCAAACCAATTCACTGAAGGGTGGTGCAACGGTGGCTCAGTAGCAGAATTCTCTGCCATGAGAATTTGCCTGCCATGCCAGAGACCTGGGTTCAATTTCCAGAGCCTGTATGTGCAAAAAAGAAAGAAAAAAAAAATCAGTTCACTGACTTTCTCAAGTGAGAAGCTGAAAAATCTTTCATAGTCAACCAATTGCCAAGTTCTATCTACTGAATACCTCTGGTATCCATCTATATTTCCATCCCTACCACCCCCCGCCCCCATGCATTGCCTCCATGCTCATCCACATCACCATCATTTCTCTCCTGGACTCTACCATAGTCCCCTAAATTTTCTTTCTGCTTTAAGTCTTATGTCTTTGCAATCCATTCTCTATATTGTACTCAGCGTGATCTATCACTCAGTGCATCTGACTATGGACCCCCCTTTCTAAAGCCCTTCAGTGGTCTCCTGTTGATCTTAGCCCCAACTTCTAAACCTGTGAAGCAGGGTGGGACAATTATATGATTACTCTTATTAAAGAGGAAACAATCTTTATTAAGAAAATACTTCAAGGTCTACTCAGGATAAGCTGGAGAAGCTCTCATGGCATGAGATGCCAGAAATCAAGGTAACAAAATAATTGTCAATAAAAATAAACAGAAACATGAAGTTGGTGAAACTCCTGATGGTGAAGTGGCTAAAGACTTTAGAGAATCAGAATTCTAGTATATGCTTTAAGTTTTACCTTGCAAAGATATGTCTGTCTTACTCTTGAAAACTTTGTTCCTTACCAAAATTACCTGACTGTGGGCCATGTGGGTGATTATGTGTATGTGCTGGAAAAGGAGAAGAACAGGCTGTGCCCTGTGACTTGATCAACATTATGTAAGAATAGTGCTAGCACTCATTCATTCCAGAAGTGATCCATTAAATGAATTAATTCAGTCAAAGTGGGGATTTAAAGCCAGGAATGAAAACCGACTGGAAATTCATCGAAACCTTGGTGAAGGATCTGTACTTTCCAAACTCCCATGGCATAGGGATTCAGGTCTGGTTTATCTAGCTTACATTGGGTTATACTTACTTTATAATATGTTTCATAATTTCCCCACTGCCTTTTTCTTCCAATTCATCTTGCATTTCTCATTTTGTAACTTTATACTCCAGCCGGCTGAACTTCCTCCAGTGACTCAAATTTAACATAAATCCTCTCTCGCCTCCAGGCCTTTGCAGATGCAGCTGTTTGCCTGGAGCTCTGCTCTTCCCATTTTCAAATGGGCTAATTCTGCTTTTCCTTCAAATTGTAGTTTAAAAGTCATTTCCTCAGGAAGCCTTCCCGGATCTTTATCTAACTCTGTTTACAAAGTTGAAGACAGATTAAGTACTTAACCTACATTAGAAAGTTAAAACTATGTTAATAGAAGATAATAAAAGGAAAAAATTTAATGACCTAAAGTAGGGAAGCACAAATCAGGAGAAATGTTGATGAGCTTGATTATAATGAAATTAAGCATTTCATTCAGCAAAGAGTAGCAGAGACAAAGGTAACAGACAAATGACAGATTGGGGAATGATACTTGTTACAAAGTAATATATAGAATACACAAAGTATGCCAGCAAATCAACAAGTAAAAGACTGGAACCCCAATAGAAAAAATGGGCAAAGGCGACGAACAAGCAATTCAGTGAACAGGAAACTCCAAAAGCTAATATGTATATGAAGAGATGCTAAGACTCATTAGTAATTAGGGAAATGGGAGTAAAAATAATGTTGACATAGTACTTTTCACATATCAGATGGGCAGCCATTAGCCAGTTAGATGCTGAGTATTACTAGGGATTGAGGAAAGGGGAACCTCATGTTCTGCTTAGAGACTGCCGCCTTTTCAGAGAGCAATTTGGTGCTATATGGTCAAATTAAATGCATCTACTCCTTATGAGTCACCAGTTCTCTTCCAAGAATATATTCCAGGGGAATCCCTCCATAGGTTCATAAGGAAATATGTATATGGAGGCTAACCCCTACTTTGTTTGTCATACTGGGAACTGGGGACAAATTAGGTGACTATCACTGAGGAAGTGAAAATTTTAAAATGTGGTAGATACACGCTGTGGAGTCCTATAAAGCAGTCAAGAAGTAATGAATTAGACATTCACACAGCAAATACAGAAAGACTTTAAAAATCCACGGCTGACTAAAAAAGTAAGAAATTGGATGAAGTGTACAGCACAATACCAATTATAAAAATTAAAAATATAAGTTAAGCAATGTGTGTATTATAAAAACACATCTGAATAAAAGGATATACAGCAGACACATTAGAACAGTTATCTATTGATAGAGAGAGGTATGAGAGTGGGGAACGGGGATAAAGAGGTCTAAATAAATAAAGCTAGAGAAGGCCTTACACGGAACAATGGTTCAATCAAGAGAATGATTCCCTTGGCCCTCTGCAGTGTATTTTTTTTTTTTTATCAGTAATTCTTATTGGGGGAGCTGAGTGACATCTCAGAATTTCTCAGCTGTGGAATGAAGGCTGACGAGGAATGAATTAGATGGTATTTTAAGAGCCTGTCCAGCTATGAATGTGTTGATGGCAGTTTGGATCGGGAGTTAGGAAGGAGTCCTGCCACACCACAGGCAAGGGATGCAAGTGTGGATTGGGCAGGAGAGCAGGCCTGGAAGTAGATGTGAGTGAAAGAGGCGCTTTAGAAACAGAATAATTAAAATAGGAGCTATTGTTGGGTATGAGGCATAAGGATAAGGAAGAAATCAAGGATGACTACGTAATTTCTGTTTTGGATGGCTAAGAAGACGACAATTACATCAACCAAGGTAAGTGGCATGGGTGGAGGGAGGAATTTGGGAGCAGAGTGCGATGAATTCAGGTTGGGTGGTTCCTGAGGTTGGCGAGTGTGGAGACCAGAAAAATGCACCTTACAGAAGCTGCCTTGGGGGAAATTGACTGACCAAGGACCAGGCTATGGTGGCAAGATGATGTCCATTAGGTCAGTCAGACACGGCCATGCTTCCTGTGGCCTGCTCGGAGTAGTGTCCGGGAAGGGACACTGAGCGGGCCATTCAGGCGGACCCAGGCCTCTTCTTCTATGGGTGACGCTGGCTTGTGGACTTTCCTTCAGCCTTACCAGATATTCTTAGGACTGCATTGCAGTTTAAGGGTCTTCCAAGGTCCATAGGCAATTTGATGGCTCTCCCAGTCTTGTTGGCCCCTCCACATTTTCCCTCACCTGTGTTTTCCCTAATACATCTCTTGTACATTGAATCCCATCCTGGCATCTGCTTCTCAGACAACCCACTAAAATACAAGGCATTATTCGGACATCCATTTGGAGATGCCCTACCTGAGCATTTCAAATATAGGTTAAGAGCTCGAGAGAGGTTATGTCAGTTAGAATGCAAATGATAGAAAAACCAGCTCAAAAAGTTTTAAACAGTAAGGAAACTCATAATCTCATTGAAGTGGGAATCCATATGTAGGGTGATTTCTACGTGTGGTTGTGATTAGGGGTCTAGCTCCATTTCTCTGATACTCTTGTCTCTTTGCACTTTGATCTCAAGCTTCTATATCAGAAAGAAAACTGCTCATTCTTCCAGCCTCAGTACAAATGTCCATATGCTGTGGGACATAACTCAGTCAACCCAGTTAGAAGTCAGAAGTTTCCTCTAAACAAACCTAAATCTAGTTGGTATTATCTGATTCTGCTTGTTATTAGGGTTGTTTATATAGCTGCCTCCCCTCTAAACAGGAAGGGGAAGATTAGCTTTCCCCATTTAATGTCTCACCTACAGTTGGCATTGAGCATATAGTATTAAATGAATGCTTATTCATTTAAGTTTTCTGTCACTTTGTATAGAGAAATGGAAATGGGATCTGTGAAATTTTTATTTTACATTTAAAAATTGTCTAGAAAAGGAGATACATAGAAGAAATTAAGTGTATACATTGCTTTTACTCACTAGAGAGTAAAACACCATGGTGAAGTTGGTAAACTGTGGGAAAATGTAATGAAGATATGGGCAGATGGGTCTACATAAAATTTTCAATTTGTGAATAATGCATATGGTTAAGGAATGCCAAGCTGTGGTTTCCAACATAGGAACAGGATTTAGGGCTCCATCTGGATTATGTCCTGAAGGCTTTGACTTGATATGTTTTCTCAGCCAAAAAACAAATAAAAGCAAAAAGAAGTAAAACTAAACATAGGGAGAAAAAAAATAGTAACACATCAGTGTACTCAAAACTAGAAAGAAAAAAGAAAGTTATTCTACCCTCACCTGTTTGAACCTTGAGTACTGAATCTCTAGTAAAGAACTAGAAAAAAAATGTGAACACCTCTAAAGCAATGAAGAGAATAAAAGAATTTCTGAATGAAGATAGATAACACAGATCTTGAGTGTGGCGATACAAAGTCTGAGAGAAAAAATAATCAAAGAAGAGGCACAGATTAAGATGCAAACAGACTGTTTCTATCAAATTTGCAACTTGGGGGGCATGCTTCAGAATTTGACAAAAACTTAGAACATATAAGAAACAACTTTTTTCCAATAGGCAGTTATTGACTCAATACTCCAAGAGGTAACATAGAGAGAGAGTTGTACTAAATTCAGGACTATTCGATTCATACCAAGTTATTACATTTAAGCTGGTTTGGAAATACACAGAAATGTTTTGAGGTTGATGCCATGGGGAATGGCCGTGCTGTTCTGCCAGATACTATTTACGCCATGACTGCTGACAAAGATGAGTATTTCACTGTGAACTGTAGCCATCTGGTCCCCTTGATAAGCTATTAACAGATCCAAAATTATGAGTCTGCTGACTTTCAATTTTATACACATTTAAGACATTAAGTCATTAAAATGAAGTGAAATATTAAAATTTGGAGTCCATGTAATTAAATTATTACCAGGATTATAAATAGTGAGTATGTGTTGATTGTTCAGTATGTGTTAGGTACTGTTATATGCACTTTACCTGGAAAGCCCTTTTGATCTTCATAATTGTGTAAGGTTGATGCTGTTATTAACTTCAGTTCACAAATGAAGGTGAGGCCTCAAAAAGGATGAGTAATTTACCCAAGGTAAGAGTTGGGTTTCAAACCCAGGCAATCAAACTTCAGACTGAACCCTCAACCACTGACATAGGATAT
Organism: Tamandua tetradactyla; assembly: GCF_023851605.1. Taxonomy (NCBI): domain Eukaryota; kingdom Metazoa; phylum Chordata; class Mammalia; order Pilosa; family Myrmecophagidae; genus Tamandua; species Tamandua tetradactyla. The sequence continues at coordinate 4,451,357 of NC_135338.1, forward strand.
AACAATGCTGTCCAATAGAAACATGAGGGGACTCACATGTAATTTTAAATTTCCCAGGCACCACATTAAAAAGTAACATAGAGAATAAATTTTAATATTTCCTTTAACCCAATATATCCCAAATATTGTCATTTCAACATGTGTTCAATAAAAAAAAAGTATTGCTTTCTTTAGTACTAAGCCTTCAATTGGTATGGTTTTATATTTACAGGACATCTCAAGCAAAATTTGCACCATATTTCAACTGGGCTAGCCACATACAGCTAGTGGCTACCACACTGGTAGCAGATGCATATTTATTAGTTGTTCTGGTGAATTTATATGTAGCTGCCATTTTGTCATCAAATTATTTTTTCCCTAAAAGTGGGAGCATGTAGGGAGGGAGACCCATCTTACTGGGTCTTTTGTTACCCCAGGAGGTTATAGTTAGAAAAAAAGAAAAGAAAACCACTGAAGTAAATGGATCTTTGGTCTGACTTAGATAAGCAATGTTTGTCACTTTATACTAAATAAGACACAATTATGAAACATAGATAAAGAAGCTACCAAAATAGAGTGATACTATCCAGTTTACATAATTTCATTGTGTTGAAGGTAGTAGAACTGTCTGCCCGTCTAATGACCTTACTAGATGGATGTCTTGAAAGGATTTCTGGAGAGGCCTTTTCTCTAACATTAGTCTAACTCCAGTGTTATAGAGAAGTGAAAAAAAGCTTTACTATGTTATAATGGCCATATCCCTTGAAGACTTTAAAAAATGATTTTAGACTGTCTCCTGTCTGTTTCAATATATACACATTTATTGTCTTTAGATTCCAAGGATAAGTGGATAAAGATGATGGTTCACATTTGCCCTATAACTAGTTAAAAATGGTTCTCTAAGGCAAATGTTTCTACTTCTTTGCTTTAGCTTTAACAAATGATCTTAGCTGAAGCAATCTCTTTAAAATGGCTATGATGCACTCAGTGTTTTTGAAAGCAAAGCATTGGAACCATTTAGATCTTTCATCATTATTAAAATGCGTCCAGTGGCTCTTCTTGTAGAATTAATGCATGGAGCTTCCATTAAGTGTTCTCAGAATCCACTCATGAATAAGCCAACCTATTGTCCTCTCAACTAAGTATTCAGATATAAGGCTTGAAAAATATTCACAGACATCACCAATTAGAGAAGGGAAAAAAAGCCACATATACCAGATTTGATAAAAAAAAAAGAGGCACTCTGAAGAGGGTTCTTAAAGCTTCAGGGGGGTTCCCAAGGGACGGTGGAATAAGTGGGCTATCAGAAAAAACATCTAGGGATCTGGAAATCTGAATGTACCACCCCAAAATATTTATCAGTTTAGAAAAACTAGGGGGGAAAAGATTAGGAAAAAGAAGGTGTTTAGACTAATAAACAAAGAAGAGGAAATACTATGGAACTCTTCAAATTTATGAACTATGTATTAGTCAAGAAGACTGGTTGTAAGTGACAGAAACCCAGTTCAGACTAGCTGAGGTGAAAAAAGAGTTTCCTGTTATATAACTGGGAAGTCTGAAGAACATCTGACCTTGGCCATGCCTGGGTCTAGGGTCTCAAACAATGCTATTATGATTCTCTTTCCTTATATGTCTCTCATCTTTGCTGCTTTCTGCTTAGTTTCATTCTTTATTACTGTACATGGCTGGAAGTATGGTCTCTGACAAAGCAGGCATTATTGCCCTTTAATTACAGCTCCAAAGAAAAAGACAAAGCTATCCCTTAGTTTCCGATTTGAAAAATTCCAAGAATTATTGATTCTCTATTAATTGAAATTACCAACTGCAGCAGTCCAAACTTGCCAGGCTGGCCACTCAGACCAGTCACTGTTTCCAGGGGGTTGTCTTTCTGTGATCCGCTCAGCCTGGTTCGTAGGTCCACCTCTTGCTGTTATGATGGGAGGGAGAGGTAGGACAGGGATTCGCAGCTCCTTTAGTTATGTGTAGAATGGGTGAGAAGTGGCACCTCAAATTGGAATACTGCAAACATGAAAATTGTGGTGTGTTCTCCAAATTTATTGAGGAAAACATAAGTAGTTAATGGCTCTAAGAGTTCTAGAAAAATATTTTGCAAACTTAGAGACTGTTAAAATACAGTTTTCAATTCAGCAGGTCTGTAGTGGGGCTTGAGATTCTGCATTTCTAGCAAGCTTCAGGAACCATCCTTTGATTAGCAATATTCTAGAAAACATTTGTAAATTGGGGATAAGTTGGTAGCATCTGGTCAGCAGAAAACTGAAGAAGGTTTTTTATGTGAGGTTAAGTTTTGAAGGTTTTTAGGATCAGTTATTCAAGTTATTCTTAGTCTGGAGTGTGACCACACAAATATCAATGTTCTTTGGGATGATGACGTTTTGTGATCTCTAAGTGCTTCTTAATAGAAGGAGAGCCATGATTAGCACATTTCTCTTGAACATTGTTTTTGAAAATATTGAAAAAAGGGACAACTGGAAATGCTATTCTCCTTAATATGTGTTATATTATGAGAAAGGGAGGTTGTGGGGATAGGGATGTGTGCTGGTTTGAAAGGATGTATGTCCCCTATGTTTTAATCAAAATCCCATTTTGTAGAGGCAGAATAATCCCTATTCAATACTGTATAGAATTAGATAATCTCCCTAGAGATGTAACCCAATCAAGAGTGGTTGTTAAACTGGATTAGGGGAGATGTGTCTCCACCTATTGGGTGGGTCTTGATTGGTTTACTGGAGTCCTATAAAAGAGGAAACATTTGGAGAATAAGAGATTCGGAGAGAGCAGACAATGCTGCAGCACCACGAAGCAGAGAGTCCATGAGCCAGCAACCTTGAGAGACGAAGAAGGAAAACGCCTCCTGGGGAGCTTCATGAAACCGGAAGCCAGGAGAAAAAGCTAGCAGATGATGCCATGTTCACCATGCGCCCTTCCAGATGAGAGAGAAACTCTGTGTTCACCATGTGCCCTTCCACTTGAGAGAGAAACCCTTAACCTCATCGGCTTTCTTTTGAACCAAGGTATCTTTCCCAGGATGGATGCCTTTGATTGGACATTTCTATAGACTTGTTTTAATTGGGACATTTTCTCAGCCTTGGAACTGTAACTGGCCACTTGTTGAATTCCCCTTTTAAAAAGCCATTCTGTTTCTGGTATTTTGCATTCTGGCAGCTAGCAAACTAGAAGAGGGTGGAACTGATGTGGCCTGGGGTAGGGCTGAAAACAGTGCTGGGACTTTAAATCCTATCTGTGGGCAGTGGGGAGAAGTCACATGCCTCTCGAGTCTTCATTCCTTTAGTGCTAAACTACAGCTCTTCAGATCTCCGAGCTTGAGTGAAAGGAGTGAGGCTGCAGGTGGGATCCAGAGATCCCAGGTAGAAAGGAGGGCTGTATCTAATATTATAAATGAAAGGGTGGTGTGATGGTGGCTCAGTGGCAGAATTCTTTTTTGTTTGTTTGTTTGTTTATTTATTTATTTATGATACATAACCACATACAAACACAAACATCCTTATCATATGATCATTCCGTTATTGTTATATAATCAATAACTCACACTATTATCACATAGTTTTATATTTATCATCATGATCATTTCTTAAAACATCTTCATCAATTCAGAAAAAGCAATAAAAAGAAAACATAAAAAAATTCATACATACCATACCCCTTACCCCTCCCCTTTACCGATCACCAGCATTTCAATCTATTAAATTTATTTTAATACTTGTTCCCCCTATTATTTATTTTGAAGCCATATGTTTTACTTGTCCATCGATAAGGAAGACAAAAGGAGCATCAGACACAAGGCTCTCACAACCACACTGTGACAGCCATATCATTATACAATTATCTTCCAGAAACACGGCCACTGGAGCACAGCTCCGCATTTTCAGGCAGTTCCCTCCAGCCTCTCCATTACACCTTAACTAAACAGGTGATTATCTATTTAATGCGTAAGAATAACCTCCAGGATAAACTCTCAACTCTGTTTGGAATCTCTCAGCCATTGACACTTTATTTTGTCTCATTTCGCTCTTCCCCCTTTTGGTCGAGAAGATTTTCTCAATCCCTTGATGCTGAGTTCCAGCTCATTCTAGGATTTGTGTCCCACATTGCCAGGAAGGTCCACACCCCTGGGAGTCATGTCCCACGTAGAGAGGGGGAGGGCAGTGAGTTTGCTTGTTGTGTTGGCTGAGAGAGAGAGGCCACATCTGAGCAACAAAAGAGGTTCTCTTGGGAGTGACTCTTAGGCCTAACTTTAAGTAGGCTTAGCCTATCCTTTGCAGGATTAAGTTTCATATGAACAAACTCCAAGATTGGAGGCTCAGCCTATTGCTTTGGTTGTCCCCACTGCCTGTGAGAATATCAAGAATTCTCCACTTGGGGAAGTTGAATTTTACCCCTTTCTCACCATTCCCCCTAGGGGACTCTGCAAATACTTCCCTGTTCTCAATGGCAGAATTCTTGCTTGCCATGCCGGAGACCTGGATTCCCAGTGCCTGCCCATGCAATTAAAAAAAAAAAAATTATAGAGGAAAGTGAGAAACTTTGAATCCTAAAGGAATACTTGTTTTCTCCCCTAATTCCTCCTTCAAAGTATCCGCCATTGCTTTCACTCTGCACGTCTTTCATTCCCTTCTCTCCAATCAGCCAGTACTGAGTGTAGGAGTGAGATCCCCCTTGGAAGCCTTTGGAACTTGCTCTGAAATGGGGGAGGGTCCTGAGGACATCCTTTGAATTCTGGTTCTATACAAAAGGGGGAGAAAAGAGTCAGGATTAGTCTTTATCGCTATGTCCTCAAATTTAGCATTTGAGAATGCTAAATTAACAAGTAGATGCAAATTTTTAAAATAGTGTTCCCATGGTAATTCAGCTAACATAATTGGGTTCCTAAAACAGGATGTTCTTTGATGTTCTCTTTAGTCCTTTTTGGGGATTAAGAGAAGAGGAAATGTAGTTTAATGTTTTTTATCTAGGTGAGTTAAAATTAAGAAAAATTACTTATTTTGCTTGTTTTTCCTTTTTTTTTTTTCTTATTTTGTTTTTTGAATTAACAACGAATAAGTACAAATCTACTTGGTGAACCTCCATCACTTTTATCTCCACTCACCTCCAAGCACAAGCGTAACACACTGGAAACATCCTATCAAGGAGAACATGTTATTTGAATTCCAGAGTAGGTGATACTGTATATTTTTTACTTTTGTTTTTTAATAATTTTAGACATAGAAGTAATATAAATATGAAATACAAATAAGGAAGATTTGTAAAACTAGTAAAAGTCTTCCTACATGCTCTTCACCCAGCTTCCCTTAATGTTAGCAATTCATAATTGTACCATGGTCATTATCAAAATCAGGAAATCAAAATTGGTACATTACATTATCTAAACTATGAACCTTCTTGGATTTTCCTTAATGTATTTTTTTTTCCTGTTCCAGGATCCGATCTAGAATCCCATATTGGATTTAGTTGTTGTATCTCACAAGCCGCCTCTTGTCTGTGATACTTCTTAGTCTTTTTGTCTTTCATCACCCTGGCACTTTTTGAAGGATACTGGTGAGTCTGTAGACTGTCTGTTTTGTTTTTTCTTTTTTTTTTTTTGGAAGATCAAAGTTTATTTACTACCTGCATACAAAAACATATTGCACATCAAACAACCAAAATCAAAAAGAAAAAGAAAAAAAAGGTGTTCTATTGAGGACTAACATATAGTTTATACAGAATAAACCTTCTGGAAATTGTACTTTTCAGTAGTTCAGGTTATGTCTGAATGGACATGACTAATTCAGCTTAGTGTTTTAAGTAAAGCTATGTTTGATTTTTAAATACTGTACACTTTAATAGGTAAACCAAACAAAGCCTCAATGTAGAACAGTCACTGCCAATATCACCCAGTGTCCCTGCAGATGAATTTAACAAATGCTCCACAATTTTAGTGTAGACTGTCTTTTAATTTGGGTTTGTCTAGTGTTTACTTGTGATGGGAATAATACGTTTTTGGCAAGAATCCAGTGAAGAGCCCTTGTGTCCCTAATACAACATAACAGCATGTGTGACATGGATGTATCTCATTACTGATGATGCTACTCTTGAGTGCTTGGTCAAAGTGTCACTCCGGGGTTCTCCAATGTAACTTTACTAGCTTCCCTTTTGTAATTGAAAACTATCTTGGGGAAATACTTTGAGAGTATGCTGATATCCTGTTTTCCCTCAAACTTTTGCCCACTGATTTTTGCATCCGTAGGTGGATCTTGTCTGCAATAACTCTAACTAGTATTTGTCTGATGATTTTGTATTTCTCTTATCCCGTCCACATTTTCTCTGCATTTATTAATTAGAATTCTTCTATAAGGAACACTGTCCTTTCTCCTCCATTTATTTATTTATTCAATTATTTATTCATATGAATATGGACTTGGGATATATATATTTTTTTATGAGTTGTAATACAATCACTCTGTATTTTGTTGCTCAAATTGTTCCAGACTTTGCCCTGGGCACTTCCTTCAGCATGGCCCCTGCGTCCTTTTGACTTGCTCCATCCTTTTTTGAGCACTTCCTAAGTTTACTGATACTACAAGATGTTCCAGGTTCATCTTGTATTTTATCGGCTTTAGCCCTAAAACCAACAGTTTCTCTAAGGAGTCCTATTTATTTTATTGGGTTTGCACTGTTTTCTGGGGGGCAGCATTCTGTGTGTGATGTCTTGCTGCACTCAATGATTTCTCTGAACTTGACCTTAGAAGTGTATCCCCAGACACACACTGTCCCTAGAAGTAACTGATGAACTTTTTCTGATGCTTTCATTGTACCTCAAATTCCCCTCTGAACCATGGATTTTCTCTTTTTTTTTTTTTTATTTTGTTGGCTCTTGCTGTCTCCTAGTGACCTCCTGCTACTAACCTTCCCTGGCCCAGGACCCGGACTCTTGGATCCCAGTACTGGAGTCTACTCCTTTATTTCCAATATGCAGTGGCCCTGACACTGTTGGTTTAGCCTCTACACAACCCACATCTTACTAAGTGACACAATTGAGTCCTATGGAGGAATAAACTTTCCAGATAAATTTAATTATGCTGACTAAACTGGGAGGTGGGCTGGGGCGAACTTGTTTCTGTCTTTGGGCCTTGGGAGAGTTTTGGTTGAACACTCGGGGATGGAAATGGCAGAGCATTCTTAGTGACAGGATGGCCCCAGGAGGCAGAGACAGGCCAGGAGCCCTACCAAAACCCTAAGTGTGGGTCTGCGTCACTGTGAATTCTGATAATAGTTATCTCAGATAGCACTTGCATTTTCTGGTTTATACTTCCTTTCTGTTATCCTCTAACCTTAAAATTCTTTATGCAATTTTATTGAGACATATTCACATACCATATAATCATCCACCTTACACAATCAGTGGTATCATCATATAATTGTGCATTCATCACCACAATCAATTTTAGAACAATTTCATTACTCAAAAATAAAAATAAAAGAACAATCAAAACATCCCATACCGGTTATCCCCAATTATATATATATATATATATCTTTATTTTCTTAATCATCTGCCCATGTTCTGGATAAAGGGAATGTCAGTTACAAGGTTTTCACAATCACACAGTCACACCTTAAAAGCTATATAGTTATACAATCATCATCAAGAATCAAGGCTAGTGGATTATAGTTCAACAGTTTCATAACATTAAGTAAAATTTTATTCAGAAGTGGTGACTTCACCTTAGCTGTGGTCCAGAGATGTTAGTAGAGGGTCCGTCTGAAATGGGTAGGCAAGGGGAGAATCTTCTTCCCAGAGGTCAGAGTGGAGGGAACTCACTGAGGACACTTTTTGTCCAATGGACTGTGGTGTCGTAACAAGGTGATCATAGCAGAAAAGCGTAAGCATAGCTGAAATAAAGCTGGCGAACTCCCTGGTAATTTCCTGTAATCAAGCCAATAGAGTCCATTGTAATTTTCGTATTTAGTACAAGTATGGCCTGTGGCCTTATTTTGTAGCTATAGGCTGTTAAAACCCGGAAATTGGGATAGACCAGTTAAAGTTCACCTTGCTTAGTTTTTTCCCAGCATTCCCATCCAATATGATCATCTTGAATTTTGCTTCTATTAGCTATCATATTAATTATTCCTCTTGATTGTAATTCTTCTGTTCACTTAAAAAACATGATTTTGTTTTCATCTTCATCCAAATGTGCAGTTGTGGCACTGCAGTCCTTCTTGCAATTAGAGAGAATTATGGCTCAATTTGTGGTTTCTAAACTACCTTTTTTCCTCTCTCTGAACTAAGAAAATCTTCTGTCCATTCCAGTATTCTAGCAACTCTTCTATTGTCCAGAGATTTTCTAAGACTTGTCAGTGATTCAAAGAGCCCTCGGCAAGTTCCTTCTTCCTTTATTTTTTTAAAACAGGAAACTTTTTTTTGACTGCATAAAATTTAGACATGCTTAAAAGCAAAGAATATCCTAAACAATATGACGAAGGCTAAAAAGAAATTACAAAACAAGAAACAAATGTTGCAAAATATCAACTCCTTTTAAGAAATCTATGAATTTAAGATGAAACTAATAAAAATGTTATAAATTTTAGCTGGGAATGTTATTGTTTGGGGTTTTTAAAAAATTTACTTTTATTTTTGTGTCTTTTAAAAACCAATAAACATTTATCGAGTTAAACATTAAGTTATTCTTGCAGATTTCTAATAACAATATTGTTTCAAATGTCTCTACCTGGTCATGTCAAACTTCAGTGATGGCCGTGGACCTTGTATGTCAATCAGAATACACTTTTTATATGATTTAATTCTAGAGGAGCCAATGAAGTGGAAATAATGCATTCATGAGAATTATGTTAAAACCATTTATACTTGAAAAAAACACTATGTTAGGAGCTATCAATGTATCAAATGTCAGTAAAAATAAATGTAGCATCAATTAAATGACAGCCATCAAATTAAAAAGAGATCAATCAAAATCACTTTTTTTCTTTTTTGCATGGGCAGGTACCAGGAATCAAACCCAGATCTCCTGCATGGCAGGCGAGAACTCTGCCACCGAGCCACCGTCGCACTGCCCCAAAATTACTTTTAAAGAGAGAGAACACAAGCAAATCACACGCTGTGGTTGTGGATGCTTAGATTCCTGCTGCCATGGGAGCTGAATCAAAGTTCCATGTGGCCTTGGCTGCCTGAGCCTTCACAGCTGAGCCTTCTCCTTCCCTGGAAGGCTCAGATTCTCTCCAGCTTCCACCTAGGGCTGTATGTGCAATAGCGAGCGCAAAAGTGCCACTTGGAATTTAAACACTGCTTCAACCAGTTTTTGCCTGTGGTAACCATTTCTTTCTTTCTTTTTTTTAGCTTGTTGGGCTTTCTCTCAGTTGACAAAGCTGTCAACCAACTTTCTCGAGCTGTTTCCCCTTGGGAGATACTGCAGCTGTGATAGAAGGAAGTGTTCTTCCCAGGACCTTCTTGACTTCATCCGTTCTCCTGCAGGAGTCTCTGTTTATGGCTAATGGTTTCATACGCGTGGGGAAGTTTCTTCTCTATTTCTTAGCTGTAAAGTCCCTCCTTGATTGATATTCTGTGAAGTTGCATTAAATGTTCTAGATGTAATTCAGGCAGTAATTGGCATTTCAGCTGAAGCTTTCAATCTCACTTCCATATGACTGCAAAGATGCTTCTTAATTTGGAGACTTTTATTTGACCTGTAGCTTTTTATTCATTTGATTTTACCCATAGGTAAAAAAAATAGCAGCAATAAATTTCTTCAGATCGACTTCTGATAGCTAGTCTAGTTGGTCTCCATCTCCTGATGAACTTATGTTGTCTAATTCAAGTTATCATCTATCCTATCTAAATGGAGCAGGAAAACTTACCTTCAGCATGGTTTCAGTCAGAGATTTTACCTAATTCTTTATCATTGACAACCTGTTTCATTCACATGTTAGAGTTTTCAAACATTTTTTCCTGTTTTTTCTGTTCCTTCACTCTTTTATTCGAGTGTACAGTTTGTCAAGAAAGCAGTTTTAAGTTTTCCTGAACATGAATATTTTTATACACATTTCCCTGTACAGTTGGCCCATTTGTGAGGTTTTTAAGATTTTTTTTTTTTGCACCAGTAACTTGTATTTGGAAGGATTTTGATGCATCTTCTAGTGACTGTCTGTTATTACTCTATGAAATGAAAACTTAGAGGGCTCATTCTTCTGTTCCTTTTTGAGAAGCTCTAATGTATCCTCAAGTGAAGAGATAACCTGTTCAGATTTTATTGTTGGTCAAAAACAGTGTTTGTATCTCCAGAGGACTGGTGTCCACGGCGGGTAACACAAGGGCTTTAGCAGCATGTGCAATCAGTCTAATCTCACTGACTCTCTGATATCCTTCAACCCATGCAGAAGACCTGTTAGGTAGCTCTTTTTCCTTCTGTAAAGCATGTTGGCTTTTTGCTCTAAAAACAACCATGGCAGCACATATCAGAATCTCACTGGGAAGCCCAAAGACTTGGGCCTTGTTTGGAGCTTTTAGACAGCACTACCAGTCTGCGGCATAGCTGCTCCAGCACCAGATGCAGAGACATTCGAGGGGCAGTTCAACAGGCCTTCCATGGCTCCAGAGGGCACCATGGCTTCACCTCCAGAGGCTGGTTTCCTGTAGGCCACAGCTAACCAATCAGTTCCTTATGGGGTGTTCTGCCTCTAACCCAAACAAGTGTCTGGCAACCAGGTCTAACCATAAGTGGGGTGGGGGTGGAGGAGGCCACATAAAGCAGTGCTCTATAATTTTGCTCTGCTCACTGCACAAATAGAAAGGGATATTATTTGAACAACTAGAGAAAACTAGCTCATGACCTCTAGACCATCTACCTCATCTGACCTTACAGCAAACCTAAGGAAGACCAAAGCAGCCCATGCCATAACCCGTTCTGTGCACAATAGGGCATAATGCTTGGACATGCTTCAGTGGAGACCCCCCATTGGATGCCTGTATCCTGGGTGAAGCTCATTCTTCCCCTGATTTAAAGTTTCGTTCTGCAGTTTGGAAACTCAATCCTATAAAGCCTACACAGAAGTTCTTTCTGGATCCAAAATATAATTCATCAGGGTTTGGAAATTTCAGTATGTGAACTCTTTTAAGGTGGTTAAGGACTCCTTCCCAATCTGTACCTACTGGACAGTCATTTACTCCTAATTACTTAAATTTTAGTGTGGGGAGAGAGGCAAAAATGCCTTACACACACTAGGTGCCCAATATATGTTGATAATGAGTTGATGATTATAGAATGATTGAAGGAGTGAATGGATTTCTGACCAGTTTGAGTATCTATAGTAATGTTAGTAATGTCAGTGATTCCATTAGGGTATCACAGTGAAGCTATTTCTTCAATAGAGAAATGTGAGTTCTGATTTATACAAGTCAAGATATTATAAATTCACTGGTTAAGATATTATAAATCAAATACCAATCTGCTTTCATTGGCTAATAGGAATGCTATTTCAGATCATTATAAATTAGTATCTAAGTGGTTTATATTTGGAAGGACTTGACTTTCAACAGAATGAGGTTATGACTTTCTGATATGAACTTATTTAACATTTATTATCTTTATCCATGATAGCAATTTATATGATTTCATTTAATGATAAAAATCTTTCAAGATATGAAATTCATAATTAAAAACAAAATAAAAGCAATCCTTGGAGGTAAAAACTGGGGATTACCAGGCAAGATATCTAAGGTCCCTTCAAATAAAACATTTTATGTATTTTTAAAATCAGGTTGAGGTATAATTTATAGATAATAAAATTTACCCATCTTAAAGTGGAAGTTTTGATAAGTTCTGATAAATGGGCTTTTTTTTTTTCCTGGAAAGAAAAACACTAATTAACAGACAAGGAATTTTGACTTCTCTGTCATCTTTCATTTTTTATAGAAACTGATGTTTATTTTCCATCCACTTTATTTCCATTTTCTGTTAAAGAGTCTGTGGAAGAAAAGACCCTCAGTGGTTGTTCCTACCCATTCAGGGGCCTGAGCAGACGACTCTTTAGTTGCAGGCTAGGCACTCTAACCTTCTGCAGGAAACTGTCAACTGGCGCCTATACCCCTTCAGACCAGTTTTCTGCTACTCCAATGGAGTCATTTTGGGGATTCAGTAGTTAAAGAGAATTTGGATTTGGTCATATTTGGTTTGGGTTTAATGCTATGTATTTTAATGGCTTGCTGCCACTTCTGTGTCTAGTTAAGTTGTTACTAGCTGCTTCCATGCAGGAATGACTCACAGGAAAACTCCGGCTGCTCACCCTGGTGACTCATGGCTCACCGTAGGAGCGGGTAGGACCATTACGGACAAACTCGTTTATGGCTATTGTTAATGCAGATTATTTAAGATGGGTAGCTGTTCAAGGAAACATGGAGTGCCGGAAATCTTACTGCCCATACATGAAAGATGGTTTGCTGTTCAAGGAAACATAGAGTGCCCTGAAATCTTACTGCCCATATATGAAAGAAACTTCAAAAAGGTTTCCCAGAATTTGAGGCCAATCCTAAAAATAATTTATGACATTACCAATAATGAGTTACAAAGCTGAAAGAAACTCTCCATAACTATCAAGAATAAGAGAACCTTTAAATCAACCCATGCTAGAGGAAAGACTGGATTATCTCTCTATTCTAGACTATGTTTAAATTGCTGCTATATAAAGAAGCAAAAAAGCACAGTCAAAATAAAATGTAGGAGGAAAAACTATTCTAGAGGTGTGTATGGCAGTGAATTAATAAAATGATTTTGTTATTTGTCTGGATTTTGTGGTTGTGATATATTTAACAATTTATAATTGTGATTTCTTTTCTCATATCCAATTTTGTATGCTCTACTAATTTTGCTCTGCTTACTGCACAAATAGAAAGTGATATTATTTGTACAACCAGAAAAAAACAGCCCATGAGCTAGCTATTATATATGAGGGTCTGTGGTTTTGGATTCTTTATCTTAAAGAGTATCCACCCCCATCCAAATTATACAATCTGTAAATCCTACAAAACCTGAGTTCTTCCCTGACTGATCCTGTGACTTTGAGCAAGTCATATAAGTGTCGTTCCCCTTATCTGAAAGGCAGGAATCACGGTATCTGCCTGACTCACCTCACAGATTCCTTCTGAGGAAGAGATGGTGCGGAAGAAAGGACTTTATTATGAGCGGTTAAAAAAAAACCAACCATACAAATGTAAGTGAAGTGGGATTACTGCTTCCTCCTCAAAAAAAGGGACCTTGAATTTTCCTCAAGAGGTTATGTAACCTTTTCAGAGATTATACTTTATATTTGGGGTTATCCTGACTTGCATGATGGGTTGGGATCCCTTTGGAGAGCTTCATGTAGATGACAAACAGTCAGAGCAGAGTAAAAAGCGTAGGAGAGAATGATGGGGCATTAGTATAAGCTCATCTATTACTGCTCTAGGAAAACCAGCATATTTGGCCTTTCCTTCTGGGGGTGGTGACAGACTCTGTTTCTGATACTAAGGACTGCATTTAGCATTAAAGTTTAACAATATTTCAAATGTGTAGATAGCACCTATTAACATATTTTAAAGGGGAATTGTATAGTTTATTTCTTTACACTAGCATTTAACCAGGAGAAAAACAAAACAAAACAAAACAGAAAAAGGGACATTCCAATCACAGAAAACTTATTATGAACGAGGGTCTGTGCTAGGTGTTTGTATATATTTTCACAGTAACACAATATCCCCAGACATTATCAATCCCATTTTAACGAGTAAAAAATAAGGTTCAGGGAGTTAAGTGACCTGCCCGAGTTCACAGTTATTAGGTATTTCCAGCCAGGTCTGTTTGATTCCACCTTCTCAGCTCACATTACTACATACTGCTCAAAACATAGTTTTCTTTCTCCTGTTTGTCGTACATTGATGAATCTAGTTCAGGTCATTGCAATTATGTAGATAAGATGTCTAGGATGTACAGATAGGTCTTCCATTCAAATGCATACCTTATCATGACTTTATAGAAAGTCAGGAATATATCTAATGCAGCAAAAATAGGTTTAAAATAGTGATTGATTTAAATGGACAAATCTTTAATAGGACTCATATATCTGAAAGTATTTGAAATACATAACAAACTAATTTACCACCAACCAAACTTTCATGTACCAAATTAATAAGCATGAGGTGTCTGATCTCATGCTAGAAAATCCAAAACTAATCTCTTCTGTCAGAAGAAACAATAAAACAGCATTCTCAGGTTGCAGGTTGACAGCGCCAGGTTAAAATGACTTTCCAAGAGGCAAGCTTATATATATTTTATCGAAATTCAAATTTACTTACAGTTCACTTGCTTCTCTCCATAAAATTTTAAAATTGAGATGAGTATGGTAGCAAGTAGATTTTCATGGGGCTTTTGAGATTTAAGATTCAATTAATGCTCTGTGGTTTCGCTTTTTGTTTTCCCATAGGTTAGCCTTGGTGTGGGGTTGGGGCGCCAATCCAGTATCTTAAAACTGGGCTCGTAGTCTGAGGTTGTGATTTATTTTGTACATGTTCTTTTTTATTTGTAGGTCAGGACTGCAGTATGGAGTGGGTGGATATATATATATATATATATATATATGTAGGGGAAGGGGGAGAGAGGGTAGGGAAAAGGTTATGTTTTTTGGGCAGGAGAAAGCTCTATCATTCTTAACATACACAAATATTAGGAATTCTATTTTACTGGGTTCAGAGAATTGTAATTTATAGAAATTTTGAAACCAGAGGGCATGATTTTTACCTCACTGTTCCAGAAGTGTATGCAAGAAGATAATTTTCACATTAGTAACCCAAAACCACAGGATTCTGAAAAAAAAAAAACAACAACAACACATATGCCTAAAGACATAGCAGTGGTATGAATCCTCCCAGAGTACGTGACAAGTAGGCAGGAGCTGTTGACCTGAGTTGGGAGGATTTAGGTGAACTTTGGGTTCAGTCTTTATTAGTAGGCATCTTTGCTTTTGATGAGCTCAGAGCTAGCGGTGCTCCTCTGCTAATGTGGATGGAGCTGGCAGACTTCAAGGAAGATCCATTAATTCATTTATCCATTCCTTTTAAGAATATTTATTGAGCACCTACTACTTAAAGTAGGTGCTGGGAATACAAAGGTGATTAAGATTCAGTCCCTGCCCTTAAGGAGCTTACACTCTAACCGGAGACTGAAACAGGTAGACTAAACACACAAAAGTGTCACAAGCACGAAAAGAGACATTTAGATAAGGTTTGGTGGCAGCACTGAAAACGGAGTGGATAATTCTCTGCGGGGCGCCTACTGGCTCAACAGAGAGTCCCTGGGGGTGGGTCGCCTTGACGGATTGACAGGTTGGCAGTCGAGGTAGGGGTCGCGTTCCGGGCAGAGGTACCGCCGAGCAGGCGGAAACAGCGTGAGCAGAGAGAGGCACAGAGGCGTGAAACTGCTTGTTCTGCTCCGGGATCGCCCTCAAACCCCTTTGTCTCCAGACAAGGAGGTGAAAGGGGGGGAGAAAACCAGTTTCCTTTCCGTAGAGTAGGTCTAAAGATGTTGGGGAATATAAAGCCTAACAGAGAGAACTGCAAGGCAGGATGTAGCCCGAGGAGATCCGTAACAGCTTAAATGGGAGCCCCAGGGTTTCCCAAAGAAGAGGGTCCGGGTGGCGGGGGGAGGTCTGCCAGGGTTGAAGAGTGCGGGCGCGGACTTTCGGCCCTCGGAGCGCACTGCTCCCTCTCCCCGCCGGGCCCGCGGACCCCGCGCCTGCTGCGGGCGCGCACAGCCCTCCCAGGGCCTCGGCGCCGGGGCGCTCCCGGCTCAGCTCTCCCAGCTCCGACTGGCCGCTCGCGGACGCCGAGAGCCGGCCGAGACAACCGCAGCTTTCGCGCGGGGTCGGCTCGGCTCCGCTCCCTCCGCCAGCGGCGCCTCCCGGCGGGACCCGCAGCCGCGCGGCGCGCGTAGCCTCCCCCGGCGCAGGCCCAGACCCGCGCCGCCGCTCCCCGCGCGCGCCGCCGCCCCTCGCTGCGGCCCTGGCTTCGCCGCCCGGTTCCGAGCCCGACGGCGACCGCGCGCGCCTCGGCGGCGGCCCCGCGCTCCCCTGGGCTCAGCCCTGGGTTTTCTGTCCCCCGGGTTCTAAGGGGTTTCCTTCTTCGAGCTCCCGGAATCGGGCAAACAATGGGAGTGGTCCCGAGGCCTCCGGAGCTCAGACCCGGACCGGAAAAGGCGGGTGTGCGGACTCCAGTACCCCACCGAGCTGCCCACCCGACCCGGGAGGAAGGACCCAAGAGCCCGGGAACTGCGCGCCGGATCCCGGATTCCCCAGAGGAAAAAGGTTCGGGCCCGCCCTCCTCGCGGGAGGCCACCCAGAGGGGACCGGCGCCCCCGCCACGCCTGGGGTCGCTGCCCAGCCGGCCCCCAGGGGTCCCCCGGCCTGCGGGCCGCCGCTCCCCTGCCCCCCGCGCCGGGGCCCGGGGACGGCCGCGCGGCGGAGGGGCGCGGACAATGACCCCTTCTCCCCCGGCCGCCTCCGCCTCGGCGACACCGCCCCCTCCCAGCCCCCAGGCAAACCTATTAGCCTTTCAAGCCGCCAGAACCTCGCGGCCCCGCGCATTGTCCCGCCGAGCGCCCCGCCGCCGTCATTAGCCCTGATTACGCTGAGCCGCCTGACAGCCCGGCCGCCCGCCCCCCGCACCCCCAACCCGTCGCCGCCGCCGGGCCCCGCCTCACAATGGGAGCGGAAATCGTCCGCGCCCCGGCGTCGGGGCTGAATACAGCCAAGAGCTGCTTCTCTTCTCCGCAGCCCCATTCACGTTCTTTTTGGATACAGTATTTTTTTTTTTCCTTTTTGTGAAAATGAGGGGGCGAGAACGAGGTCAAGGAAGGCTTGGCTTGAGCTCTTTGCCTGTCATTTGTTTAATGTAAACAAAGAGCAAGTCTTCCTCCACCCCCAGCCGCTCAGCCGCTCCCTTCCCGAGTTTTATAAACACACTGGTGAAGGGAAAGCGGAGGGGCGGGTGGGAGCCGAGTGGGTCAGTGAAGTGGAGGCGAGTGGAACTGCGGTATTTGGGGAGCAGGAGCCATCGCGGCTTTGATGGAATTGGCAGGTGGTTGAAATATATATACTCTTTAAAAAGAGCCTTAGCTGGGACTGGAAGGAAAACCCTCACGTAGGTCAGGCTATCTGAAATGTATAACTAACTGCTTCTTTCTACCTTTTTGGAGTAACTGCTTTTTTGGGAATTGGGATTGCAGAAAAAAGAAAGGAAGCTCATCATATGAAGATTTCGCCAATTTCAGAAACGGTCAGGCTTACTACTATCTTGATTTATTTTTTTAAGACCCCGTTTCTAGAGCAGGGTAAACTAATATGGAAAAAAATCTTAAAAAGAAAAACAAAATCTTTTCAATACACATCTGCGGGGGAGATTTCGACCATTTTCCAATATGTGGTCATCAAAAATTTGATTATTTGCAAAGGAAGCTAGGCACAGCCAGATTTCAGAAAAACACTGAAAATATTTTTAATGTGCCACCCATAAGATTCTAAAATGAAATTAGATTAATAAACCTCTGGATTATTGAAAAGGAATGGTTACCTTAACATGTAATCCTTAAACAGCATATTAGTTTAAGCAAATGGTAGATGTAGCTTAAATCACCAAAGCAGGAAGAAAAAACTTCTATCACTGTTTAATCTTTCCCTTTTTCTTTTGCAACTAAATGTCATTTAAAAATTATTTTTGTAAAGAGAAAGCTTAGCTCCTTGCAGTGTTATCCTGTTTTCTTGAGAGTGCAGAATGGACATTTCTTTCTGCTTAGATATCATCTGAACTGGTGAGCGTGATCGGATTTTTAGAATCTCAAATTCCTTTACATGATTCCACTAATTAGTCCTTTCCCTCCCTCTTGAACCTGGAAGCATCAGCTTAAGAGATAAAATTTGTCAAATAATGTCCAAATGTTGGTTCTGTAGAGCTGCATAGCTAGATGGAGTGGTGTAGAGGGACAAGGCTAGAAATCTCTGGGTGTTTTTCATTGAAGTGCAACATCCCTTGGCAGAATCAGGACTAGGGTGAGGCAAGTGGAGTCCCTGGAATGCAAAATTTAAAGAGGCAGTCAATCTCAGGGTCATGCAAATGCAGGGTCGGTACCTGGGAGAGAGTATCTCCTTAAATTTTGTTACCTAGTTGCCTGGTTAGCCTCAGGTAATTTGGCCCTGCCTCTGGGCATTCCGGGAGCAACCAGAGGCTCCTAGAAATAAAATGAAGCTTTGAAGGAGCTCGGCCATCCTAGCCTTTCAGGACCCATAGAAAGGTATATGGGTTGCTTTGGGGAAAAACACCACCTTGATCACAAAACATTTCCCACTTCTTCCATCTAAAACTCTCTTGAATAAAAGAGAGTTTGATTTTCGACAATTCTCTGGATAAGGGCTACTGTACATAGCGACAACCATTTATAATGTTCAAATGAGGTCAAATTTGTTTAAACAATTTAGAAACCAAAAAGAACCTTATGCCCTGGATTCCACTGTATATCTTGCCATTTGATTGCTTTTTGTCTTGCATGACTTTGCTTATTTTTGTTTGGTTCTCACTTTGGCACTTCTGCCTAAATACGTTAGCAGACTTCTGATCCAAAGAGCATCTTCTAAGGCGAGGGCGGCAACTAGGGGTAAGGTGGGGTGGAGGACTGAAGTGATTTAAAGATCAAAGTCAAACGATATAACATGCAATCCTTTTCACTAGGGGAAAAAAGCTTAAAGGCTTTCCTGATTGCACTTAGTTTCTTAGCACAAAGACAGTAGGTGTTTTATATGTGTATGTGTGTATGTTTGGTGTTTTGTGTGTGCATGTTATCTGTGCTTTCAGAGAAAAAATTAAATTCAAAAGACATTTGTCTGACATTTTAAATTAAGCGATTACTAGAGCAATGAGGCTCTTGATGGCTTGTTTCATATTTAATATGGACATTAGATTTTTTTAGAATGCCAGTCACTTTTATGCAACTTTCTCTTTTATCTCCATAAGTGACATGATTATGTCCTTTCCTCCATCTTGGTATATCTCTCATTGAAAACCAGGCATTTGGTTAAACATGCTTCTGCAGTAAGAAGTTGCTAATCTAGTTATTTATGACCCTTTCCACTCTCCTTTTCTCTTATCTTAAGAAGAGCTCAATCGTAAGTGTTGTATATGCTCATTCTAGAATGATTAGCATGCCCACTGCTTTTACATGGAAGGGGCCCTGGAAGGAGATGAGAAACCTCTCTTATTGCAGAGGCTGAGCCAGGTTAATCTTTGATCTTTATAACTTAGTACTCATTGCTTGAGTCTCTGAGTTTGGCTTCCGAAGTTGTTTCTGAAATTCATAGACACTTCATAAAAATGAGTGTCAGGTGGACAAGCCATAGTTACCTGTGCTGGGGACCCGTGTGGGGAGTTGCCTAACAGGGTGTGCTCCTGTTGCCAATTTCTAGGTTTAAATATATATATACCCCCAAAACATGCATAATACATACATACACATATATCTTGGCTTGGGAAGTGGAATGTTTTTAAAAAACATACTGGGCGCCACCAGAGAAAGCAAAAAGTATAGAGAAGACGCTTCTGAGGCCATTTGTACGTATCAGGTGGAGAGAATGACCTTCTGGGGGAATCTGAAAGCAGCTCCCTTAATTAAGAAATGTTGCTCGCTGGGTTTATTGTTTGGCTTCTCCACACAGAACCTATGCGGCACCAGCCTACACCTTTAGAAACAACAAAGTCCCCCAAGTTATAGAAAAACCTACCATGGCAGTCTCTTAAATAAGTAAATAAACAGCATATATATGTTTCGGTTAAAAAAAAACACTTTAAAACAAGAATTATGCATATTTAACAGCGTCCTTTCGATGTGATTTACCCACAGGAGACTTAGGGCAGGCGCTGGGCGTGTAGTTCGGGTTCCCAAGGTATCTTTGCAGCAAAATCCCTGGGAAAAAGCAAAGCGAGGAAAACGTGGGGCTGAATTGGGCTTCACCGCAGGCCCTCATGGTCGCAGCCGGAGGGCGCCAGTGGAGCCCGGCAGGCCAGGGGGCGGAAATTGCGGCCGGCTCCCTGGGATTCCTGGCCACCTGGCTTCGGCAGGCGTTGGATTTGTTGGGTCTCTCATTCTCCCTCCCTCCTTTATTTTGTTTGTCTCGTTTTTACACCGGGTTCTGTTTCTGAGCGTGCCGGGTGGGCGGCTCAGATGTCGCAATCACTGTCGCTGGACGTGATGGAGATGGCTGAAGTGGCGGCCTTGCTAGACAGACTGGCAGCCGGGCTAGCGGCGGCACCTAGCACCTCGGGCGTGCCTTCCTCCTCGGCCGGTAGCGCCCTCCCGGAGCCCTGGGACAGGACCTGCTGCTGGAGCCTGCAGTAAAGGAAGGGGAAATATGTCACAGCACACAACTAGCCTCCCGGGTCTCCCAGGGTGCCCCTCCACCCCGGTGGGCAGCGGCTCTCGCTCAGACGCTGGAATTACGGCGGGGAAGGTCCGGCCGGAGCCGGCAGCAGCCAGGCAGCGGAGCTCGGCATTTGTCCGACCCTCTTGCGCACCTTTTCTCGACTCTCCACCTCCCCGGTATTTAGGATGTTGGAACCGAGGGCTTGCTTGGTTGTTGGCCGCCTTTGTGGACATTTACAGGACTGTGAGATTTGCAGGAATTAAACCGAGACAGGGATGACAAGGACAAACCAGGCTCCGGGACAAGGGATGCCTTCCCAGCGCAAGTCTGCCTGGAGCGCACGCTTGAAATCAGTGCCCCGTGTCCAGATCGACTCTAACTAAAAGCAAACAGGGTTGTCCGAGGACGGCACGGAGTATTTAGGCTGGAGAATGCGGGTGGTCTCTTGGCCCATACCTTTGGCTTTAAACAAGATCTATACGGTGGGGAATGAAGAGCCTTATCTAACCAATTTGCTGTTTTCAGACAGGGCTGGCGGACCGCGGGAAGAGAACTCTTCCAACTTCTTAGAAACAGGAGCCCATTGAAAACTAATTTCAAGCGATTAGAAAGCGCTGTATCTGGGCTTTAAAAAGGACAATAGTAAATCGCCACATTGTTAATAATCCAGGTTTCCCTTTCTGGTAAGAGCCTGGGCCCAGGCTAAGAATAAGCTTTAGGCCTTGGGGTCTCCTCATGGTTTCGAAGATTTTAATTTTTATCTCCCTCGGACCAGCGCCAAGCAGCCTTGGTTTGATGGCCTGGACTGACTGCCGGAGCGACCCCGATGCGCCCCCGAGAAGGAAAGAGAGGGGGTTGGGGACAAGGACCCAGAAGAAAGTCCCACCTAGGAGCCCAAAACACGGTGGGCGGGTCACCAAAGATAGGCCGCGCTCACCGCCTGCCGAATCTGAGGCATCCGGCGCGGGTCGGTGCGCGCTCGGCGCCGAGGCCGCTAGGTACTGACCTGTTCTTGGCTGCCGCAGCCCTATCCCTTTGCCGGCGGTTTTTGAACCAGTTGCCCACCTGCGTGGGGGTCAGTCCGGTTGCCTGGGCAAGCTCACGCTTTTTGCTAGGGTTAGGGTAAGGGTCCTGCAGGTACCACTCCCGTAGCAGATGCCGCGTGCGCTCCTTGAAGCAGTGTGTCTTCTGCTCGCCGTCCCAAATGGTGCGCGGCAGTGGGAACTTCTTCCTCACACGGTACTTGTCCACCGGCCCCAAGGGTCGTCCGCGCAGCTTCTCGGCTTCCTGGTAGTGTGCTTCCAGCCACAGCGCCTGCAGCTTGGCGTGTGACTCCTTGGTGAACTTGTAATTCTCCAGGATGTGGTAGAGCTCGCGGTAGTTGCCACCGTGAAAGGCCACGATGGCTCGCGCGCGAAGCACCGACTCATTTTTGTTGAGGGCCTCGCAGGCCGCGGGGGCTACGGGCAGCGACCAGAGGAAGCGACCCAGGCGCTCCACGTCACCGCTTTCCTCCAGGGTCTCGCATACCCCGGCCACTTGCTGGGGGCTGAAATTTAAGATGGGCAGCTGGAACATCGAGGCAGCGCCGGCAGCGGCAGCAGCGCCCAGCCCGGAGCGCGACACGCAGCAGACGCTCTCAGGCCTGGCTGGGTGAGCCAGGCTCTCCTGCGTGGGACGACTTGGGGGCGGCGAGGACGCACCGCTAGGGCGGTGGCTGCGCCGCGGCCGGCAGGGAGCTGCCAGGACGGGAAGACGTGCGAGCCCCGAGGCTCAGGTTCGGCTCGTCTCGGCTTAGCTGCGGCAGCAGGCAGTCTAGCCGGCGCGGCTACTGGAGTGAGCGGATTGGCGGAGAGGGCGCCATGGAGACCCCCTGTCAGTCACCGGCCGGCTCTGCCAATCAAGGCTGCGGCTAGCGTGCCCAGGTCATTTCAGCACCTCCCAGCGCTCGACAGCGCCCGCCACACGAGTGTGGACTTTTCCTCCGTGTTTTGCAGAAGCTGCAGGATGAAAAGACATGCGAGTGGCTGGGAGAGAAAGAGAGGCGAGAGTGGCAGCATTTCACCCTCACTCCCCACGCTTACTCCTGACTCCTTTTTGTCCCCCATCTCCACCCCAAAGAGGCAGTGATGCTACAGGAATTCACTTTGGGGGCATGCGCTGTCTGGGTTGAGAGGTCTCCAGAGGACAAAGAAGACTGGGACAAAATCGAAGTCCTCTGAGAATTCTCAAGTTTAGTTGTAATGAAACAGTAAAACTTGCAGGGAGCTCACGAAAGGGAGAGGGAAGGGGAGTGGAGATGCAACTTCATTTCTTGCCAGCACCCATCCCTACATGCCTCCCCCTCCCTGCTTTTCCAGCTGTGAAAGCAGCCCAGTAGGAAGCGAATCTGGAGCAGAAGGTATGGGACCAGGAATTTGTAAAAGAGGTCAGTTTGGACTCCACTCCCAGCTCCCCCACCAAGCCTCCCGAAATCATTTAAAAATATGAGCAAGGATAGCTCACATCTGATAACACGATGCTGATCATGAAGTCAAACACTTGCAAGCAAAGGGGGGTAGTAGAGCAATCTCTCCCAAATAAACTTTAGTTTAATAATAATTTAAAAATTTAGTTTAGTTTAATGATGTCCGGACTTCCCCCTCCCCCACCCCCCACACCTCTGTTTAGTGGACTTGAACAAATGTGCAGCATAGCCACATCTAGAGTGAGAAGTCATTGGTCGGTCAGAACCGCAACTTAAAAGCTTACTTCAAAAATCTTTTTAAAAATATCGGTTGGCTTCTCTCTTTGCAGGCTGATTTTTGCCCCGATTTTGTGTTAGAAGATATATTTCTTGAGCTGGGGGTAGTAAAAACTCTAACCTTGGCCGTTATCCCAAAGCAATTAAAGTATAATAGAGAACGGGGGGTCCCGCCGCAATGCCAGGCGCTTAGAGAGCTCTTCCCAAGCCTGGCTGGTCAGCGGACCCTCCTGCAGAGAGGAAGCGCCTTCTTGGCTGCACTGCCCTCGGGCCAGCAGATCGAATGGACGGCTTGTATCGATTCCCAATTGATGTCTGTATTCAGGTTTTCAGTCGCCTTGGTCAAAGAAACCACAGACTCATTTGGGCTTTTGATAGGCGTTTGTATGGTCTGAAGAAAATTGGGAGAGGGGGCTCCAACCAAAACGCCAGGAAAACCGTCTCTTGGACGTCCATCCCTAGAAAGGAATCAGATGGGAAGGTTCACCGCCCAACTGTACCTGGCCCGGCTGTCTTTTCTTTCGTCTCAAGTACAATCTTATGCAGCTTATACAGGTCTGGTAAATCAGAAGGCAGATAGATAGCACAGATGGTTGGAGGTGTCGGGTCAGATCATGGCACGCCTGAGTGCAGGGTGAAGCTCGTTCTGACGGAAAACGCTGATATTATTTTCACAGATCTTCACAGTTCACTCGGAAAAAAAAAATAGCAGAGGGGAAGAGAGCCCTGCAACCTTTCATCATTCTTGTGAGGTTGCCAGCCGCCTCAATGGAGAGGTTTGCTTTTCGAAAAGCTCATTTTCTTAAAATGCGATAGAGCAGAGGCAAAATCAAAAGTGCCATGAGGAAAATGACAAAGTACAAATCTTTTCTAGCTTGGGGCGACTTCTGAATTAGCAGGAAAGATAACTTCGTAATGTGAAATATCATTTACAAGGTCCCAGAACGCGCAAGCGGAGGGGAATTCGCTGTGCAAAACACCCCGGCGGGCCGAGGAAGCCCTGCGCAGGCGAAGCCGGACCCTCCCGAGACTGCGTGCCGGGTACCTCGGCCCACCGCAGCAGTACGCGGAGTCAGGAGGGCGTTCGCGTTGCTGGCGTTGGCCGAGGTTCTTAAATGTCTCCTTTGCAGGATGTTTTCCGCTGCCGGGTCTCGGCCGCGCAATCGCTTGGCGCTCGCCCTCGGCGCGTGGAAGAGGCCGCGGGCCTACTGAGAGCTTGCGGCGCGCGAGGTTAGGACGGACTCCAACCCTCGCGCCTGGCGGCTCGGGGTGGAGAGGAGTCGGTGCCCCCAGGGGGCCGCAGCTCCCGCCGCCCTTTTGTTGCACTGTTTGAAAGCGGCAGATCGGGGAGAATTGCCTTCTTATCCTTAGTGTTTGTGAGCAAGTCACGTTAATTTTCCTGGCCTAGGCACACTATCCAGGAAATGGGAATATTTATCCTATAGCCTATTGCTTGGACAACAGTTCTGCAAACATTAGATGAGCGGGTGCGTTGGCTTCTGCGTGTCTGGGGCTCCTGACCCTCCAGGGACTCGGAAAGGGACGGATAGCCTGACTTGGCGGCGCGGGAGCCGCGGGGGAAGGGTCGGGTTGCGGCCGGACACCGTTTCTGGGCCCCCGGCGGACCCGGCCTGAGAAGTCTCAGGATATCCTAATTCCGCCTTGGAAGGGACTTGATTTAATCTTATAAACTAAAAGAAATAAACTGTCCCCGGGCACTTTGGAATCGCAGATTCGTTCATGAGGTTCACAAGAGGACAGAATAAACAGGAGGAAATATGTGGGTTTCCATCCCCGGGAGAGGGAGAAGCACCGCGGGGTTCCTTAGAAATAACCCCATTGTGGAGAACGCGGGTGACCCACCCCTTCCATAAAGCTCACATCTCCCAGGCGAAGTTTTACAAAGATTAGATTTTTTTCTTTTTAGGGTCTTTGCACCAATCCTCTGGGCACCTCGCCACCCCTGTGTACCCCATAGCACACATTTTAGTTTTGCGCTTTACCAGGAAATCTAGAAAGGGCAGCGGCCGCCTTTGACCTCCGGCTTCGCAACTTTCGGAAGGATTGGTTTGGAACCTGACGTCTTGGGTAACTGCTCGCTTCTCTCCTGGAATCTGTAGCCTGTTCTGCTTTCTGCAGAATTAAGAGTTTTACTTTATGGGAGACTAAAGCAGGTTGAAGACGATGTCCGTGGGCAGACTCTTCGGTGCGGGATTGGGCAGAGTGCTTCCAGGGCGTTGTGCGGGTCACACTAGAAAGCCTCAGAGTTGAGTCTGTGACTTCTAGCATATATCGGGGTTTCGCCCCTCGTTCTGCCCCTCCTGATTTTCCTGTCCTGAGTAAATCGACACGTAGGGCTCCGGTTCCATCCTGCTCAACTGTAGCTCACGATTTGCCAGAGAAACACAATGCTTAGAGGTCAATACATTTTTACCTTTGGGTTTCGATCGCTGTCTTGTCTCTTCTTTGTTTTTCCCTAAATCAAATGCCTGTAAAAAAAAAAAAAAGTGGGCGGGGGGAGGGGAGAGTTGTTTTCTTTCTCACGCAGTTTCACACAGTCGGGGATTTTTAATCACGTAGTAATTGAGTGCATTTGAATGCCTTGATTAAGACATTTATGCTACATCTGAGAGTCACAGACTGGAAGGCAATGAGACCCCCAGCTTTTTGTGTTTGTCGATTTGGACTTTGGAAGAGAGATCTTATTTTTTCTTTTCTATGTCTCAAAGCCTTGGATAGTGTGAGAACTGACCTATATTTTTATAGCTCTAATTTATTTTTTTATGATGTAAAAAATTCTGAAAAGTTTTTAAAGGCATTTTACAATCTTTAAAATTACAGTCTTAAAATTTTATCCTTTCTAACTTTTATCAATGAATTTAGTATTCTGACATTTATTTGACACCATACACATAAATATAGATGTATGTGTGTTTATGTAGTTGATAGTCCAGATCTTCAGATAATGGAATGAAGTAAATATCCTATTTTTTTAAAGTACTACCTATCCTAATAAGTCTCAAGGTAGATTTCTCCATTTCATGCATTCTTCCCCTGCCAGTAACAAAGAGCAGAGAAGCCTATTTATCATGGACTCCTGCAAGCAAACACTACTTAAGAAACATTTTGCAGATTTTCTGGCACTATAAAATTAACTGGCAAAAAAGTATTACAATTAAAATATTCATCTAATTTTAAGAGATTAGGATTTTTTGTTGTTATTTGCAAAACTGTTTGCTTATTTTTCAATGACATAAAATATGCAAAATTGTTTATGTTGCTAAGTGGAAGAAAAAGAATTTTTAATAAATTTAAATGAAGGAAAATGTACCACTTAAAAGTAATGATTAGTTAGCAGTATAGTTTTTAAAAAATGTTTGGCTGATTATAATTCTCTTTTGGCCTCTAGTTTGTGGTTTTGCCAAGGCATTTGGATAAGAATTTGTACTTAAGCCAAAAAGTGTATTGCAGGTTATGCTCCAGTAAAACTGTGGTCTTAAATTCACTTTTCTATCTCTCTTCCATTTCTTTAGGGCAAGCCTAAATTTGCACAAGGCTAATTACACCATAGCATTGTTTGCTCAGAGTTATGTATAAATGGGGTCTTGTCTGAAGATTTAATTTACATTTACTTACATTTACTTTAAAATGTAAATATAACCAACCTACACTTTAATAAACAGTAATAAAACATTAATTGAATGATTGAAAAGAATTAATCAATTCATAGTTCTCTACTGGAACATTATTATTTTCTCTACTAGCAGGTTACTTTTGACAATTTTTGAATCCAAGATCAAAGTATTCTTCTAAAATACCCATAGAAACCTTAAAATTCAGTAAATTGAAAGAATGTAGTTTGTTTAATGTCCTCTAGGATGAGCTAAACGTTATTCACATTAAATTGTGTGTCATATATATGTATTGATTAAATGTGTAGTAATTCATAATTTTACATAAATACTGCAAAATCAAATAGTGGCATGAGCCTCCAATAAATACCTTAAATTATTTGAGTCGATCCAGTTGGTTAGCAGAAAATGCTTTAAAAATTTGCAGTATATATAAAATAATATACTTAATGGCATCTTATCCTTCAAAACAGTGATTCTCAATTAGAGACAATTCCCCACTACCCCCCAGGTGACATTTGGAAATTCTGGAAAAATTTTTGTTTTTACAACTGGCATCTAGTGGATGGAGGCCAGAGATGCTTTAAATACCATCTATGACCAGGACATGCCCCCCACCCCAAAATGTCAACATTGCCACGGTTAGGAAACCCTCCTTCTTAAAGGATCTCAAAATAATTAACAAGGCACAACATACAAAATCTGCTAAAATACAATCAATTTATTCTGGAGTTGAAGCACTTTCAAACAAATCACCACACTTTCAATTTTACCTTAGGTATTAGGTCACACTAATAAAATCTGTTCCCAAGAATCTACTGTAATTTTGTTTTTTCTTAAAATAAATAAAACGTGGTAACTGTATACTTATAAGTCTATAGACATCTGTGGGGAAAGTGGTTTTTTTTTCTTTTCATTTTTATCCTGATGGAATCCAGGTTCTTTGATTAGTTGTTGGAACAGACACCAATGGCTAAAAAATATTGCCTAGTCCAGTCCCCCTCCATTTTACAAATGAGCAAAATATGAAGACTAAGGAGGTTGAATGATTACTCATATTACACAACTATTTAGTGGCAGAGATAGGCTTAAAGCACAAATTGAATCTCTGTCCATTATATACCTTGCTTTCTTGACCCAAGGAAGTTGGTTAATTCAATTTGAGTTTGAGGGCATAGGTTCTGAATCACACACAAATATTTATTGGTGCCTGCCGTAAATTCCTGTGAGATTTCATGCTGCTGTAACTTCCAGAGTTAGGAACACAAATTTGGACTATTTTGGGTCTTGCCAGCCAGTCCACTCCTGCGAGTGCTGAAAAGCCCATGCATCTCAAATATGGCTGTGGGACTTGCATTGCCTTCTTTGGGGATTAAGAACTGTTGAAGTCTGAGGTTATTGAACGTGCCCTGAGTCAGAACTCTCTATACGAGCAGGAAAATGGAACCGAATCCAGACTCTAGGGGAGAAGAGATTGGATTTGAGATGTTGTCTCAGTAAGGTTTGGATTAAGTAAATAAAGCTCTGAACTCTTTTGTTAGATCTTTCAAAAGAATAACAGTGATGCTCACTGGCATTTCTGTAATTAACAGCTGTCAACATTTCTATTATGACCACAGAAGTCTATTACAGACTGCAGAATTGTGATAAATGTTTCTCTAGGTCTGAAATGTTAGCCCTCATCTCCTTTCAGCCTAAGGGCAATTTTTGAAACCAATTTTGTTTCAATCATTTTGGATCAGTTGTGTGGTAATTTTGGAGGTGCAGATGCTCCAGGCCCACCTATTGAAATAAAGATTTTTAAATGGAAACACAGGGAGGAGGCTGCTTAAGCCCCAGTGGGGACCAGCTGCAAAGCTCTGGCAGGGAATTATATAGGCAGACAGTGGGAGTAGATTTAGAAAAAAATTAAGGAAAAGAGAAATGCGTGTATGTTTGTTTGAAGAACAGATTTTTTTCTCTGATCCTTCAAACGACGGTATTTTAATCTCTCCCCTTTTCTCTTTTTAGTATTTAATCTGTTATTACTTTCTCTGTTATCCCAAGTTTTTTAAAATTAATGTGAAAGAATTTGTCATTACAGCTATCAAAATTTGGGGCTAAACAGATTTTTAAAATTTTATAGTTAATTTTTGCCCTTAATTAAATATTCTTTCTACCCTTTTCACCTTCTTTTGGCTTATTTACCTTTTAATCTTTTATTTACTCGTCCTTGTTGTAGCCTCTGAAAATGATTTTTGCTTCTAATGTGCATTTTCCAATATTGTAATAGTTTGTGTTTAGGTTCTTTCTTCTCTTTCTGTTTGTTCTGACTTCATCACTCCTTCCTTCTGGTTTCTATTCTCCCTTGCCTGGTACAGGCTCCCTAGACAAAGCCTTGTTAAAATCATGAGGTAGACAAAGACCCAGTACTGGCTGCTGAGAGTAAACATGGGGGTGGGGAGTGGTTCTCAGAGAAGAGGGCGTGCTGTCTCTAGATGGTATTTTGGAGCAGTAGTACTTCTCACATTAAAGTTCCTGGAAACGGATAAAGTGGTAGAAATGGCAAGGACTTTAGAGCTGCATAATTTAGGATGAAATAATTCACTAATCACATGATTTGGGGCCTCAGTTTCCTTATCTGTTAAATTGCATAATACTTATTTTATAGGTTCGTTGTAGGGATTAAATGAGATTACATGTGAAGATTCCTTGCCCAGTACCTCGTACATAGTAAATTCTCAACGAGTATTAGTTCCTTTCTTGTAGGCAACCAGCCACATAATGTATAAATTAGGCCCTCCATTTTGATAGTACTTTTCATCTTGTCCTCGGTATTATAATCCTTTTGTGTTCTGCTTGGGTCTCTTGAAACTTTTCAAGCATTAGGATCTTTGGAAGTATGCTCTCCTAGTCTGTGGACTCTGCTGTTAAACTACATTAATACAAAGAAGCCGATAGATAGCTTACATGATATTCCTCAGATGCCTACTGTTTTAATTTCCTACGGCTGCCACAGCAAGTTGTCACAAAACTGGGTAGTTTAAAATAACAGAAATGTAATCTCTCACAATCTGGAGATCAGACATCTGATCAATGTGTTAGCAGAGCTGTGCTTCCTCCAGAGGGTCCAGGGGAGAATTTGTTTCTTGCCTCTTCTGGCTTCTGGTGCCCACCAGCATTCCTTGACTTCAGGCCACATCTCTCTAATCTTTGCCCCTTCTTCACATTAGTTTCTCCTCTGGGTGTATTTCTCAAACCTCCTTCTGCCTCTATCTTTTAAGGATAGATGTGATCGCATTTAGAGCCCACTGGGATAATCCAGGATAAGCTTCTTCTCTCAAGATTCTTAACTTAATCACACCTTTTGCCACATTTAAGGTATTAACCACACAGGTTCCAAGGATTAGGGAATGAATATATTTTGGGGGGACATTTTTTTGTTCCAGCACACTACACCAAGTTATATGACAAATGGGCTAGTTTCAAATGTCTCTTGGAAACAAATGGAAAGAATAGAAATATTATGTGGTCATTCTAGAAGTAGGAAAATAATATGTATGGGTTTATATTTTTAAAATTTATTGACTTTTCACCTAAACATTATTCAGTACCAAGATTGACAAGAGCCCAAAGAAGAAGAATTTTCATTAATTTCTTCATTTTATCTGAAATAGTGGACTTCGCTTTTAAAACTTCCCTTGGGATGGTTATTGAAATGAACAACTAAAGTGATAGATGTATCTCACAGTATTAGATATATGAGAGAAGATTACATCCCTCTCTGCATGAATTTATTCTAGCATAGAGTGGAAAAATATGTTGGTAATATGTTGAAGTACAACTCACACAATTAAGAAGAAATTTGCTGTTTGTTTTTGTCTTTAATCTAGTGAGTCGAATGGAACTTTTCCTACTTCTTAGTAATAGTATATAAAAAATAAATCTTGGTTCTTAAAAGATAGTTTTGTGACAATAAAGATTTTGCACAAGTAATTTAGTTCTTCAATATAATTCACTTAATTTAATATGTAGCAATGAAGTGTTTGGGTTTAATGTAAATCTGTATCACCTAAGATTGCATTTTATTTTACCTAGTCTTTCTTTTACATTCTTATCAGAAGGGAAGGAGTCATTATTACAGCAGTAACTCTTCTATTTAGATCACATCCATCTAGAGAACAACTAGATGTTGAAAAATGCATGACCAAAAACTGCTTTGATTCAAAAGAGAGCCCTGTGAGCCTAATTCAGATAATAAACTCCCCCCACCCCACTGCCGTTATTTACATAGTTGTTTTCTCACTTTCTAGACTTTTAATTTTGTGGGCTTGATTAAGCTGCAATATTCAATTTTCCTCTGTATTTAGAAGTTCTGCAGTATTTTCTATTTAATTAATGGTTGTCTTTTCTTTCTCTGTTCTCTTACTTCTTACATAAAACTCTACTGTGTGGGTGGGCCACAGTGGCTTAGCAGGCAGAGTTCTCGCCTGCCATGCCAGAGACCTGGGTTCGATTCCCAGCACCTGTTCATGAAAAAAGAAAAAAACACGCAAAC
Source organism: Tamandua tetradactyla (assembly GCF_023851605.1). Classification (NCBI taxonomy): domain Eukaryota; kingdom Metazoa; phylum Chordata; class Mammalia; order Pilosa; family Myrmecophagidae; genus Tamandua; species Tamandua tetradactyla. The sequence continues at coordinate 4,482,708 of NC_135338.1, forward strand.
AAGCAAAAAAACAAGTCACCTAATACTCCCCCTTTAAGATGCACTATTTCCCCAGCCATGACACTGATTTTGCCTATTTCTTCTCTCTACCAAAATGGGATTAAACTGTTAGAGTCTCTGTTTTTACTTACCCACTTTCCTTTTCTTCTGTTCCCCCAACTCCAAAGTTTTCTGAAATGGTATAATACGTCGAGTTTTCCTTTTGGGGTATGCCTTTTGTTTTAAGAATACTTATTTAACAGTTATGTCATACATTCTTAGACAATCTCTCTTTCTCTATATTTTTTTACGTGGGCAGGCATCAGGAAACGAACCAGCGTCTTCAGCATGGCAGGCAAGAACTCTGCCACTGAGCCACCATTGCCTGCCCTAGACAATCTATTTTAGTGCACACATACACACACTTTTCAATTCTTCCTTCTGTTCTGGTTCATTTGTTAATATTTACATTCCTTTTTCATGTATTTTTCTCATATGGAGTGCTATTTTTTTCTAATGGAAATATCTTAATGTTTTCTCCTTATAGAAGCAGTACGTTCTCATTGCAGTCAGCACCCAAGCACTAAGATTATATGGGGTCAAAGGCGAGAGTTCCTTGTAATGCCACTATCCCAGCGATAACTACTATTAGTGCTAGCAGCATATCCTTTTAGGTTTTTTCTCTGCATACACAGATACATGTTTTTCCTTTGACAGAAATGCCATCATACTATCCATGCTGTTTTAAATTCTTTTTTCCCTGAAAACATTTTTTAATGTTTTTTTTAAAATTGTGAAATATAACATATATACAAAAAAAAGCAATACATAAAAGTGCATTTTAACAAGTAGTTATAGATTATGATGACATTTTATGAGCATCTTTTCCTAATAAAAATTAGATGTTGGACGGATTGTGGCAACATGGCAGACTAGGAAGCTCCAGGAATCAGTCCCTCCTCCAAAAAACTGTTGAACTGGCAGGAATAGCATGAACAAACTACTTTGAAACTCTGGAGTCTAGCGGAACAGTGGGCAGCCTCCGGGGAAGAGCTGAGGGACAGCTGGGGCAATTGCGGTGACTACCAGTGAATGTCATTCTCTGTGCAGCAACAATGATCTCTCATCCCCCAAGTCCTGGCAGGCAGCAGTGAGGACTGAGGCTTGGGATCCTGGTCCAGCTTGCTATTTTTAAAGAGGAATCTTAAAGAGGCAGTATCTATTTTTTTCCTCTTTTCTTTTTCCATTCCCTGTTTGGGAGCAAAATTTGGTTTGGAAGAGCCGCAGACTGACCCTTCCAGGCCTCAGCAACAAGAACAACGTAGCCATCCTAAGAAGCGAGAGAACTAGATTTCCCTAGTTATGCCAACACAATGCTCAGAATATGCAGGTCCCAACAAAAAAATACAGAGCATGCAAACAAAAGTATGTCCCTTCACAGAAGGCAAAACGAATGGCCAGAAACCAACCCTGAGGAAGCTCATCCATTGGAACTATCAGTCAAATAATTTAAACAAACGGTTTAAAATATGTTCAGTGAGCTAAAAGAACCGATATACAAAGAACTTAAGGAAATTAGGAAAACATTGTCTGAAAAAATAAAGATATGGAAATTATAAAAAGAAACCAAACAGAAATTTTGGAGCTGCAAAGTACAGCAATTGAAGTGAGAAACTCATTAGACAGATTAAACAGATCTGGACAGGTAAAAGAAAGGGTCAGCAAACTTGCAGACAAGACCACTGAAATTTATCCAATGTGAGAAGCAGAAAGAAAAGATAATGAATAAAAATGTACAGAGCACAAGGGACCTGTGGGACAGTGTGAAGTTTACCAACGTACATATCATTGGGCAGAAAAAGTATTTGAAGAAATAATAACTGAAAACTTCCCAAATCTGATGAAAGATATTAATATTTACATCCAGAAATCTCAATGAATTCCAAGCAGGATAGGCTCTAAGAGACCTAAACCAAGGCGCATTATAGTGAAATTGTCAAAATTCAAAGACAGAGGGAGGATTCAGCAAGAAAGAAGCAACTTATCGCATACAAGAGAACTCCAATAAGATTAACCGCAGATTTCTCATCAGAAACCACGAAGGCCAGGATCAGTAGGATAACATAAAGTCATTAAAGAATAAGCTGTGAACCAAGAATTCTATATCCAACAAAATAATTTTTAAAATGAAGGGGAAATTAAGACATTTACAGATAAACAAAAGCTCAAAGAGTTCATTACCGGAAGACCTGTCCTATAGAAAATATTAAAAAGAATCCTTCAGGCTGAAATAAAAGGACAAGACAGTAATATGAGAAATAAAGAATATTGGTGAAGGTAACTATGTAGGTGTGATAGTTAGGTTCTGGTGTCACTTTGACCAAGTGATGATGCCCAGTTGTCTGGTCAGACAAGCACTGGCCTGACCATTACTGCAAGGATATTTCATGGCTGGTTGATAAACTGGAAGGCTGGGGTATTAAGTCATCAGTCAGTTGATTGCATCAGTGGTTGAATACATTTATGATCAACTAAGGTTCATCTCCACCAATGAGCTAATCCAGTCAGTTGAAGACTTTTAAGGAAGAGGAGAGAGTTTTTCCACTGCTTCTTCAGCCAGTGAGCCTCTCATATGGAGTTCATCCAGACCCTTCTTTGGGGTGCCCAGCTTCACAACCTGCCCTACGGTTTTGGGCTCTTCCATTCACACAGTTGCATGAGACACTTTTATAAATCTCATATTTACAGATGTCTCCTGTTGGTTCTGTTTCTCTAGATAATCCTGACTAATACAATAAGATTAATAGAAAATCCTGTATTATCGAACTTTTGGTTTGTAACTGCTCCTTTATCTCCACCCCATGACTTAACAAGCAAGTGTGTAAAATAACATTTTAAATCTATGGTAATGAGCATACAATGTACAAAGATGTAATCTGAGCTAATAATATAAAGAGAGAGGGACAGAGATATATAGAAGTAGAGAGTTTGTATACTGCTGAAACTAGATTGGCAGTAGTTGAACTAGGTTGTTTTGAGATCAGATATATGTTAAGGGTTTTATATCCAGAATATTTTAAGAACACCTGCGATCCAACAACAAAAAGACAAGCAACCAAATTTAAAAAATGGTCCAAAACTCTGAAGGTAGCTACAGTTTCAAACAGCCCAGGACAAACAGAAGCCAGCAGTCTCTGTTTCAACCCTGTCCCTGCCATGAGTGGAAGCAGGGGTGATTTAAAGATAATGCCTTCTTGGGGCTACAGGGAACACTTTGCTGAAGGGTGGCTTTTCCCCAGGAAAAGGGGTGGGGGCACAGCCCAACACTGCTTACAGCTCTTGATTAGCAAATTCAAATCACCAGGTCCCAGCTCTGAGCCATGGTTTCAACCCTCCCCAGCAAAAGTGGCTGGCAGCCTCTGTTTCAACCATGGCTCCAAAGTGGATGGAGTTGGTTGAGACTTCAAGACACAGTACCACATTTGGGCCCCTTTCATGAGTCTCTGGCCCTGTTTTGACTGGGAAATACTGACTTGGGAAAGTTCTCTCTGGGGTGACCCTCCTCCCAGAATTTGCCTTTCAGGCAAAAACAGTTAGAAACAATGAAAGGTGTGTTAGAAAAAATTGTGGAGGCAGATAAAAACCAAACAGAACAAATCATCATTCCCAGAGAAGGAGCAGATGAAAGGAAGCTTTTCCTGGGGGTGAAATAATTGCGCAGATAGTGCAATCTCAAAAATCATACTGTATATGCAGGGCAGAATCAGATGAACAAGAGTTGGAAAAATCTGATCAAATATGAGCTGTTCTACAGGTCTAGAATAACTTGAACCAAGTGTCAAAGAAGAGCCTTAACACAAAGCCAATCAGCAAGAAAACCCTAGGCAAGAAAGAGAAACTAACACCCAGAATAAACTCATGAATACAATCAGATGCCTAGACACCAGCAAAAATTACAAGCCATGCTAAGAAACAGGAAGATATGGCCCAGCCAAAGGGACAAATTATAACTTTAGAAGAGACACAGAATTTGGATCTAATCAAAGATTTTACAAACAATTCTCCTAAATCAATTCAAGGTGATGAAGGAAAATATGGTTAAAGGTATAAAGCATATTAAGAAAACTGTGTGTGCAACAAAGTAGAATTTGCAAATATAAAAAAATAACAGAAATTATGGGAATGAAAGACACAATAAAAGAGATTAAAAATACACTAGAGGCAAATCAACAGCAGATTTGAACAGGGAGAAGAAAGAGTCAGTGAGTTAGAAGGCAGTACAGTTGAACTATTACAGACACAATAACAGATAGAGAAGAGAGTGGGAAAAAATCAGCAGGTCATAGGGATTTGAATGACAGCACAAAGTGCACAAATGTGTGTCATGTACGTTTCAGAAGGAGAAAAGAAGGGAAAAGGGGCAAAAAGAATATTTGAGGAAATAATGGCTGAAAATATCCCAACTCTTACAAAGGACATAAATACATGTTCAAGAAGCACAGGGTACTCCAAACAGAACAAATCCTAACAGAACTACTCTGAGACACATACTAATCAGAATGTCAAACACCAAAGATAAGGAGAGAATCCTGAAAGCAGCAGGAGAAAAGAGATTCATCACATACAAGGGAGATACAATAAGGCTAAATGCTGATTTCTCATCAGAAACCATGGAAGCAAGAAGGCAGTGGGACGATATATTTAAGATACCAAGAGAGAAAAGCTGCCAGCCAAAAATTCTTTATCCAGTTGTTTTGGTTTGCTAAAGCTCACAAAATGCAATATACCAGAAATGATTTGGCTTTTACAATGCGGATTTATTAGCTTACAAGCTTACAGTTCTTAGACTGTGAAAAATGCACAGATCACAGCATCATCAGACAGTATCTGGACTCCTCTGTCATATGGCAACACACATGGCTGGTGTCTGTGGGTCCTTCTTTCTCAAGTTCCTTTGCTTTAGTTCCTGGCTTCAGTGGCCTCTTCTCTTAGCCCCTGTGGCTATCTTCTACTGGGGGCTTCTCTCTGACTGTTGTTTGTCTTTTTTCCTCTTATAAAGGAGTCCAGTAAGAGGATTAAGACCCATCTTGAATGAGGTGGGTCACAAATCAACTGAAATAACCTAACCGAAGGGTCCCACCCTAACAGGTTTACACCCACAGGAATGAATTAAAAGAACATGATCTTTTCTGGGATACCTAACCATTTCAAACTACCATACCAGCAAAACTGTCCTTCATAAATGAGGGAGAGTTTAAAATATTCACAGATAAGACAGAAACTGAGAGAGTTCATCAACAGGAGACCTAACCTGTAAGAAGTACTAAAGGGAGTTCTGCAGGCTGAAAGGAAAAGACAGGAAAGAGAGAGACAGAGAATCATTGAGTAGAATGTAGAACGGGAGATTATCAGTAAAGGTAACCAAAAGGATAAAGAGAGACAAAAATAAGATGTGACGTATAAAAACCAAAGGATAAAATAGTTGAAACAAATACTGCCTATACAGCAATATCATTGAATGCTAATGTATTAAACTCCCCCAAATATGCAGATTGGCAGAATAGATTAAAAAGATATGATCCAGGGTGGGCCATGGTGGCTCAGTGGCAGAATTCTCACCTGCCATGCTGCAGACCCAGGTTTGATACTCGGTGCCTACCCATGTAAAAAAAAAAAAAAAAAGGAAGGAAAGAAAGAAAAAAGCATGATCTGTCCCTATACTATCTACAGAGATTTACCACAAACCAAGGGATGGAAATAGATTGAAAGTTAAAGGTTGGAAAAAGATATTCAATGCAAGCAATAACTAAAAAAAATGCTGGGATGTCTATAATAATTTTAGAAAAAATAGTCTTTAAATGCAAAACTGTTTTAAGAGACGAAGAAGGATATTATATAGCAATAAAAGGGACAATCTATCAAGAAGAGATAGCGATAATAAAAATGTATGCACCTAACTAGGGTGCCTAAATTACATGAGGCAGGCATTGGAAAAACTGAAAGGGAAAATAGATGACTCTACAATAATAGTTGGAGCCTTCACTACACCACTCTTATCAATAAATAGAACATCTAGACAGGGGCTCAATAAGGAAACAGAAAACTTGAATAACATGATAACTGAACTAGACCTAACAGATATATATAGAACACTGCACACCAAAACAGCAGGATATAGATGCTTCTCAACTGTTTATGGATCACTGTCCAGATTAGACCACGTGGTGGGACACAAAACAAGTCTTAATTAAATTAAAAAGATTAAAATTGCACTAAGCACTTTCTCTGACCATAATGGAATGAAGCTGGAAATCAATGACAGGTGGAGAACTGGAAAATTCACAAATATGTGGAGGTTAAACAACACACTCATAAACAATCAGTGGATCAAGGAAGAAATTGCAAGAGAAATAAGTAAATGTCTTGAGATGAATGAAAACAAGACTGCAACATAGCAAAACTCATGGGATGCAGCAAAGGCAGTGTTGAGAGGGACTTCATTTAAAAAGAAGAAAAAAGAGTAGAAAGAACTAAAACGACATGCATGAAGGAACTAGAAAAAGGACAGTAAACTAATCCCAAAGCAAGCAGAAAGAAATAAATAACAAAGTTTAGAACAGAAATTAATGAATTAAGAATTTAAAAACAATAGAGAAGATGACAGCTTAGTGAGGTGGGGAATTTACTTCATCCTCCAGAGCAGTTAGTAAATATCCAGGAAGAATACAGAACAACTGCTGGGACCAGATCAGTGACTGGACACACAGCATACACTAGTCTGGACAAGCAGGACCAGCTGCGATTCCACCCAGAACCATGAGTCACCGAAGGTGTGGAGGCTGGTACCCCTCCACCACAGGCTGATTCCCAGAGGGGAGAGCGAAGAGACTTCACTAACATCAAGGGGCTGAGCTCAACCAAGCTCCGACTGTGGAATCAATTAACAAATTCTGACTACTAAAAATAGACTCCCAGCTCAGCAGAACCTCAAGTAAAAGCTGAGGTTACTGATTTTTGTCCTGGTGCAGAAAGGGCAGGGCTGATGGAACAAGTAAAAACAAAACAAAACAGAGGATTTTTTTTTATTGGACAGCACAAAATACTTGAAGGGGTGTGGATACTGAAAGGAAGGAGGGGGCACATAGGACTTGGAGATACACAGAACAACGTATCAACTTGAGCTCTTGATTGGCAAACCTGGGGAATGGGGGAGAGGGGAGGTTCCTGCTCTGAAAAAGTTGTTTTCTTCCCTTTTATTTTGGCTGTTTCCACAACTTGATTGCTCTTTAGATACAACGACTGCAAGCTTCTCAGGCTCCAACTGCCGCAGGCAAGGGTGGAATTAAGCCTGTCTGAGAGACAAAGAGGCTGGTCAAGTGAAAGGAAGTAATTCCCTGGAGGCTGTGCTTCCCCAGGAGAGGGGTGAGGACCAGCTCAGTTGGAATCCCTCCCTCAAGGAATTCAGTCCCCAGGAACTGGAAAACTGGAGCGATTAAAGTCAACCTACAATCTCTCCTCTGTCCCAACCATGCCCCCAGCAGGGACAGTCTGCTGAAGTTAAAGGCATCCCATCACTTTATGCTGGTGGGACCTGCAGACAGACAAGCACCACATACTGGGCAGGATAAGAAAATACAGAGTCTAGAGGTTTCATTGGAAAGTCTTTCAACCTGCTTGGTGTCACCAATAGGGAAAACTGATGCAGGTGACTCTTTCCTCCTAAGAGGAGGTCAGTCTGGTGTGGGAAAATCTGACTGGAGTCTATAATACCTAAGTAGACCCTCCTAAGGGGGAAAAAACAACAACATACAGGCAGGGCAAGAGACAAGAAAAAAAGAACTGAAAAATTCTGATCTGTTAAACAAAATCTAAGCTAGATGTCTAGAATAAGCTCAACTGAACGTCAAAGAACAGATAGACAACAAAGTCATCCAGAAAATCCTAGGTGAACGAGTGAAAACAATCTCCAGAATAAGCGAATTAAGGAAATTAAATGTCTAGACGCCAGCAAAAAATAACAGATCATACTAGGAAAATTGAAAATATGGTTCAGCCAAAGGAACGAACCAAGAATTCAAATGAGATGCAGGAATTGAAACAATTAATTCAGGATGTTTAAAAAGACTTGGAAAATCTCATCAAAAATCAAATCAGTGAATTGAGGGAGCATATAAAGAAGGCAAGGGATGAATGAAAAGAAGAAATTTAAAGTCTGAAAAAACAAATCACAGAACGTGTGGGAATGAAATGCACAGTAGAAGAGATGAAAAAAACAGTGGAAACCTACAAAGTCAGGTTTCAAAAGGCAGATGATAGGATTAATGAACTGGAGGACAGGACATCTGAAATATGAGAAGCAAAGGAAATATACTGAAAAGAATAGAAAAATATGAGCAGGGACTCAGGGAATTGAATGACAACATGAAGCACATGAATATATGTGTTGTGGGTGTCCCAGAAGAAGAAGAGAAGGGAAAAGGAGGAGAAAAACTAATGGAGGAAATTATCACTGAATTTCTCAATTCTTATGAAAGACTTAAAATTATAGACCCAAGAAGTGCAGCATACCCCAAACAGAATAGATCCAAATAGACATACTGCAAAACACTTACTAATCAGAATCTCAGATGTCAAAGAAAAAGAGACAATTATGAAAGCAGCAAGAGGAAAGCAATCCATCACATACAAGGGAAGCCCAATAAAACTTTGCATAGATTTCTCATCAGAAATCAAGGGAATGAGAAGATGGTGGTATGATATATTTGATTCTAAAAGAGAAAAATTGCCAACCAAGAATTCTATATCCAGCAAGATTGTCCTTCAAAAATGAGGGGGAAATGAAAACATTTTCAGACAAACAAATCACTGAGAGAATTTGTGACCAAGAGACTGGCTCTGCAAGAAATACTAAAGGGAGTATTAGAGATAGATATAAAAAGACAGCAAAGAGAGGTGTGGAGAAGAGTGTAGAAATGAAGACTATTGGTAAAGGTAAAAAGAAGAAAAATTAGATATGACATATAAAATCCCAAAGGCAAAATGGTAGAAGAAAGTACTGCTCATACAGTAATAAACCAAAGGTTAATGGATTAAACTCCCCAATCAAAAGACATAGACTGGCAGAATGGATTAAAAAACAGGACCCATCTATATGCTGTCTATAGCAGACACATTTTAGATCCAAGGATAAACATAGATTGAAAGTGAAAGATTGGGAAAAGATATTTCATGCAAATAACAATCAGAAAAGAGCAGGAGTAGCTATACTAATATCCAACAAATTAGACTTCAAATGTAAAACAATTAAAAGAGCCAAAGAAGGACACTGTGTATTAATAAAAGGAACAATTCAACAAGAAGGCACAACAATTATAAATATTTATACAGTGAGCCAGAGTGCTTCAAAATACATGAAGCAAACACTGAAAACTTTGAAAAGAGAAATAGACACATCTACCATAATAGTTTGAGTCTTCAATTCCCTTCTCTCATCTATGGACAGAACATCTAGACAGAGAATCAATAAAAAACAGAGAATTTGAATAATACAATAAATGAACTAGACTTAATAGACATTTATAGAATATTACACCCCACAACAGCAGGATACACCTTCTTCTCAAGGGCTCATGGATCATTCTCAAGGATAGACCATATGCTGGGTCACAAAGCAAGCCTCAATAAATTTAAAAAGATTGAAATCATACAAGACACTTTTTCAGATCATGAAGGAATGAAGCTGGAAATCAATAATAGGCAGAGCACCAGAAAATTCACAAATATGTGGAGGATCAACAACATACTCTTAAACAACCAGTGGGTCAAGGAAGAAATTACAAGAAAAATCAGTAAATATCTTGAGGAAAATGAAAATGAAAACACAATATATCAAAATTTATGGGATGTAGTAAAGACAGTGCTAAGAGGGAAATTTATTGCCCTAGATGTCTATATCAAAAAAGAAGAAAGAGCAAAAATTGAGGAATTAACTGTTCACTTGGAAGAAGTAGAGAAAGAACAACAAACTAACCCCAAAGCAAGCAAAATGAAAGAAATAATGAAGATTGGAGCAGAAATGAATGAAATTGAGAACATGAAAGCAGTTGAGAAAATCAACAAAACCAGAGGTTGGTTCTGTGAGAAAATCAATGAGATTGATGGACCTTTAGCAAGGTTGACAAAAAGAAGAAGAGAGAGGATGCAAACAAATAAAACCAGAAATGTAAGAGGAGACATAACCACTGACCCTGCAGAAATAAGGGAGGTAATGAGAGGATACTATGAACAATTTTATGCCAATAAACTAGACAATATAGATGAAATGGACAACTTCCTAGGAAGGCATGAAAAACCAACATTGATTTGAGAAGAAATGAACAACCTCAACAACCCAATCACAAGTAAGGAAATTGAATCAGTCATTAAGAAGCTTCCCAAAAAGAAAAGTCCAGGATCAAATGGCTTCATATATGAATTCTACCAAACATTCCAGAAAGAATTAGTACCAATTCTTCTCAAACTCTTCAAAGAAACTGAAGAGGAGGTGTTCTAGTTTGCTAGCTGCCGGAATGCAACACACCAGAGACGGATTGGCTTTTAATAAAAGGGGATTTATTTTGTTGGTTCTTCAGAGGAAAGGCAGCTAACTTTCCACTGAGGCTCTTTTCTTACGTGGAAGGCACAGGATGGTCTCTGCTGGTCTTCTCTCCAGGCCCCTGGGTTCCAACAACTTTCCCCGGGGTGACTTCTCCAAAGGCCTGGGCTGAGCTGCAAGTGCTGAGATGAGGAATGCTGAGCTGCTAGACTGTGCTACATTGCGTTCTCTCATTTAAGCACAAGCCAATTAAGTTAAACGTCACTCATTGCAGCAGACACGCCTCCTAGCCGACTGCGGATGTAATTAGCAACAGATGAGATTCACCTACCACTTGGCTCATGGCCACAGCAACAGAACTAGGTGCTTTCACCTGGCCAAGTTGACAACTGAATCTAACTACCACAGGAGGGAAGGCTACATAACTCATTCTATGAAGCCAACATCACCCTCAAACCAAAGCCAGACAAAGATGCTACAAGAATAGAAAATTATGATCTTTCTAATGAATACAGATGCAAAAATCCTCAACAAAATTCTTGCAAATTGAATCCAGCAGCACATTAAAATAATTATATATCATGACCAAGTAGGATTCATCCCAGGTATGCAAGGATGGTTCAACATAAGGAAATCAATTAATGCAATGCACCATATCAACAAATCAAAACAGAAAAACCACATGATCATCTCAATTGATGCAGAAAAGGCATTTGAGAAAATTCAACATCCTTACTTGTTGAAAAGACTTCAATTGATAGGATAGAAGGGAACTTCCTCAACACGATAAAGGGGATAGATGAAAAACCCACAGCTAACATCATCCTCAATGGGGCAAAACTGAAAACTATCCCCCTAAGATCAGGAACAAGACAAGGATGTCCACTATCACCATTGTTATCCAACATTGTGCTGGAAGTTCTAGCCAGAATAATTAGACAAGAAAAAGAAATACAAGGCATCAAAATTGGAAAGGAAGAATAACTCTCACTTTTTGCAGATGATATGGTGCTATGTGTCAAAAAACCCCAAAATCCACAGCAGAACTACTAGAGCTAATAAATGAATACAGCAAAGTGGCAGGTTACAAGGCCAACACTAAAAAATCTGTAGTGTTTCTATACACTACCAATGAGCAATCTGAGGGAGAAATCAAGAAAAAAATTCCATTTACAATTGCAACCAAAAGAATAAAATATTTAGAAGTAAATTTAACTGAGGTTACAAAAGACCTATACAAATAAAACTATAAGAAATTGTCCAAAGCAATCACAGATGACCTAAATGAATGGAAGGGCATACCATGTTCTTGGATTGGAAGACTAAATATAGTTAAAATGCCAGTTTTATCTAAATTGATTTATAGGTTCAATGCAATACCAATTAAAATCCCAAAAAGTTACTTTGAGAAAAAGAAAAACCAATAACCAAATTTATCTGGAAGGGCAGGGTGCCTAGAACAGCTGAAAATATACTAAGAAAGAAAAATGAAGTCAGAGATCTCACACTACCTGACTTTAAGGTGTATTACAAAGCAGCAATGGTCAAAACAGCATGGTAGTGGCATAAAGATAGATATACCAACCAGAGGAATCAAATAGAATGTTCAGGTATAGACCCTCTCATCTATGGACATTTGATCTTTGATAAGGCAGTCAAGCCAACTCACCTGGGACAGAACAGTCTCTTCAATAAATGGTGCCTAGAGAACTGGATATCCACATGCAAAAGAATGAAAAAGGATCCATATCTCATGCCCCATGCAAAAATTAATTTAAAATGGATGAAAGACCTAAACATTAGATCTAAGACCATAAAACTTTTAGAAGAAAACATAGGGAAATATCTTACAACATTTATAGTAGGAGGCAGTTTCCTAGATCTTATACCCAAAGCATGAGCATTGAAGAAAGAAAGATAAATAGGAACTCGTCAAAATTAAACACTTCTGTGCATCAAAGAACTTTGTCAAGAAGTAAAAAGACAGCCTCTACAATGGGAGACAATATTTGCAAATGGTATATCAGATAAGAGTCTAGTATCCAGAATATATAAAGAGATTGTTTAACTCAACAGCAAAAAAAACAAACAACCCAATTACAAAGCAGGCAAAAGACATGAACAGACACCTCTCAGAAGAGGAAATACAAATTGCTAAAATGCACATGGAAAGATGCTCAACCTCCCTGGCTATTAGGGAAATGCAAATGAAAACCACAATGGGATATCATCTCACACCCACCAGAAAGGCCATTATCAATAAAACAGAAAATGGCATGTGCTGGAGAGGATGTGGAGAAAGTGATTCATTTATCCACTGTTGGTGGGAATGTAAAATGGTACAACTGGTGTGGAAGGCAGTTTGGTGGTTCCTCAGGAAGCTAAGAATAGAATTGTCATATGATTCAGCAATACCATTGCTAAGAATTTACTCAGAGGACATGAAGGCAAGGACACAAATGGACATTTGCACACCAATGTTTATAGCAGCATTATTTACAATTGCCAAGAGATGGAAACAGCCTAAATGTCCACCAACAGAAGAGTGGCTCAACAGCTGTGGTATATGCATACGATGGAATATTATGCAACTGCAAGACAGAATAAAGTCATGAAGCATATAACAACATGGATGGATGTTGTTCTAGTTTGCTAGCTGCCAGAATGCAACAAATCAGAGACGGATTGACTTTTAATAAAAGGGGATTTATTTCATTAGTTCTTCAGAGGAAAGGAGCTAACTTTCCACTGAGGTTCTTTCTTACATGGGAAGGCACAAGGTGATCTCTGCCAGCCTTCTCTCCAGGCCTCTGGGTTCCAACAACTTTTCCTGGGGTGATTTCTTTCTGCATCTCCAAAGGCCTGGACTGAGCTGCGAGTGCTGAGATGAGGTATGCTGAGCTGCTTGGGCTATGCTACGTTGAACTCTCTCATTTAAGCACCAGCCAATTAAGTCAAACGTCATTCATTGCAGCAGGCACAGCTCCTAGCCAACTGCAGATGTAATCAGCAACAGGTGAGGTTCGCATACCATTGACTCATGTCCACAGCAACAGAACTAGGTGCCTTCACCTGGCCAAGTTGACAACTGAGTCTAACTACCACAGACGTTGAGGACGTTCTACTGAGTGAGATCAGCCAGAAACAAAAGGACAAAAACTGTGTGGTCTCACTGCTATGAACTGATGTTAGTGAATGAACTTGGAAAACTTCAGTTGGTAACACAGACCATCAGGAGATAGGAATAGTTAGACATTGGGTAATTGGAGCTGAAGGGATACAGATTGTGCAACAGAACTGATTGTAAAAATTGAGAAATGGATAGCAGAATACTACCTAATTGCAGCACACTAATGCTAGTACACTGAATGAAGCTGAATGTGAGAATGATAGAGGGTGGAGGGCTGGGGGCACAAATGAAACCAGAAGGAAAGATAGACGATGAAGACTGAGATGGTATAATCTAGGAATGCCTAGAGTGTACAATGATAGTGACTAAATATACATATTAAAAATGTTTTTGCATGAGGAAGAACAAAGGAACGTCAACGTTGCAGGGTGTTGAAAATAGATGGCAATTCATATTTTAAAACTCTAACTTATGTGTGAGACTAAAGCAAAAAATGTTTATTTGGTACAAAATTTATATTTTGACTAGTGCATTTCCTAATATAACTTATATGGACAGTTTAATTGAACATCATAAGTGCATGGAACCTTGAGCATGGCATGAGATTTTGTAGGTTTGTCCAGTGTAATGCCCTGATAAATCACGGAGTGATTTGCACAGTGAATAAAAAAGGATTTGCAAAGTCCCCTTGGGGGAATGCTGGGAAAGGGGGAAAATTCAACTTACCATTTGGAGAAGGCCTGCTATTCTCTCAAACAGTAGGGACAACTAAATCAATAGGCCAAGCCCTCAATCTTGGGATTTTTTTCATATGAAACTTATCCCAACAAAGGATAGGCTGAGCTTACTTAAAATTAGGCCCAAGTCACCCCCTGAGAATCTCTTTTGTTGCTCAGATGTGGCCTATCTCTCCGCCAACATGGCAAGCAAGCTCACTGCCCTCCCCCTCTCTACATGGGACATGACTTCCAGGGATATAAACCTCCCTGGCAATGTGGGACAGAAATCCTAGAATGAGCTGGGACTCAGCATCATGGGATTGAGCAAACCTTCTTGACCAAAAGGGGAAAGAAAGAAATGAGACAAAATAAAGTGTTAGTTGCAGAGAAATTTCAAACAGAGTCAAGAAGTTATTCTGGAGGTTATTTTTATGCATTATATAGATATCCCCTTTTTAGTTTAAGGTGTATTAGGGAGGCTAGAGGGAAGTGCCTGAAACTGTAGAGCTGTGTTCCAGTAGCCATGTTTCTTTAAGATGATTGTATAATGATAGAGCTTTCACAATGTGACTGTGTGGTTGTGAAAACCTTGTGTCTGATGCTCCTTTATCCAGGGTGTAGACAGATAATTTTTTAAAAAAACTGTACACAAAGTAAGTAAATGCTAGGGGTGATATGGACGAAAATAAATTGGGTAAATGGAAATAGTGGTCAAAGAGAGGGATGGGTAAGGAGTATGGTATTTATGAGTTTCTTCTTTTTTCTTTTTATTTCTTTCTCTGGAGTGATGCAAATGTTCTAAGAAATGATCATGGTGATGAATATACAACTATGTGATGATATTGTGAGCCATTGATTGCACACCATGTATGGAATATTCATATGTTAAGAATGTTCATGTTTGTATGTTTGGTTTTATCAATAAAACAAAAAACCCAATAGAATCAACAACAAATCCCAGATGGACTGATAAAGAAGAAAAGAGAGAAGATGCAAATAAAATCAGAAATGAGAGTGGGGACATTACTACTGACCTCACAGAAATAAAAAGGCTCTTAAAAGGATAGTAGGGCCTTCCGGGTCAAGATGGCGGCTTAACAACGAGCGTGTTTTAGTTCGTCCTCCAGAACACCTACTAAATAACCAGAAACAGTACAGAACAGCTCCTGGGGCCACGTCAGTGACCAGACACACAGCGTACCCCAGTCTGGACCAGCTGGACCGGCTGCGAGCACCCCTTAACCGTGAGTTCCCAAAGCTGCGGCAGCCAGTGCCCCTCCCCCACAGGCTGCTTTCCAGAGGGGAAAGGAAAGGACTTTACCAGCAGCAGAGACTGGGCACAATCAAACACCAATTGTGGAACTAATTAACTAATTCTGACTACTAAAAATAGGCCCCCAGCTTAGGTGAACCTGATCAAAGCGGAGGTTGCTCATTTTTGCCCTGGCGGCAAGGGGGCAGGACTGACAGAAAAAGGGGGGGAAAAAAAAAGAAGAAAGCAGAGGTTTTTGTGGCTGTGTATCTATAAAGGCTTGACTGCCTCTGGATACAGCAGCAGGACTTTTCAGGCTGCAACTGCCCCAGACATAGGCAGAAGTGAGCTCTTTTGGGGGCTTATCTGGAGCCTGTGCCTTCCCCGGGGGGGGGGGGGTGAAGCCCAACTCAGGTGGAATCCCTCCATCAAGGAATTCAGAAACCAGGGCTTGGTAATTTGAAGCCATTAAAACCAGCCTATAATCTCTCCTCTGTCTCCACCACGCCCCCAGCAGGGAGAGTCTGCCAAAGTTAAAGGTACCACATCATCTTATGCTAGTGGGAACTGCAGTCAGACAAGCACCACACACAGGGCAGGATAAGAAAAGCAGAGTCCAGAGACTTCACAGGGAAGTCTTTCAACCTGCTGGGTCTCACCCTCAGGGAAAACCAACACAGGTGACTCTTTCCTCCTGATAGGAGGCCAGTTTGGTCCGGGAAAATCTGGCTGGGGTCTATAATATCTAAGTAGACCCTCCTAAATGTGTGTGGGTGAAAGGCACCACACAAGCAGGGCAAGAAATAAGAAAACCAGAACGGGAAAATTCTCCTCTGTTAAACAAAACTTAAGCTAAAGGTCCAGATAAAGCTGAACGGAATGTCAAAGAACAGATAGACGCAAATTCATCCAGCAAGAAAACCCTAGATAGGAGAAGTGAAAGCAACCTCCAGAATAAACTAATTAAGGTAATTAAATGCCTACACACCAGCAAAAAATAAATCACACTAGGAAAATTGAAGATATGACCCAGTCAAAGGAACAAACCAACAGTTCAAATGACATACAGGAGCTGAAACAATTAATTCAGAATGTACGAATAGACATGGAAAACCTCATCAAAAACCAAATCAATGAATTGAGGGAGGATATAAAGAAGGCAAGGAAAGAACAAAAAGAAGAAACTGAAAGTCTGAAAAAACAAATCACAGAACTTATGGGAATGAAAGACACAGTAGAAGAGATGAAAAAAACAATGGAAACCTACAATGGTAGATTTCAAGAGACAGAACATAGGATTTCAAAACTGGAGGATGGAACATCTGAAATCCCACAAGAAACAGAAACTATAGGAAAAACAATGGAAAAATATGAGCAGGGACTCAGGGAATTGAAAGACAATATGAAGCACATGAATATATGTGTTGTGGGTGTCCCAGAAGGAGAAGAGAAGGGAAAAGGAGGAGGAAAACTAATGAAGGAAATTATCACTGAAAATTTCCCAACTCTTATGAAAGACTTAAAATTACAGATCCAAGAAGTGCAGTGTACCCCAAAGAGAATAGATCCAAATAGACATACTCCAAGACATTTAATAATCAGAATGTCAGAGGTCAAAGAGAAAGAGAGGATCTTGAAAGCAGCAAGAGAAAAGCAATCCATCACATACAAGGGAAGCCCAATAAGACTATGCGCAGATCTCTCAGCAGAAACCATGGAGGTGAGAAGACAGTGGGATAATATATTTAAATTATTAAAAGAGAAAAACTGCCAACCAAGAATTCTATATCCAGCAAAACTGTCCTTCAAAAATGAGGGGGAAATTAAAACATTTTCAGACAAAAAATCACTGAGAGAATTTGTGACCCAGAGACCAGCTCTGCAAGAAATACTAAAGGGAACACTAGAGACAGATACGAAGGCAGAAGAGAGAGATGTGGAGAAGAGTGTAGAAAGGAAGACTATGAGTAAAGGCAAAAAGAAGGAAAATTAGATATGACTTATAAAATCCAGAAGGCAAAATAGCAGAAGAAAGTACTACCCATGCAGTAATAACACTGAATGTTAATGGATTAAACTCTCCAATCAAAAGACATAGTCTGGCAGAATGGATTAAAAAACAGGACCCATCTATATGCTGTCTCTACTCAAAGGACACGAGGCCAAGGACACAAATGGACATTTTACACATCAATGTTTATAGCAGCATTATTAACAATTACCAAGAGATGGAAACAGCCAAAATGTCCATCAACAGACAGCTGACTAAACAATCTGTGATATTTACATAAGATGGAATATTATGCAGCTGTAAAACAGAATAAAGTTATGAAGTATGTAACAACATGAATGGACCTTAAGGACATTATGCTGAGTGTGATTAGCCAGGAACAAAAGGACAAATACTGTATGGTCTCACTGGTATGAACTGACATTAGTGAATAAACTTGGAATATTTCCTTGGTAACAGAGACCATCAGGAGATAGAAACGGGGTGAGATATTGGGTAATTGGAGCTGAAGGGATACAGATTGTGCAACAGGACTGAATATAAAAACTCAGAAATGGACAGCACAATACTACCTAACTGTAATGTAATTATGTTAAAACACTGAATGAAGCTGCATGTGAGAATGATAGAGGGAGGAGGGCTGGGGACATAAATGAAATCAGAAAGAAAGATAGATGGTAAATATCAAGACGGTATAATCTAGGAACGCCTAGCATGTATAATAATAGTGAAATGTACAATGTACAAATTTTAAAAATGTTTTTGCATGAGGAAGAACAAAGGAATGTCATTACTGCAGTGTGCTGAAAATAGATGGTACTTAGTAGTTTAAAATTTCAACTAATGTGTGAGACTAAAGCAAAAAATGTTTATTTGTTACAAAATTTATATTTTGACTAGAGCATTTCCTAATATAACTCATGTAGATAGTTTGATTGAATGTCATAAGTACTTGGAATCTCAGGTAGGACATGAGATTTTGTTAGTTTGTTCAAAGTGATGTCCCGATGAATCCCAGAATGATTTGATCAGTGACTAAAAAGTGTTTGCAAGCCCCCGTCGGGGAATGGTGAGTGTGGGGAAAAATTCAACTTCCCCAAGTTGAATTCCTGATATTCTCACAAGCAGTGTGGACAACCAAAGCTATAGGCTGAGCCCCCAGTCTTGGGAGTTGTTCATATGAAACTTAACCCCACAAAGGATATGTCAAGTCTACTTAAAATTTAGGCCTAAGAATCACCCCCAAGAGAGCCTCTTTTGTTGCTCAGATGTGGCCTCTCTCTCCAGCCAACATGATGAGCAGTCTCATCACCCTCCCCTACTCTGTGTGGGACATGACTCC